>NC_072487.1:63114516-63420425 GCF_027574615.1 Eptesicus fuscus | reverse complement strand
AGTTCTGTTTTATATTAATTAATGTTGTTAATCCCTTACGGTGCCTGATTTATAAATTAAATTCTATCATCAGTATGTAAGTTTATGAAAAAACAGAGTATGTATAAGGTTCAGTACGATGCACAGGCATCCACTGGGGGTTTTGGAATATATCCCCTGCAGGTAAAGGGGGAGGGAGGGCTACTGTATGTTTATTTTTAAATTAAAAAAGAAAAAAAATGATAAGATCTTGACATGTTTAAGAAAGAGAAAGCCAGTGTGCTCGGAACTCAGGGAGGGAGGAGAGAGTGTTAGGAAAGGGAGTCGGACTAGTGAGTAGAGGCTGATGATCAGGCCACAGTAGGAGTTTGGGCTTTATTCTAATTGTAATGGGAAGACATTGGAGAGATTTAAACAGGGGAGTGACCTGATCGATCTGATGTTGACTTGTGGGGATCTCTCTGGCTGTTGATCAACAAATGGAATGTAGGGGAACAGAGTAGACACAAGGAGAACAGTGGGGAGGCAGCTGCTGTAGTCCAGGTGAGATACGGATCTTCCGCCTGCTCAGATTCCGTAGCAGGCAGAATTAGTTTCTCCTCTGTAATCTCATTTCTTAATTAGCCTTTTTTTTAAGTCCTCACCTGAGGAGTGAAGATATATTTTCCATTAATCCTAGAGAGAGTGGAAGGAAGGGGCGGGAGAGAGAGAGAGAGATAAACATCAATGTGACAGAGACACATCTATTGGTTGCCTCTAATAAGCACCCCAACGGGAATGGGGGTAGGGGGGCAGGATTGGACCTGCAACTCAGATACGTGCCCTTGATCAGAAATCGAACCTACAATCATCCAGTGCTCAGGCTGGCACTCTAACCATTGAACACACCGGCCAGGGCATAATTTCTTAATTATCTTTAAGTCCCTATTCCTACACAGTGCATTAAATTAATTCATTCCATCATTCAGCAAATATTTATTAAGCACTAACTACATGCCAGGTACTTTCCTAGCTGTCGAGATAAAGCAGTAAAGAAAACAAGCAACAAAAAGCCCCCTGTCTTTATAGGTGAGTAGGCATAGTAAACAGAAAACAAAGAAATACATACTGTAATATCAAGTGATGGTAAGGACTGTGAAGAAAAGCAAGGAGGATAAGGGGTTAGAGGGAGTTGGGGGTTTTATTGTGGATCGGGAGGTGCAGGAAGGAAGTGGCATTTGAGTGGAGACCTAAGTGAAATGAATGAATGAAGCTTTCAAATAACTAGAAGGGGAAAGGAGTGTAACACTAGTTGAGTGTCTTTCTGTGCCACATTTACAGATGTTGCCTCATTGTCAGACCATCCCCTCCAGGTAGGTTTTTCCCCAGGTATGGAAAGTTAAGCTCAGAGAGGTAAAGTAACATCTCCAGGTTCACACTGCTAATGAGGTAGCTGGGACCTAGACCGGGTTTAGTTAGTTCCAAAGCCTCAAGATGCACCCAGGTTAGCAACAAGAATTAATCCCCAAACTGAGAGTCCAGGAACTTTCTCCACTGAACTTTTTCCTGCTTTAGGACAAGAAAATGGCAATCTTATTTCATTGTGTTCTCGGTACTCTGTAAGAATTAACACTCTGCCTTGAAATCAAATGAATTGGAGTGATATAGCTTAGTATTTAAGTATCAGGTAGACCTGGGTTCAAGTCCAGGACCTATTTGCTTGGTTCATTCATTGATTTGCTCAGCCAATTTTCTGCTAATGTGTCATGTGCCAGGCTTGGTGTTGAATGCTGGGAACGGGTAGACCTAATGTCTGCTTTCATGGAGCTCACAGACTATGCTAGGCCCTTTGTTTATATTACCTGCAGCTTACTTGTGGAGTGTACCATTACCCACCGTTTATAGATGAAAACACTTAAATTAAGGGAAAGGGACTTGCCCAAGATCACATGGTCAGTAAGTGGCAGTCAGGATTTGAACCCCAAGTTTTTCTGTTATCAGCGTGCCGGCTAAGTGTACTCATGGACATTAGAAGCGAGATTTGCAAGTGGAATGGATAGTAGTCAGCAGGTTTATTTTTTAGTTCTTGCTCTCCTGTCTGTGAAATCTTGGAAGACTCACTTAACCTTCCTGAGCCTCGGTTTGCTCCTACACTAGATGAAGGGGCTGCTCTCAGGGGTCTGCCCGATCCCTCTCGGAGCTCCAAAATTCTGCCAAGCTATGAACTTACGCTGCCGATGCTCATTGCTGGCTTCAGTTCCCCTCGAGTGGCCTGATTGTGTATCATGTTTTCCTTTCAAAGATCTCGTTCACATAATGCGAACCTCTGCAGCCCCACAGGACTTAACAGGACTTAGCGATCACTCTTGGTGCAGTGTATATTAGTTTGAAGGATCAGTGAGTTTAACTTGAATTTCCAAAGACATGGGGCTCGGTTACATTATATTTTACATTATTTTATGTTAACTAATGGGCGTAATCCAAGAGAAAGTTGACGGACCAAAACCGTCTGCTCCTGCAAACCTCATTTTTTATATACTTTCTTCCCTTTGACAAGGTGGTAAGGTCATGAGGCCCCTTACTGAATTGTATGCTTGGTAGTTTTCCAGATAAAAAATGAATGATCTGTTCTTTATTATGGAGGCTGCGTCATATGAGAGGATAAAGGTTGATTTAGATGAAAAAAGGACCAAGGTTTATATTTGGTTTTGGCAGTGACTTCCATTTGATTCTGGGCATGTCACCCTAGCAGCTTGCTGCTTTCGAGTGCCTTATTTGTAAAATAAGTAAAGTAATAATGATAGGTAGAGATTTGGTAGGATTAGTAGAGAAAATAGATTAAGTAGTATGATCTCCTTAGAGGAAAGAAGCTATATAAATATAATTTTATTATCATTTTAGTATACTTTGAATTTTAGATATATACACACAGCGTGGAGCAAAAGTAGGTTTATAGTTGTGAGTACACGAAACAAAGTTTATTTTTATATTATTATTTATTATTGTATTATTTTCCATAGGAAAAACTGTAAACCTACTTTTCCCCCTATCCTGTATATACACACACTTTAGGAGGAAAGGAAGGAGTAAGGAAGGGAACTAATATGTTGAGTACCTACTATGTGTTAGGAACTGTACTTCACATATACAGGGAAAGTGGGAAAGTACAGTTAAATTTGTGTTGGTGTCACAGAGGCATGAAATTGAGTTCTGGCTTGTCTTTTTAACTGTGTGATAATGGCAACTGTCTGCACCTCTCTGAATCTCAGAGAATTAATCTGTAAAATATTTATAGGTCTTATATGGTTTTTGGGAGATTTCAGTGAGATGATGTGTTGTTTTTTGAGATAATGATTTTAATGTGTAGCAAACACCCAGTTAATGGTAGCAAATGTTCTTTCATTCCCTTTCATATATAAGTAGGATCATCATTCCCTTTTAAGGAAGAGGAAACTTAAGATTCAGAGAGGTGAGGCATTGACTCTGGGTCACAGAGCTGGAAGTTGGCAAAGCTATACGGAGGAAACTAACACCAAAGCTGATGTCAGGAGTTCGGGAGGTGGAAGGGAATCAGAAGCATAACTTCCTAGGATCAGTTCTGATTATAACATGTTGAGTTTAGTTCTAGGAAAATTTGCCTTTCCTGCTTGATCATGATTCTTCCTCTGCCTAATGACAGCCTGCAACTTTGCTTTTTTGTCTTAATTCTGGATGCCCAGAGCTAAGTTTTATTTTTAGTTGCAGCAGATCTCAGTTGGTGCTTCACCCTCATTACACTCCTTCAGTTCTTATCTTCTCATTTAAAATTAGTTGACTGAGCATGTGACTCTCCCTGTAATCTGCCTCTGATCCTTTGGGGAAGTATGTGGAAGGTAATCCTAAATCAATAAGAGGTCAGACTTGGGGCCCAAAGTGGTCCTTGTCACTCAGTCCTCTTCACAGCCCTGGGGATGCAGCTCTGTGTGGCTGTGCGCAGGTTTTTCTCCTGGCTCTCAGCCAAAGACCAGCGAGCCTCAAGCTCGGGTTCTGTCCGTACCCACCGACAATGTGTATAGCTTTTGTTTTCTTCCCTGGCTAGTGTTCTTTCACTTAGAAAAGTCAGTCAACTGGATAGGTTATTTGAACATCCCCTTTAATCAGGATTCACTGAAATCTATGTAATCAAATTTTGGGTGCTATTTATTAACCAGCTACACTGTAGTGCTTGGAGGTGCTGCGCTGAGAGCTTTACAGTTTCTCCCCAAATTCTGACAGCACTACTATGATGTCAGGAGACTGTTCTTATGCCCATTTGACTGATCAGAGACCTGCAAAAATTCAAATCCTACAGAAAAATAAAACTTTTTACTCTTCCCCAAGTATTCTTCCCAGAAGTAACTATTGGTAGGTTTAGTATTTATCCTTCCAGATTAAAATAAAACAAAAAAAACGCATATACAACATATAATTTACATAAATAGGACTAAATATCTCAGTACCACAATCTGCTTTTGTGCATAACATGTCTAGTGTACACCTTTTCATGGTACTTTTATTGTTTGTGTTGCAGAGAAATTCCCTTTGAGGTGGGTATAATACAGATGAGGAAACTGGGGATTAGTTTAAGTAATTGCTCAAGGTCACAGATTAGTAATTGGAGGAGTGATTATTCAAATCAAATCTGTCTGTTTCTGAAGCCCCTGTTCTTGCCACGTTATCGCATTGCTCCTTGGGATATTGACCAGGAACCTACCTCCTTCCGGCTCTGTGGCCTCCTTGTCTAGCTGCCGTATCGCTAGTGGATCTTGTGCTAGGGGTCTTGTGTATAATGTGCACAGTCCAGGAAATATTCCCTTTTCTTGCAACACCCCCCTGACACACAGACCTTTAGCCATCTTGACGGGAAAAGAGAAATCAGAGAAGAATGCCTGATAATTTAATTCGGGCCGGGCAGCCACAAACTGCATTTGAGCAACTGCAGCTGCCTTTCCAGCCCATTCATTTCCACCGCCTGCTTGCCACCCCTGCTTTCTCAGGGCCATTCATTCTGCTCCCTGTGTTCCAGTGCCTTCCAGGCTTTAGGATGCCTGCCTTCTCCTCTTCAGTGTTGCTTCCCACCTGGCCTGTGGCTTTTTAGAAGCACCTCTTATTATTTCAGGTCCCAAGTGTGTAAATTGGGGGCTCCCTCCCAGCACAGATGTTCTGGTTTAAACACACAAGAACGTTCCATCAGAAATCAAGAGTAGAGCATAGACTGAGGAGAAAGTTGCCACCAACACCTGTGCAGAAGCTACACCCCAAAAGACAGGCTCATCCACATCCACCCCTCCTCTGTTCTCCACCCTTTGTGTCCTGCACCTGTTTGCAGAACCTGGCAATTGGCAGCTATGGGTCAGGTCACTAGTCCATTGCCTTTTCTATAGATTCTCTTTCTCCCACTGCACTTGGACTTGTAGGGAAGCTGGAAGAATAGTAACAACCTACATATCTAAGCAGAACTTAATGTTAGAGCACTGCTATTCTTGTTACTACCACTAGTAAGATTAGTGCTTAGACTGGTCTGGCACCAACAAAGGAAGTCTGGAATTCAAGAGTCAGACTGCACTGGGCTCACCTCCCAGGTCTCCCGGGAATGTGTGTGGCCTTGGGCAGGTTACTTGATCTGTCTGAGCCTCCCTCTTCTAACCTGTAAAGTCCAGGTGATGATACCACTGATATCATGGAGGTGCTGTGAAGACTCACTGAGCTAATGCATGCAGAGCGCTTCAGCTCAGAGCCTGGTGCGTGGAAAGAGCTCTGCGAGTGTTAATTATTGAAGGGGAGCAGATGACATTGGGGTCAGGTGTCCAGGCAGATAGAAGTGGACCCTTACTGTGATGATAAGATTCCTTCTTATCTCTCTGTCTTGCTTTCTTTTCTTCACAGCACTTATGTGTCACTTTGTATATTTATTTTTTCTTCCTCTGCCTCCTTCACTAAAATGTGATTAGGAGGAACTTTTGTCACCTTGTTCGTGTACATATAAGCAGAAGCTGTTGCTCATATATATAAGCTGTCGCCCTTGCCCCTGGAGCAGGTCCTGGCACATAGAAAGTATGCAGCCAATGTTGACGGAGTCAGTGAATGTGAGCACTCACTACGTGCCCACTGCTGTTCCAGGTGCTATTGAGGTAGGTGTGTTATTACCCCTATGACAGGTGAAGAAACTGAGCCACAGGGGAATGGAGTTCTTTGTGCCCAGTGTCACACGGTTAATAAGTGGAAGAATAGGCCGTCTTTCTCAGAGCCTGGGCTCGTAGCCACCGTGCTGTCCTCTCTCTCAGTAGGACACATCACTAGTATTTTTATTACTGATATGATTCACAGCTGAAGAATAGTCAGTACCTACAGATGCAGGGTTCTGCAACCATTCTCTTTCTCATTTGCTCCTACACTAACTGTGGAAGGAAAGTAGCATTTACTATCCCCCCATTTGACAATTGGAGGAAATAAAAACATGTAATGTTTACTGAGCACATCATCACATGCTAGCACATTTAGTAGCATAATATTTATAACAATCCCACTAAGTTAATGGTATTGTACACATTTGACAGATGGTAAAACCAAGGCCAAGAGGTAAAATTACTTACCCAGGGCCATACAGCTAAGATATGATAGATCTGGGCCTCGAACCCCGGCAGTCTGGCTTCAGAGACAGTTCTCCTGAACGCGTCTCTGGACATCCTTCTTTGAGTTTCAGAGAGGAAAAGTTAACTGTCCCTAGTTACTGATTTACTCTGTAAGTGGCAGAGCTGGGATTAGAAATCAAGTCTGCCGTGGTCCCCAAACCCGTGTTCTTTTTCCTGTACTTTCGAGCTGAGACAAGAGTTGCTTTCACTTATTCCTGGACTTGGATTTCTTCATTCTGGGGTGACGAGGAAGAAGATGAGTGACTTAATCAAGGTCACTCAGCTGAGAGTTCGGAGCTCAGCCTCCTTTCTCTTTCCCTCACAAGGGACTGTGTTTCAGGATGGTATGTCTGGCTTAGCCAGGCCTCAGTCACAGGACAGTCCTTTGAAAGCAGGTGGCCAGTGTGTCCCCACAGAGAACTAAAGTTTCTGCCGTGGGAGGAGTCCTTTCAGAGTACATGCATGATTTCCTTTGGGCAAAAAGGATGCTTACTGTCTTTCTGAGACATTAGGGCACGTAAGACGGGCCTGTGAGTCAAAGGGTGGTGGGTGCGAGGAGAGGGGATTGTATACCTAGAAACATAGGAAGCCTGGCTGGGCTACACAAACAAAAACATTTCCTTCAGGGCAGTGCCCAGCGGCAAGCAGTAAAGCTAGGCGTGTGTCTGCTGATTGCAGGCCGATGCTCCTGGTGGGGGTGGGGTGGGGGTGGGGTTTCCCTTAAACCCAGGGAGGAGGTGACAGGGTTTCTCTCCACAAGCTGTCAGAGATGTGTTTGATGCTTCCTTCTCCCTCTGCCTGTCACCCTCAGCTGCTGGAGCAGAACTTGAGCCTCCACTGCCCAGCTGCCTGCTGCCTGCTGCCTCCTTGGTTCCCATTCTTTTCTCTCTGCTCACCACCCACTCAATAGCCCAAGCTCCAAGTGACTAAACCCGTTGATCATTCTCTCCCTCACCACTCACATCCTCTATCCCCAAGTCCTGGAGATTCTGCATTAAAATAAGAATGCAGCCACCATGAATTGAGTTTCTATAGCACATACGCACCATCATTTCTCGTCATCTTGCTTCCACCCTCTTAGAAACATTCTTACTCCCATTTTGCATGTGAGGAAAGTGAGTCTGGAGAGGTTGGAACATGCCTACAGTTCTGAAGCTAACAAGTGGCAGAGCTGGGACTCCACATCTTCCTGGCTTTAGCGCATGTCCTTTCTACCCTTTAAACGCTCCTCTAACTGACCAAAGATCCTTTGAAGTCTAGTGCTCTCATATTCTAACAGGTTTTTACTGTAATTGCCCGAGCTGAGCACAGCTTCCTCTGACACACACCTGGCGAATGGCTTTGTACGGGTGCCCCGTTCTCCTTGAAACCAGAGGAAGCATCTTTCAGTCAGTGTGCCTCTCTGCTGTGTGAGTTACCAGCGGGCATGCCCTCAGTTCCCATTGTTTGTGGGAACACGCTCAAGGAATTTTGCAGGAAGGCCCCCATCCAGGATGTTACTGGAAGATCTGCTGGAGGAGTTTGTACAAACAAAGTGTGACCTTGCCAGCTCAGCCAAACCCCTGCCTTGTGCTAGGAGGCTCTCTGACCCGAGCGGAAAAGCCTTCTGCCTCCATCACCCAACCCAGCCAGGCTCCTGCGGGGCGTGTCCTGAGCTCCCCGCTGCCTGCCTGGAGGCTCCTCTGCAGGCGTTAGCCACATGCTTAGATCTGGTGTGTACATTGCCGTCCACACAAAATACAAACCTCATCATGTTTCCTCAAACAGTTACGGTATTCTGTGTTGTTCTTAGGAACAGTCTGCTAAGACTCTTCCCTCCTGCCCACTTTTTTTTTATTGTGGTAAGATATACATAAAAAATTTGCTATTTTAGTCATTTTTTAAAAATAATTTTTTTATTGATTTCAGAGAGGAAGGGAGAGGGAGAGAGATAGAAACATGAATGATGAGAGAATCATTGATTGGCTACCTCCTGCATGCCCCCTACTGAGGATCGAGCCCGCAACCTGGGCCTGTGCCCTTGACTGGAACCGAACCCGGGACCCTTCAGTCCAGAGGCTGACGCTCTATCCACTGAGCAAAACCAGCCAGGGCCATTTTAGTCACTTTTAAATATACCGTTCAGTGGAATGAAGTACATTCACATGGTCGTGTAACCAGTCTCCAGAGCTCTTTTCATCTTGCAAAACTGAAACTGTATCCATTCAACAACAACTCCCCATTGCCTGATCCCCCAGGCCCCTGGTAATTGCTATTTTACTTTCTGTCTCCATGAATTGGACCATTCTAGGTACCTCATATAAGTGGAATCATATAATATGTGTCCTTGTGTGTCTGGCTTCTTTCTCTTAGAATAAAGTTTTCAAGATTCATCCATGTTGTAGCATGAACCCGAACTTCCTTTTTAAGGCTGAATACTATTCCTCTGTTTGTCTGTACCACATGGTGCATCCAGGGTTCTGCTAAGACTCATTATGACATTGCCGGGCCTGTGTATGTCATCCTGCCCTTGCCAGCCTCTGCAGCCTCCTCCCCTGGGCCATCTTTCTCCTCTGCTTGCCGTACTGCAGCCGCACTGCCTTTTCTTAGTGTCTCGAGAGTATCCTCCTTCTTATTGGGAAAAGTGCCTCTGCTTTACGGAGGCCATTCCGTGTGGTGGGAATGATCTTCTTAGCCCCCCCACTCTTACTCCACTTAAATATCACTCAGCTTAGTTATCACCACACGTGGTTCCTGGAGTCCACAAGGAGATCTTGGTCAGACTGCCTTTCCCTGCTAATTATTTTCATTGAAGTCTCTTTGTCTTTATTGTACTTATTAAGACTGCAACATATTGATTAACAGTGCATGTGTTTGTTTAATGATTGTGTTCCTTGCCAGACTGTAAACTCAGTTATTTTTGTTGTTGCTGTTGCTGCTGTTAATCCTCACCTGAGGATATTTTTCCATTGATTTCTAGAGAGAGTGGAAGGGAAGGGGAGAGACAGAGAGAGAAAACATCGATGTGAGAGAGAGAGACACATCAGTTGGTTGCCTCGACCAGGACCGGGATGGAGCCTGCAAGCCAGGTACGTGCCCTTTACCGGAATAGAACCTGGGACCCTTCAGTCCACGCTCTATCCACTGAGCCAAACCGGCTAATGTGTTTGATGCTATATCCTTAGTGTCTGACACAGTGGCTGCACATGATAGGTGCCCAGTAAATAGCTGTAGAATGATACTGTAAACTGAATGAATGAATACTGAAGAAAGAAAATTTCAGGGCTATATGCTGGGAGCATTTGTATTTTAAAATGTGCATGAGATGTTAAATTACTAGTCAGATCTCAAAAAGTCATCTTACTGAAGCATAGATTGTTTGCCCTACCCTTTCTCTGTTGATAAAAACGTTCATGAGTAAACTCTTCATTATTTGAAGATGCCTCAGTGGTTGCCAAAACATAAACAACAATTACAGCAAAAGCAGCTTACATTGTCTGATTGTTTATTCTCCCCCAACCTTGTAGTGTATATGTTCCATGTATTATCTCATCGAATTCTCACAATAACTCTGAAAGGTAGATTTGTTTTTTTGTTTATTTGTTTTCAATTTCTATTTCCAGATGAGATCATCAGAATTCAGAGAGTTTAGCCCTGGCTGGTATGGCTCCATTGGTTGGGCATCATCCCATCCACGGAAAGATTGCCGGTTGTTTCCCCTGTCAGGGTACATGCCTAGGTTGTGGGCTCGATCCCCAGTAGGGGGCATGCAGGAGGCAGCCAATTGATGTTTCACTTTCACATCGATGTATCCCTGTCCCTCTCCCTCTCTCTCTCTCTCTCTCTCTCTAAAAAAAACAAAAAAAAAAAAAAATCTATCAAAATGTTTTTAAACACCTCAGAGTTTAAATAGCTTGCTTAAGGTTCGTCAGCCAGTAAGTGGTGGCCCAGACATGCAGGGCAGTCAGGGTGGAGCTAAGCTTCCTAGGCCACACCCTCCCCTGGTGCCTTTTCCCTCAGTAACTGGAATAGCCTTCTTTTTATCCGTTCTATATGCCGTGATTTTCTTTGAAACCAGAGTTTTATGGCTAAAGAATTTAAAAGCTCAGGGCCTCCAGAACAAATTTGACTCCGATTGTACCATTTTAAGTCTCATGCCCTCCTGCCATTATATTTCTCCCTGTGCTTCTGCCTGAAATGCCCTCTCCTTTCTTCTGCAGCTGACAAATTACTCTGAATCTCCTGGGCATTTTCCAAATCTCCAGACAGTACGCATGCTCCCTCCACAGAAGGTCCGTCCCTCTGACCCAGCAGCAGTCATCCTCTTTCTCAGTAGTGGTTGACAGTTGTCCCCACCACTGCACTGAGCCTCCAAGAAGGTGGCCCAGGCCTGACTCCGCTCTGGAGCTCCTCAGCCTGGCCCAGGGTCTGGCATGGAGCACAGGGGCCTCCGCCAGTGCTTGAACCAGCGCACGCCAGGCGCAGAGAGGCTGCTCAGATGAACTGGCTGAGTTCAGGAGCCTGGAATACAAACCAGGGAGTACTCACAGAATCCACGAATGTGAGATGGAGACGATCGGATGTATTAATCACTGGTTTGGAAAGGCATTAAAATATTTCCATAATATAGTATGTTTCTTTTCTAAAACAGATGTGCCCTCGTTTCATGATAAAGTAATTAAGTGTGTTTGATTAAAACATTCATAAATGCTATCATTTACTCAAGGCTACTATATGCTGCTTTCTTTATTGGTACTTTATACATGTGATTGCTCTCCCAGTCACCTTAAGATATTAAGGTGTTTTTAATATTTCCACCTTAGAAATGAGGAAACTGAGGCTCAGAGAGAAGTGAGTAGCGGGCCCAAACATAGTCAGCTTCTGGGTGATAGATAACGGAATGAAACAGGTCAGTCTGACTTCAGAGCCACTGCCTTTCCATCACCCTCACTGCTTCTGACCTTGTATTTTAGATACCTTCCAGCTCAACACCCCAAGCTTAGCCCTGCCCATGGGGTGCCCCCTCTTCTTCCTTCCCTTTTCCCCCTCCTCACTGTGCTCCCTTCTCCATTTCCTTAGATTATTTGCATCCTAAAACTGAAATATTTTTGTCAGTGTCAATAATTGGATACTATTATGTGTGGAAACTGTCTGGTGTTAACAGTGTGGTAATGTCACATTTATATTAATAAATAAAAAAGGCACTTAGTAAGGCTAAATTACATATATTGTGATTTTGTTTTCTTTATATTGCCTTTTGCTCTGAAGATTTTTTGAGCCCTAATTTATATATTTTTAAATGTATGGTATTTTCCCCTTCATGTAAAATGTAAATAAAACAATATAGTGAAGAGGAAGTTGATTAAATTTTTTTTATTAAAGATTTTCTAAACAGTAGGATACCGATTTCAAATTATATATGAAATATAAGATTGAAATACTTCTTGTTAGGGAAGTTTAAGAGGTTTCTTACAGTCTTAGATTCATTTATTTTCTGCCCTCCTAGTATTTCAGCAGGATTAAGTTTTTTGAATCAGTGGATCAAGTTTTAATTTTCCTGTTCCTTCCTTATACCGACATATGCTTTGGCAGAACAAAAAAGAGACCTAAACATGTCATCATGATTTTTGTTCAATGAATTAAAAACCATAAAAGTAACAAGATCTGATCCAAATCCCTAAACTCCTGACATGGTGGTTTTGTCCTTTTCAGTCCCAAGCTTCATATTACTGGCTTTGAAAAGCTTTCTGCCTGGAGCAGAGTCGTGGCAGCAGTGCCGGATTTATGGGAAATAGAGTACAAGGGGGGCAGCATGGAGCAGTGGAAAGAATACGGGCCAGAAAGATCTGGGTTTGAATCCCAGTTCTGTCATTCAAGCCTACCGGCAAGTCACTCAACCTCTGCCCCTCAATTTCCTCTGGACAGGATGGGGGTATGAGAATCTAGTTCAAAGAGCTGTTGTGAGGATTGGTAAGGTAAGATACTTAAAGTACTCACCTGGCATAGAGGGGCTTAATAATGGTAGTAATCAGGATCATTTTTATTTTGAGAATACCTACAATTAGCTGAATCCAGAAGGATTTCTTTATAACACAGCTGTCTACTTTGTCTATAGTGTATCTGTCTCAAAATTTTTCAGTTTTCTTCTCATCCCATCAGGGAAAAAATACCAGGTGGATGCCACTAAGTCTTTAACACATGCTTGCCACTGTTTCCCACGGAGCATGTATCCAGAACTTGGGATTGTCCTTACTGGGCAAGAACTGCATTGATTTGAGGGTCAGGAACCATATGCCACGGATGTGCACTTCAGGACCCAGGGGGCAGAGGAATTTTGTCATACTAAGACCATTGACTTTTGAGACAGGACAGACTGGGTTTGATTTTGTGTAAGATATTTACCATTCCTTTGAGTCTCATTTTTTAATCTGTAAAATAGAGTTCACGATCTTACAAGGCCCTCCATGATAGGAATTTCTGGTCTCTTTTCTTGTCGCTATCCTTTGTTGTCTGCACTCCAGTCAATTCCTCAAATGAAACTTGGTCTCTGCAGCTCGGAGCCTTCCTACCTGCTCTTTATTCCTCCTGGAAGTCTCCCTTTGCCATGCCAGTGCTGGCAACTTGTTCTCGTCCTTCAGATCCTAGTGTGGTGTATTAGTCAGAATAGGATGGGCTATGCTGTAGTAACAAGCAACCCCCAGATCTCCATGGCTTACACAACAGAAATGTATGTCTTGCTCATGCTGTATGATGGGCACTCTTCATCATAGTCACTCTGGGAACTAAGCTGATGGATATTCATATGCCACGTATATTGTGGCCAGCAGAAGCTAATGTGGTGGAACACACCCCGGCTCTGAAAGCTTCTGCCCTGTGGCGATGCCCATAATCTCTCTCACATTTCATTGGCCAAAGCAAGTTGTACAGCCACACTGAGTGGCTGGGGAAACGCAAGGAGTAGGGACCAGAATGCTAGTGAAAAGACCTCACGACCACCACATTAATATGTTACTTCTCTAGGAAAGTCTTCCCTTAACTAGGACAGAAACTTTTAAGTTAGCTGAGCTTCTTTTGTGCTGTGACACCTGATGCTTTCCCAGGTCCCTGTCCACAGCACTTCCCACACTATGTTGTCCATTTCTCCCCAGCTAAGCTCCTTACGAGCAGGACAAAATGTTTATCAAATATGATGGCTTACTCTGCTGCCGGGATGTTGTGATGATTAATGTAACAGGATTAATAATAATTGCCTCATACAGTTGTTGTAAGAATCAGCATATAAAGTGCCTGTCCTGGTGGTTTATAGTAGGTCCTCCATGTGCTCATTGTTGTTATTATGATGAGATGTTAGCAGTAAAAATAACTAACATTCATTAGCATTTATGACATGCCAGACGCCCTCCTGGGTCCTTATGGAAGTTAACTGGTGCGTTGGTTCTCACATGTTACGTTGGGACTCGCGTTGTTTCTCGGTCAGTTTTGAGGTGACTCACAAGTCATTTGCTATAATAATAGTCAAGATTCTGAAGGTTGCTACTTATTTGTTTTGGGTGAATTAGAGATTTAGAGATGATGTTTTTGTAGTATCCTTACTCATTTTCATCGCTTTCTTTAGTGGGAGAGAAGGGGATGGAGTTATAGCCAACAGTTGCTTCCTTTTATTGAGCAGTTAAATGTGCCCGGGTCAGTGGCAAACACTGTACAGGCATCATCTCATGTGATCTTCACACCACTGCCTGAGACGGGCACTGACAAGTCCCAGTATAAAGGCGGGAACGCTGAGGAGAGCAAGTCTTACACTTCTTGTAAGTGGCATGGCTAGGATTTGCCCCTCATATTCCTAGACTCCTTGGCTCATGCTTTTAAGCAGAACTCTTACTGGCTCCCCTCAGCTAACTCACCAGGAACCTTACCTGACCCTGAGCATCCCCATGGGCGTGTGTGAGGAATGTGAAGCTCATCCACCATCACAGAGTAAAGTTACAAACTGTTGAGCTAATGGACAGTGTGATGTTAAATTTTTCTCTTTTATCAGAGTAACCAGGGAGCACAGGGAAATGCTGGCAAAACTTGCCAAACAGAACACCAACAAGGCCAAAGACTCTTTACGGAAGGTTCGTACCAACGCAATGAATAAGCTGAAGAAATCAAAGGACAAGACCTCAGAGGACACCATTCGACTCATAGAAAAGCAGGTACTGTTCCCAGCAGATGTAATGCCTCTGTATCTGATCCAGGCAATCACTTGTTTATGTCTAAAGTGAGGAAAATGAAGATAAGATGCAGCACCCTGGTCCTTCATTGATGTGATTTTTGTTGACTGGGTCTCTGTCCTGGGCCTCGCCCTGTGCTGGGCCCTGGGAATAGGGAGGAGGAGGAGGAGATCTGCTGACCTTTCACTGTGTGCCAGGCTCTGCCAAACACTTTCCATCACTTCATTTATCCTTGTCACTACAAAGCTGTGAGGGGTAGGCAGCAAGGAAACAGGTCCAAGGAAGCGGAATGGCTTGCCCAGAGTCATACTGCTGGTAAAAGGTAGAAATGGGATCCAAAGACAGGTAGACTGACTACAGAGCCTATATACATTATTGCTCTCCTGTCCCAGTTTGGTGGTCTGGGTGCTGAGAAGTGAGAACTTAACAGTGTTCTTGGTGTGCCCAGCAGTGACACTTACACCTGTCACTGGAAAAAAAGGGGGACATATATAATACTTTCAGTCATAAAGGTAAAAAAAAAAAAAAAAGAAAGCAATCCACCCTGGCTGGTTTGGCTCAGTGGATAGAGCGTCGGCCTGCGGACTGAAGGGTCCCAGGTTCCATTCCAGTCTAAGGGCACATGCCTAGGTTGCTGGCTCGATCCCTAGTAGGCGTACAGGGGGCATCCAATCAATGATTCTCTCTCATCATTGATGTTTCTATCTCTCTGTCCCTCACCCTTCCTCTCTGAAATCAATAAAAATATATTAAAGAAAGAAAGAAATCCAACCAGGAAATGACAGTGGCCTGACCTGGGTGGTACAGTGGAATTAAGGTAGGAAGATGAACTTAACAGTATTTAGGAGATAGAATTTATAATGTTGAGTGTACTGTAAAGTGCTTACCCAAAGCCACCTTGTCCACAATAAAAGCATTAGTTTAGTGAGCCTTTGAGCAGGATGCGGACCAAGAGGGAAGGGGTGGAAGGCAGGACACCTGGAAGAGGCCATACGTGGACTCCCTGCTCCCTTTCTCCTGGGCCAGCTAGTCACAGGCCAGGCCAGACAGTCACCCAAGGGAGAACTTTAGATGGATTCTTGGGCCCTGCTCCTGAATTTTCTGATTCAGCAGGTCTGCCCAGGAATGTGTATTTTTAAAAAGTTCCCTAGGTGATTCTGCAAAAGCAGACAAGGTGTGGCAAGGCACCCGAGTTTAAAAGAGATTGTTCTGCAGTTGGTGTCCTATGGCCTCGGGGAAGTTACACGCTCCTCCGTCTTTTTCTTCTGTAACAAGGGATTTGTAATTCTAGCTGTGAGGGTTGCCCTGGGGCTGCTAGAAGCACCATTACCTGACACCCAGACCCTCAAAGCTCCCTGCTTGCCATCCCTGGGCTCTCTCTCCCTGCACCAGCTGACAGAGATTCAGAGGCTAGCTGGCCTCTCTGAGCCCTGATCAGTCCTGGGAGAGTCCAGGCCTGGCCCCCGCTGAGCCAGCTCCTTGTCCATCTCCCCGGGGCTTTCATCTCTACAGCTGATACTTGGCCCCTTGGTTGCTTCCTGGTGGTAAGTCCTCACTCAGCAAATCTGGGCATCTGCCTCAGGGACCAGAGCCCGTGCCCCTTGCAAAAGAGAATGATGGATAACCAGCTCTCCTGATGAAACCCGCCTGACAAAGACCTTGCTGGAACCCTTTGGCCCCTGGCACCTGGCTTCTCACCTTCCTCTTCAGATTAGATATTTTATTCAGTGCTTGTTACTGTACGTTATTTTTTAAAGTGCAAGTAACTTTATTTGTTTTTTCTGATACTAAACCAATCCATGTTTCATGTAAATTTTTTTAAAATTAAGAAGTGAAATTTCATCACCATTATTAACATTCAAATGATCTCTGTAAGCATTTATGTAATATTACAAGAAAAAAGATCCTACTATATATTTATTTCACAACAATCTTTATTTCTAAGATATTATCATTTAAATATTAGTTCTTGCCATTATTGATAAAAACTTTTTACTGTCATGTGGTTCAAAGTTCGATAAGAAAATAGGAGACAATTTTGTACACACTTCATTTTGTTCTTTTTTTCTGACAGAAGGCACCGATCTTCAGTTTTTGGTGTGTGCTTTTATTTAAGTTAAACAGGCAGGGGCTGATTGTTGCTTTATCAAGCAGTTTTAAAAACATTTGTTTACTTTGTTTCTGATTATCAAAGTATTTTAGAAAATGCAGAGAGTTCAGAAGACTGTTTTTAAAAATGGGGGAAAATTCACCCATTAATCCCACATTGCAAGAACAACTGCTCTTAATATTTTGGAATTTTTCTCCCCCCCCCCCTTTTTTAAACTACATAGTTTTAAACATGATTGAGAACATGTACTGTACGTACAATTTGTATACAGCTTTTTATTTTCTGTTCAGCATTAAAACCATTAGCATTTTCTTGTGTCTTAAAATCTTTTTATAAACAGACATTTCTAATGGTTGCAAAACAGTCTGTGGTCATACCATAATTCACGTCAGCCCTGTTGTTGGACATTTAAGTTTGTTTAAACGTTTTTGTTATTTTAAGAAAGGTTGCAGTGAATATTTTTATACACACGTCTTCGTTGAGATGATTTCCGTAGGATACAGTCCCAAGTGTGGAATTACAGCGCAAAGGGAATGCATGTTTTAAGGTTCTTGGTACCTTAAGTGCCTAAGTCACTCTTGGGTTTTTAGAATATGTGTATTTATTTATTTATTTGCCTTTTCTAATCCCTAATATTTGAACCTAGAATTTTTAATGTGAGCTTAAAATGTTGCTTATGTTAGGAATGTTGCTTTTACTTCCACACTCCATTGGAAAGATTAAGTTATTCTTTGTATAAATCCATACAATTTTTCTAGAGGATAGTATGGCAGTCTATACCAAAATCCATACATTTCTGATTCATTGACTTGGGAATTTATCTAAAATAAATTGTCAAAAATCTTATCTATTTTTTTATTGTTTAAAGTATTACATATAGTAGTACATATATCTCCTTTTTTTCCCCCATTGACCTTCCCTCAGCACCCCCTAACCCCTGTTGAATGCCCAAAAATCTTATCTATTGCAGTGTGTGTTGATTATGTATAATTGTAGAAAACTGGAAACTGTCTAAATTTCTAACAGTGGGAAAATAAGTTGTTTTACATTCCTTAACTGGAATCTACATATAGCAACAATTATAAAAATATTTTACAGATGTGTTTTTGGAATTTATTTTTTAAAGGTAGATTACATAACAGTATTATAATATTTTATTTTTATAATGAAGAGTTTCATGTACATAAAAAGATTGGTAGCTTATCCACTTAAATGTTAATGGTGGTTATTTCAGGTAATGGGATTATAAACAATTTTAATTTTATACTTTATGAGATTTTCTTAATTTTTAAAAAAATGTCCAAATGTCTTTGGAGGTCATATTTTTCAAAATTGTATCATAAAAATGTTTTGTCTTCGGTCTATAAGAAGGAAGTGATTCTATGGTGGGTTCTTTCCCTGCAGTCATGTTCTGACTGCCCCCTCTCCCCCGACCCCCCCAAACGCTGCCCCTCCCTTCCCCGCCCCCAGCTCAGGCCAGCTCTGCTGAAGAAGGCCCAGGGTCTCCCAGCCGGGCTCTGACATCTGTCAGCCTGCTGTTTCACCTTCGCTGCAGTTTGCTGTAAATGGGCCTGCTGAACATTAAAGCACTTGGCAGAAACCACCAGTAAATCTGGCCAAGATCCTTTCACTGCTGCCTTTTTCTGAGAAACGGAACTGCTCTGAAGTGACGCTGGGTGCTAGTGGGGCTGAAGGAAGGAAAGACTCCTAGCAGACGGGCAGCAGGCGGGACTGAGTGAGGCGGAGGGAGCAGCTCCCAGTGGCACCGAGGGTGTTCTGAGCCAGGCCTCAGGGAGCCTGCCCCAGGGCGTACTGTGTGCTGCCTCCCCTCTTCCTCTCTACCTTTCATTTTCCCGAACTTGTAGGGAGCAGATGTGATGGTGATGCTGCTGATGCTGATGGTGGTATAATCTTTGTGCGGCAGCACACGGAGCGGAAAGGGCTCTGGCTGTGCAGTCAGAACGGCTCTTGGGCTGGTCAGCTCCCAGGCCAGCAAATGGCTTCACCTTTCTGAGCCTCTGGTTCCTCACTGTAAGTGGGAGCAGCAAGCCTCTCTCACAGGATGGGTAAGAGGACCAAATCCCACAGCTTAAAAGTGGCCAGGACGGTTGCTGGTCCTCAGTAATTCTCTGCCTATCTGCCCATCCCATGTCTCTCTCCTCATCAGGGCCTGGGATTGACTGTTTTATGAGCCTAGCATTTCTGCCTGGAAGGAGGCAGGACTAGGCCAGGTGCAGTGGTCTCTGCGGGGGGCCGAGTTCTTGGCTCAGTCTCATTACTGACTTGATGTGATTCTGCACGGGTTAGTTAACATTTTATGCCTTGGTTTATTCCTCTCTAAATAGGGATAATACCTGTGCCACCTGCCTTATAGAGGTTATGTGAGGTTGTTGGATTTGAATGAAGTAACAGAGAACAAAACACTTTTGCATACTATAAACTATGCAACCGTCAGGTGAAATAATTAACATTCATAATACATTCAAGGGAGATGAGTGTGGTATTTCATATGTTTTGAAGATTATGTGAAATAATGTGTGTCAACTTGTTATCCCATGTCAGGCATGTAGTGAGTGGTATCCTTGGCGTCGTTGTTAATCATCATTATTGTAAGAAGTCTGATGGAGATGGAAAAGATGAACGTGCAGGCAGACTGGCCCCAAGGGCACTCTGTGCCTGTAATGGAGTAGAAAGTTAGTAAATATTTTCATTAATTAATTAATTTGAGAAGATGTCAGGAAGTGACAGTACAAATCAGAGTAACACAAGCAGCATTTGCATAGCAAATAACCAATTTAAAACATGCTTGCATATTCATGACTTTGTTTAACCCTCCCAACTACTCTCCAGGGAAGGGACCAGCACCCTATTTGATAGATGAGGAAACTGAAACTCAAACGGGGGAAAGGACTTGTACATTGTCACTGTGCTGAGAATTTAACCCAGAACCCACATTATCAAATTGTTCCCCTAAGGACTCTTTCCCTCCAGTCCCCATCTCTGTCCCCAAACGCCATTTTCCAGAGGAGGCTTGCAGCCCTGTTCCTGGCTGCCCGGGGCTGCCAGCTTACACGTGCTGGAGTGCTGCTGGGCACCACGCCATACCCCATGCAAGGCAAGCTGCTCAGGTGGGGGCAAAAGAAGCATTTCTAGGGTTGGCAGCACCCGAGTGAGGAGGGACCAAGCAGCCATTCTGAGCTCTCCCAGCAGCCCCAGGAGCTTTGCTTTTCAGCTAAAAAATGTGCAGTTGTTGCTATGGTGAGAGCCTGGCTGGCTGTGCCTGGGGCCAATTGCTCCAAATCCTTTTTAGTTTCTACCCTTTCCAGTGCATTTATTTTGCAGTTCCTGGCCAAGGCCTGTGGTCTGCAAATAAAGATGTCAAACAGCCACTGTACTTCTGAACACAGATCCTGAGCACTCTGTACCCCTCAAAGCTTCCTGCCGAGGCTTCCTGCCTTAGGGCCCTTTAAGACCTGGGAGGGAGACTGCAACACCTACCAAATTGTACTGTGTTTTTCATTCTGAGGGAGTATGGGTTTATTGCAGAAAATATAGAAAAGCACAGAGAACTTTAATAATTATTCATTTAGTAACTACTTCCTGAGCACTTGCCAGTCCTGGGGATGTGACAGATGCCACATGAATAATATATCAGCCATCTTCCCATCACTGGAAGATAATCACTATTAATATTTTGACAGCTTTCCTCCCAACTTTAAAAATATGCATAATTTTGAACATTTGAGATTGTTTCTGCTTTGTATACATATACACAATTTCATATCCTGCTTTTTCTTTAATTCAGGGGGTAACATAAGTATGTTTCTATGATATTGTAAGTAATATCTTTAAGCATCCTTTTTCCATGGTTACAAAAGCAATCCATGCTTGTTATAAAATAGTTAAAATTCAAACGTTTCAGAAATATATACTGGAATCTTACTCCTATTTATACCCTCTTCATAAGAAATGGATCCTCTTAACCTGTTTTTGTTGTTGTTCATCCTTACCCGAGGACATTTTTTCCCATTGATTTTTTTAGAGAGTGGAAGGGAGGTAGGATATGGAGGAGAGAGAGAGAGAGAAGCATCGATGTGAGAGAGACACATTGATTCATTGCCTCCAGCACATTCCCTGACCAGGGCCAGGTAAGGAACCTGCAACCCAGGTACATGCCCTTGACCAGAATAGAACCCGAGCGAGACCGTATGGTCCCGGGGCCGACGCTCTTAACCTCTGAGCCAACCAGCCAGGGCTTAACCCTTTTTAATTTTTATATGTATCCAACTACTTACCCATGCTTTCACTTTTGATTTTCTGTTTTTTCATTATTAAAAATAAAGCTTAGATAAATATCTTTGTTTAAAGAACTTTTTTTCAGATTCTACTAATGTGGTAATTTTCCCATTGAGAGAATTTGGGGTTAAAAATAGTATGAACATTTGCATCAATTTGAATCCCTATTGATGATATGTGACCTTATCCATTTCACCATAGCTTCTTGGCATTGAATATTGTAATTAAAAACCACAACATCAAATTTTGTTAACTCTGATGACTGAATTATGTCTTGTTTGAATTTCCATTTCTTCAGTGTCTATTGAATTTTCCATGTTTGTTAACCAGATGTATGTCATCTTTTTTCAAGACGTTTTTCTGCTTAACTATTGGGATCTTAATATTCTTCTTATCAATTAGTGTGAGGGCTTTATACAGTAGAATGTCTGAGTGCAGGAAATTCTAGAAGTTCCTTAAGGGACAGATATGGCTGGCTTCTCTGTACCCTATGAAATTAGTTAAGAATTTGGAATCAGACTACCCAGGATTAACTTTTGTCATTGCTACTTTCTAGTTGTGTATCCTGAGCAGGTTATCCAACTGCCTCAGTTCCCTCACCTGTGAAGTGGGGATAATAATGGGGTACCTGTTAGGAATCAGTAAGAGTGTGTACATCAAGTTCTAGTAGAGTGCCTGGCTGGGACTCAATGGACGTGAGCTTATGTCACCATTATTATTTCCCAGATAACCTTATCAGAGTTCTGGAATGTTTCTCCCCCGCCCTCTTCCAGCCCCGGTGACCGGGCTGTCTCATTTCGTGTTTTTGCAGATCAGCCAAATGGCCGATGACACCGTTGCAGAGCTGGACAAGCATCTGGCAGTGAAGACCAAAGAACTCCTTGGGTGAAAGTCCACGGGGCCAGTTTCTAGTGACCCACCTGGTGGCAGATTGGCATCTCTGTACCCCGTCCACACGGAAGGCCGACACCCTGTGCTCATCAGTGCTTGTGAGGCCCAGCCTTCCAGAGGGACACCCAGACTTGTTCAGTCTCTCCCTCCGGCCCCGTCGCCCCGTTCTGCTCTGGGCATGGGTGGACCTTTGGAGAATGTCTGCTGCTGCCTAGCGACCAGGGCCACCGGCAGGCTGACCACTGACTAGTCCTCATCTCAGAGCCTCCTTCCCAAATAATTAGCCCGGCCCTGTCCCCAAATTTCAACTGTGCTTGGGCTGATGTGGGCCTTCACTTGTGACTGGATACTTTTGCTAGAGGCCTATTTTCACCAAGCAATAAAATCAAATTAAATTGGAAGAATAATAACCTTAAAGGAAATGATAGAGTCCGTGTGGATGAATGATTTCTAAGGAGCTGGGGTGTGTAAAGCAGCCAGACAGTACTTTTCCCTCAGAGTCATTTCACACATGCTCTTTACTCCGGGACCTTTCCCCCACTCCTCACCCGGCCGGTCCTGTGCCTGCTTCCTTCTCAGCGGGGCTGGCACTTCCTCCGAAGCCTCCTTTCCCCAGCTGAGGACCCCTAGTATTGGCTCTCACAGCACTATTGTTCTCACCTGAACCTTAGCTATTCTCTGATAATTAGTCTGTGTCTCTTCAGGGTTTGACATAATGCCTGGAACCAATAGGCACTCAAACGTGTTGTGAATTAATTGCATGTAATACTTGCACAACAAATGCTGGCTTCTTTTCCTTTCTTCCCACTCTGAACACTTTCATTCCATCACCTTCCACTCTTGCTCTGTCCTCAATGTTTACTTGGTAATGAGGTACCTTTCCCCCAGGGTCTGCCTCTTAGTGACAGACAAGCAATTTTTAGTGGTTCATCTTTGGGTACTGGATTAAGTTAGTTTTCCCCTCCCCAATAATTTTTCTTTTAATCGTTCGTTCGTTTGTTCATTCATTCACTCATTCATTCATTCATTCATTCATTCATAATATAACCATGATGAGCTAAATACAGTTCTAGGCAATATTTTACAAAATATATTTTTATTGATTTCAGAGAGGAAGGGAGAGGGAGAGAGAGAAACATCAATGATTAGAGAGAATCATTGATTGGTTGCCTCCTACATGCCCCTCTTTGGGGATCAAGCCCAAAATCCAGGCATGTGCTCCAACTGGGAATCAAACCGTGATCTCCTGGTTCATAGGTCGATGCTCAGCCACTGAAACATGCCCATCAGTTGTGTGTCAGGTATCGCGCCATGTGCTGGGAATACAATAAGGGGCTCGATGCGGCACCCGTCTTTGAGGGTGTGCGGTGCCCAGGACTGACCTGCTATTTGTAATGTCATGGGTGGAAGGGAGGAAGTTCATCCCAGTTCTGTCAAATGTCTGCCTTTAGAAGGGCACCCACTTGGGCAGCAGCGGGGCCCAGCCACACTCCGAGCAGCGTCAGCTTCTCCACTGTCTGACTCCTCTGGGGCTCTGCTCCGCGCTGGGGGGCACCGGGGTCCCTTTGCCCTCTGCTTGCACTGGTGGAGCAGGCTGCATGGCAGCCAGTGCAGGCTCAAGGTCAGCATCAGGGCGAAGGTGAAAGAAGCTGACACATGTCCTGCCCTGCTTTCCTGTCCTCTGTCAGACCCTGTTCTTCAGCCCCGAGTAGCCATCCCACAACTAGAAGTCCCCTGAAGGAAGAACAGGGTCGGAAAGAGCAATCGAGGAGCCTTTTTTGGGGTAACCCGCCTAGCAAGGGCTTTGCAACAGTCTTTCGTGAGTGGCCGAAATCCCCCACTCACTGCAAATGTGCTTCTCAAAGATGCAGGATTTTTTAATAAACAGAGGAAATGATAAATTATGTTGTAATTCCACTCCAAAGGCATTTGGTTCTTAACAGCCAAATCCTCTGTAGTCTTTAAATAAACAAAAACTTATTTGGTGAACAGACGGGGGGGAAATTGAAAGATTTTCTGTACTTGGGTTCCACATGTCAACAATTTCTCTCCTGTGTGTATGTTGGCCAAAGCCGAATATCATGATAAATGAAGAAAGGAAAACCTCAGGCCCAGGGCCGTTAGACAGCTCAGCAAATGGCTTTCAGCTGATTGCTCTATTTCAGTTGACATTTATCAAAGACTTTCTCTGTTACTCGGCGTGTCGGCTTCGGTGGTGGCAGGGACGAGAAGAAGACTACCTGTTTGGATGTGCTGAGTAATGAGTAATGCCGGAGCGATTCATTCTCCTTCTCTTCCTTCTTCAGTTTCTCTTTCAAAAACGAAAAGCTGGGTATAGACATTCTCACACTTGCCAGAGGAATTAACCATCTCCTCTATTCAGTTCAACAGCTTTCAAAGTCTCATGAAAAATATAGGCCAAAGGGAATTCAAGAACTTTTTCTGGTTATTTTCTTTCTTCCTTGCGTGGTGTGTGTGTGTGTGTGTGTGTGTGTGTGTGTGTGTGTGTGTAATGACAAGAAACTAGAATGTTAAAAATTAGAAGAAACTCCTCAGAAGTTTAAAAATTAGAAGTGTATCCTTCCAGACCTTTCTCCATACATACATAATTTTTTTTGAAGTGAGGAGGAGAGTTATTGTTTCTATTCTGAAGCTTGCTTTGTTTACCCAACAGCATGGCCATCCATTCTTTTTCATTGCAGTGTAGTATTCCACAATGTGAATGCACCATAATTTATTCCCCTATTACCTCTAACATTTAAAAAAATTATTTCAAATGCATAGAGAATATTTCTATTTAAAGTGTTTTTTAAATAAAAAGAAGAAGCCCTATTCTAAATGTATCTGTTTGGTAACCTTTTCCTCAACCTCAGACTAACATTTATTGAATGCCTACTGTGGGGCAGGTACCATGGCTGGACACTTGTGTTACTACATTCAAACTTCCGAACAATCCTAGTTGGTGTAGGTATTACTCCTATCTGTGTTTACCTGTGAGAAAACTGAGGTTCAGAAAGGGTATTTAACTTGCCCAAGGTCACACAGGTGGTAAGTGCCAGAGTGAAGTTTGAAATTCCTATCTGACTTTGCAGTGGGTCCTTTAATCAGTGTGCTTCAGTTCCTAGGTCTTCATTGAGTACTTACTCAAAAAGCACCTAGCATTGTTCTGGGCCCAAGGGTGATAGAGAAGCAGAAAGCTTGCTTTCCTAAAACAACTAGAAAGCTACTTCTAATAAAGGACTTCATGCAAAGTAGCAGAGTAAACACCAAGGAAATGGTAGCTCTTATGGAAACAGTAAAGATTACGTATTGATACCTCACCTGGTGTCAGACTCCTCTACCACGGATCAGAGAACCAGAGAGTGAGCAAAAAGACCACCCGGCAGTGAATAATGATAATAACAATAACAGTGTTGATAGCATAGGTAACTGATGCTGACTTGGCGCTTTTTAGTTTTCAAAGTGCTTCTACATTCTTTATCCCACTGTAACCATTGAGTGAAACTTTGCAGTTTCCTTTGCCCTAACGATGGTCAATGTCATGATGTGCATAAAAAGGAATATTCTCTGTTTGGGGGACAAATTTTGTGATGTACACAGGGGCTGGCATGGCCAGAGGGCAGGGCATACGTATCTTCTCTACCTTCAAGGCTCCAGCCTCAGTCCAAATGGCCCCCCTTTGCTGAAACTGACAGGGGCTACCATGTCCTGGGCCTTTGCTATGTACCAATGAGGAAATTGAAGCCCAGAGAGGTTAGATGACTTGTGCAAAGGCCGTCATATATACGGTATGGAGTGGAGTCTGACCCCCAGCTGGGCAATCTCAGCAAGTTATTTTAACTAAGGCCAGAGCAGTGCAGAAGTGGACAGCGAAAGCCTATGGGTCCTGTCTCAGTTTTGCCCTTTCTATCCTCAGTAAAGGTCACTCCATTCCCCCATGGGTACCAGGGAGGGGCTTGGACAAGATCAGAGAACCCAGGCTAATCCCTGAAAGCAATTTCACCCATTTGGGGCAAAATAAATAAAATAAAGGCAATGTAACAAATGTTTTCATACAATAGTTAATTTAACTTAAAGGACTAGTCTATCTTCTTACAGTTTGCTCTTTCTACTTGTGTGTTTGGTGTTAAAATATTCTTATGATAAGAAGCTGGTGATTCTAAAAAAAATTCTTATTTAGAAAAATAAGTTAGTCCCCTCCTTTTTTTTTTTTTTTTTTTAAACTTGACTGATGCATGAATCCCAGTCTGGCAGCTATGGTGACCTCACGCCTACTCCTAGAGCTGACATCCCTGAGGCTGCCATCCAAAGGAAGCTAGAACTAACCAGAGGGATGGAGGGAGGCAATTTGAGCTGTGTGGGTGTCAGGGACCCCGTGGGTGAGCAGCGGTGGCTGAGGGGCAGGGTTTGGAAACAGGACAATAGTCAATCAGGAGGGTTCAGAGACCCACAGGGAGGAGTGGCGGGTGAGGAGAGGTTAAGTCAGAGAGCGGAGAGAGGGAGGCAGGGACAGAGACAGGTACACACACAGGGCCAGAGGGAGGGAGAGAGACAGAAACACACCCACATGCACACTCCCGGGCACATGTAGAAGCCTAGAGATCAGCAGGTAGAGACAGAGATGGTGACCAACAGTCACGAGACAGAGGAACAGATGGTGACAGTGAGACAGCTAACAGATATCCGGAAAGAGACACCTAGAAATAGAGACAGAGACACAGAGGGAGATAAATACACACAAAGGAAGGGACCAAAAGGGGGTGGGGGTGGGGAAGAAGGAAAAGGAAGAAAAATGGACAGACACATTTAGATGGAGAGAAGTGAGGGCAGACCGAGAGTGGGGAGAGAGAGGGAGGCTGTGGCCGTGCCGAGCCCCAGGGTCGTGCAGGGTGTGGGTGGAGGAAGAGCCAGGCTGGCCGCCAGGGCTGCGGGGACCAGATAAGGACGCCTGCCAAAGGAAAGCAGGGGAAGGAAAGACGTTTACTGATCCCCGGGGGAGAAAGCCAGGGAGGCTGCCCCAGGCCCCAGAGAACAATGGGTACTTGACTTCAGCGGGTCATTAATGAGACAATTAATGGAAAGAGTAACAGAGTCCTCCCCTGAGAGGCCTTGGAGAGTGGATAAGTGGAATTATTGTGTGTGTATGGGGGGGCGGGGGGAGGTGCGGTGGTTCAGGGGGAGGGGGCTGTCCCCACAATCCAGATGTCCAGCATGCCAACTGCAGATTCCTCACCTGGGGCACGGGGCCTCCCCAGCTCCCCCTCACATGCCCTGTGCTCCCTCCACCCCGGACTGTACCAGCCCCTAGGTGTGTCCTGGCTTTCCTATCCCCAGCCCTCTATGCTGCCGCTCCCTCTACCTGATTATCTCCATCCATGGAAACCCTACCCATTCCGGGGTACATAAATGTGCATCCATAGGTTGCAATGGTAAGCCAGGGCCACATGTGTCAACAAGAATAGAGCCCCCCAAACATAAGGAGCATGGGAAGAGCAAGGGGAGCCATATATACAGTGTGACACCACCTACATAAGTTAGAACGACTTAATCAAAAAGGGATTCTTTAAAAAAATCATTCCTGATTCTATTTTGCATTATAAAATTATTTTTAAAAGGGTGGGTTTGAAGGGATACTTACAAATTCATAGTGGTGATTGCCCCTGGGGGATAGGCGGGAGGCTTAAAGTTATACCCAGAGTCATTTCATATATCTATATATGAATATATAAAGTTAACACAATATTTATTTTGGGTTGTGAAAATAGGAATGGTTATTATCTTGTTTTCTGTTTTTAATTTTTTCTATGCTTTAAAATGTGTTCCAGAGAAAGAGAGACATCCTCCAGACCCAGCTCAAATGCCACCTCCTGCAGGAAGCCTTCCAGGAGTCCACCCACCAAGCAGATGTGGGTGGTCCTTCTTTTCCCTGGTTTCAGATTCTCAGAGCTCACAGTGCTTTCCCCCTTGCATTTCCCTTTGTGATGTTCATAGACTGCCTACCCCACTGGACAGGACCCTCTTGAGGACAGGGACTTCCAGCACGAGGCTGGCCCAGAGGTGGTGTCTGTGACACTGAACTTACCTCTCCCATTCATTAGGAGCAACTACGCAGACTCTGATCACATCCCAGATCCAACACTCACAATCATTGTGCAGGGGAGGGCAGTGGGCTCCTGAAATTCACAGTGTGCCTTCTGGAATGGGGAGCCCCCAGGAATACAATCCCATCTTCTGTTCAGCTACTTTCCTCACTTTTGTTCCTGCCTCTGCGTCTTGACTCATGCCCTTACTTCCCCCTACACCCAGTTCACCGTTTCAATCCCACCAGGCCTTTGAGACCTGAGTTAGTGTTCCATTTTCTTTCTTTTTAAAAAATAAGTTTTTAGAGAGAGATAAAGGGAGAGGGAGAGAGAGATAGAAACATCAATGAGAGAGAATCATGGATCGGCTGCCTCCTGCATGCCCTCTACTGGGGAATCGAGCCCGAAACCCAGGCATGTGCCCTGACTGGGAATCAAACCGTGACCTCTTGGTTCATAGGTTGACGCTCAACCACTGAGGCACACCACCTGGGCTCTATCTTCTTTATCCACTCATCTGTCATGGGCTTTTAGGTTGTTTCCATATCTTGGTTGATGAGGATTTTCAGGCCTCAAGAATGACTCATAAGGCTCCTTTGATGTCAGGAAGTCCATGCCAAAAAAAGCAGCCTCATGATCCACAGTGCCTTTAATTCTCAGAACCCATTCAGCTCAGCGTTAGATCCCATTTTAATAATAGGTACCTTGGTAGCCAACCCTGGAGCGGATTGGAAACAGTAAGTAAGAATGTGGAGAAGGGCAACTTCCACATACAGAGATCTGTTCAATGCTGAATACATGGTTGAATGAATGAATGAATGAATGAATGAATTGCCACCAGGCTGATTCTGCCTCTTACCTGATTTTCCTTCCTCTGCTCTATCTCTTGCTGTCAGATTAATCATCTACATGATCCTGCTCAGAAGCTCCCATTGCCCAGATAACTGAATACCTCCTAACCAACCTGTTTCTCCATAGCTGGCCTATCTCCACACCGTGACCTCTTCAAAATGCAAATCATGCCTGGCCGGTGTGGCTCCGTGATTTAGCTTCAACCCATGAACCAAGAGGTCCCCGGTTCAATTCCTGGTCAGGGCACCTGCCCGGGTTGTGGGCTCGATCCCCATAGTAGGGGGGGGGGATGTTTCTATCTCTTTATCCCTCTCCTTTCCATTCTCTCTAAAAATCAACAAAAGCATTTTTTTAAAAATGCGAATCGTGCCACCCTCCCTTCAGAGGCTCCCTATCACTCCCAGGAAAAAGGCCCACCTTCCTCCCTCAGTGTCTGGACTGCAAGGTTTGACTTGGACAGTCTTTCAAACCTCTCCCTTGCTCTGGCTCCGGACACACTGACTTCTGTCAGGCCCCCACAGTGCCTGTCCCTGCAGGGACTTTGCACATGCCATGCCATGGCCTGGGGTGCTCCAGACCTTTCTCTGACTTGCTAACTTCTGTACATCCTTTAGGTCTCAACCCAATGTCGCTGCTTCCAGGCAGCCTTCCCTGACCGCCCCAGGATGGGTTCCCACCCTCGGTCAGCTGTTCCCACAGCCTAGGACTATCCCCAGCCCCTCCCTGGCCCATTTGATTCTAGGTAATGTCTTCGATGTCCGTCTCCTTCCCCAACTCTGAGCGGCAGGAGGACAGGGACTCTCTTCTCACCATCACAAGCTCGGGGCCCGGAGGGAAGCCGGCACCCGTGTGCACTCCACAGGTATTGGCTGAATGATTGAATACAACTATTTGGCTGTTCATTGAAATGGATTCATTCAACAAATACTTACTGAGCATCTACGAAGTGTCAAGTCCGGTTCTCAACACTCCGCAGTGGTGAACAAACCTCAGAGCCCCCGCCCTCCTGGGGATCACATTCTACTTGGAAGACGCAGGCATTAAACAGATAAAGAAATAATACAATCAAACAGACTTTCAAAGTACAGGGGGAAAGTTTGGGAAAGGTGGGGGAGTTATGAAATCAAACGAAGGACTTGTATGCATGCATATAAGCATAAACAATGGACGCAAAACTCTGGGGGGGGGAGGGCATGTGTGGGTGTGGGGAGGGGGGTAATAGTAAGATATGTACACATATAATACCTCAATAAAAATATTAAAAAAAAAGAAATAATACAACGGCAGACTCAGTTTAGTGCAATGAAGGAACACAAAGCAGACGGAAGGGAAGAACAGTGTGTGTGTGTGTGTGTGTGTGTGTGACACTTCTGTGAGGAGGCCAGGGTCCTGAGAGACACAGGACCCGCCCCCTCTTGGGCAGACTGGGCCCCAGATGTGTCCAGGTGTGACAGTCCCAGATCCCCACATCCTCCCTGCCTCCCGGGGTGGGAGCAAGGAAGCCAGAGGAGGCCTTTGGGAGGGAGGCTATGGAGCGAGTGCGAGAGCCGAAGCTGCTCTTCACAGCAGCTGTGATTGGGCTCTTTCTGCGCGGCGAGAGGCGGCGATTGCTTTGTGCGGGGAGCACTGATTGTGGCCGGGCGATTGGCACCCACAGATCGCGGCCGCCCGGGTTTACCGCGCACCCCCAGCGCCGCGGCGGGCCGTGCGCAACGCGCCAGCCCAATCTCGCCTCCTATATTCAGAGTTGATTAGACGCTATTTCTGCCTGGATTTTCAGAAGGCTCAAGAGCTTTTTTAATCACTACAGTGGCTCATTACGGTTTTGCAGTGACACTCATGTCCTTCAGTTCTCTTCTCAGATTAGATTCTATAGTCAGATGAATATTGGATGATTTCATTACATACAAATGCAATCAACAGTTTTGCATAAATTTCTTCTCTTTTCTTGAGTTTCAATTGACCCCAGCACCCATGGTGGCAGGCGCGATCCACATGCAAATGAGCTGCGTTTGCAGCCGCGGGAGAGGGAGCGGGAGGAGGCGGCTCTTGCGCCAGCCCTGGAGGGAGCGAGCCTTGATTGCTCAGCTTTGGGCGAGGCCCTTGGAGGAGGGGGCGCAGCTCCAGGGGCAGCCGCCGTGGCCCAGGGCACCCCTGTGCGGGGCTGATGTACCTGCTGGCGAACTGCGGCGCGGAGGTGCTCAGAGTGGGGCCGGCCCTCCCTGGGCGGAGAAGGAATGTGAGATGGAGCCCTGGCAGCGGGGCCCTTAGCCGTGTGCTCTGGGTGCCTGGGCCGGCGCTAGTTAACAGCTGGTATGGACATGTTTCAACATTTTAACAACGGGTAGGGCCTTAACAGTGCGCTCCTGCTGGTTGTTAGCTCTAAGCCAATGAATGCCACTGCTGTTTCCATCATCATCATCATCATCATCATCATCATCATCATCATCATCATCATCATGGCTTCCCCTGCAGGGCTCAGGGCTCAAGCCACGGCCGTGAATGAGGACAACCAGCCAAAGTCAAAGCCAGCCCAAGGCAGATGGGAAAGTGGAGCCTGGGAAAATACCCCCCTTTCTTGCTTTCTCTCCTTTTGTGGACGGAGAAGCAGGGTAGTCTCAGAAGGCCTCCTTTACCAGGAGACTGAATCCCATGGGCAGTTATGGCAGCCGGGGCCTGCTCCCCCCTGCGGCTGGGGAGCTCTCTCCCCAGCAGCCTCTTCTGCTTACTCAGCGCCTTGCTGAGAGGGCGCTTCTGTGAGCTCTCGCGGCCCTGGCCCTGTGCCCTGTGCCCTGTGCCCTGTCTGGGCCCACAGCCCCTTCTCCTGAGGTCAGCCGTGGGGATTGTGCTCTGAGGAGTCACCTTTTCTGGGGCTGCAGCCTCCCACCTGCTCTGTCCTCCAGATGCTCCAGGTGGTCATCCTAGTTCACATCCAGGCCCGGACTCAACACCAGGCACGAGGCTGGAAGCTCACGTGCGGAGAGGGCTGTGTGGTCAGGGCACCCAGGGCTAAGAGCTGTGCACCTGGGTGCGGGGAGGGGAAGGCCCGAGATGGAAGCTGTGGGCCTGAGGTTCTGACCGGACAAAACCTCACTTCCCTCAGGCAGGTTCTCTATGAAAGCTCAGTGACAGGACACAGTGTAGGATCCCGACCCAGAGAGAGAGATGCGATACACAAAGAGTCAGGGGCCCAGGAGAGATGGGACCCAGCTCCAGTCATCATCAGGGACACGATGGAACCCTGAAGTGGGTGGACCCAGGCCCCTGCCTATCACTGCCTCCCTAGATCAGAATCTGAACCACTGGGTCTGGAGAGAGGAGAGTTGGGCATAGAGTCACAGCATCGAAGCCAGAGCCTCCTGCTGCAGTCTGGGGGCTGCTTCCCTCTCCTCTGGCCCCCTGAGGACCACTCCCTGGTCATTCTGGCCTTCTGTGCAGAGTCTCTCGATACCTTCTTCCCAGCTGAAGGGACCCACCCTCACTGCCTGTGCGTCTGTCCTGCTGCTCTCCGCTTCCCCACACTCCCCGTCCCGGGCATCTCTGCGTGCATCTCTCTCCCCGTCTCCCGGTCTCCATCCTTGACTCTGTCTGCCTCTCCGTCTCTGTGTCCCTTCTTCTCTGCCCCTGGCCCTCTCCCCATCTCTCTGTGTCTGTTCCTTGCTCTTAGTGCCTGTGTTTCCAGAGCTGGCCTCTGGTGGGATTGGTAGATTTGAGACCTTGGGCTGCCCCCCTGGGAGCTCTGGCCCCTGGAAGGAGGAGGCTGGGGGTGGGGACTGGTTTCTGAGCTCTCTGAGCCTCCGTGTGGTGGCCAGCCCTGGGCCATCCATTTCCTCCCAGTCAAGGACAGCGGGAGAGCAATCCTGTTTCTTTCATCACAGGACTACCCGCACTCTGGCCTGGAAGAGGGGGTGGGAGGCAGGGGTGGGCAGAGGCGAGGAAGGCTCATGGACTCCTCCACTGGACTGGGGTCATGCTAGCCAGGCTGATCTTCAAGTTGGGTCCAGACCTGCTGCTGTTGGTGGCAGGCTCCCCCCATGGGAGCTCCCCTCCTGCCCACCCTCCCTCCAGCTCCTACTGGCGGGATGAATCCGGTTCCCCAACCCAGTGGAATTCTGGTCCGCTCCCCCCCCCCACGCCCCCCGCTCGCCTCTCTCTCACCCAGGCACGGAGGACTGCTTTCCTAGGATTCCCCTGCTTTCCAACCCCCGGCCTTGGCACTCGCAGGGTAGACAGGAAAGAGCGGGGCTCTAGAGCCTGGCAGGTCCGTGCCAATCCCAGTCCTGCCACTTGCTGCTGGATCATCTCAGGCAAGAGACGTAACCTCCCCGAGCCCAGTTTCCTCCCGTGAAAATGCAGGTAACACTTCTTTCCTGGCAAGACTGGCAGGAGGATGGGTGAGAAAAGTTATGTGAGAGAACCTGGTACAGAGTTGGGCACAGAGAAGACACGCGTGAAAGCACTGTTATGAATACAGGAATGAGTAAATGATGAATGAATGGGAGAATTTAGACATGCATAGAAGGGGCACGGGGAAGGAAGGCCAGGCGTCAAGCAAGGTCATGGAGGTCAGAAACCTTAGAGAGGGAACAGGGAGCCGTGAGTGCTCAGCCCGAAGGCAGAGCCCAGAGTGTCGGGGAGTGGGGACAGGACTGGGCAGAGCAGAAGGACCTCCTGAGTGCCCGCGATGCACGAGGCCGCGAAGTGTAACTGCAGCAGCAGCTGCAGGAGCAGAGGCCCCAGGATAACGCATTTATGAGCGCTATCTGGGTTCACCTTCACCACAACCCTCTGAGGGAGGAGCTGTTATGATTCCCACTGACAGATGAGGAAATGGACACTTAGAGAAGTCACGTGGTTTTCCTGGGCCACACAGCTAACCATGGTCCCAGCCATGTCTCTGTACATGCCCCAACCGGGAATCAAACTCGCAACGTGGGTATGTGCCCTGCCTGGGCACCGAGCCCACCACTTCTTGGTGCACGGGAAGACACTCCAACCAACCGAGCCACGCTGGCCAGGGCCCCAGCCAGGATTCGAACACTGGTCTCCAAAGCTTGTCCTCAGACCCCTTCCAAAGGGAGGACCCCTTCTCCCCCAGTTTCTGGGCGGGTAATGCCCTGAGAATAAAATGGCTTAAACATACTTTCAGTTAGTAACGGAGAGTGAAGAAGGGCACAATCAGAAGGTCCAAATGAATATCAAGAAGAAAGCAGCTTGGCACAAATGAATCAGGGGAGGCTTCCTGGAGGGAGCTGGGCACCGAGGCCAAGACATGGCCCCGAGTCAGGGTGGAGGTGGGGTGTGGCCTGTCACCCGGGATGACACTGGAGCACAATGGCTCTGCTGTCCCACAGCCGGGGCTGGGGCTCCTGACCTGGATCTGCCTTTTCCTGGGGTCAAGTTCCTGGGCCCCACCTGGCCCAGCTTGTGCCTCCTTCTGGCCAGTCCCCAGAAAAGCGGGACGGACAGGTTTCCAGGGACTCCGGACCTGGGCCCCATTCCCAGCCCTGCCGCCCTCTTGCTGCAGGATTTTGGCCTCGCCGACCTTGTCCACCTGTGAAAGGGGGCTGTGCTCACAAGCTGGGTGCAGCTGAAGGTCAGAGCGAGCAGAGCCAGCACGCGGCCAGGTTCAGGGCAAGCTCTGAGCAATGGGGCCCCGCCCTTCCAGGGCGCCTGACCCCTCGAGCAGCGCAGAACCCCACTTCAGAGCGTGTGTGTGGTCAGACTCTGAAGCCAGGCTGCCCCACTCCTTCTTGCTGTGAGAGCGTGAATGTTACTTAACCTAGTTCTGTACAGTTTCCTCCTCTGTACAATAAAGACGACAGTGTAAGCCAGGGCCCCTTATTTAAAACCTGTGACGGCAGATGGTTTCAGAACTTTTCTGATTGTAAAGTCTAACGCCCAAATCCCATCTACTGTACAGTCGCCCCGTGGGGTCTGGGGCATTTCTTATAATCAAATTTATTCATCAATTTTTTTCAACAAAACACATAAATGCTCATACCAGGGAGTGGAATGAAGATCAAAAATAGCTTCTCCTTAGTTCAGGTCATTTTTGGCACCACATAATTTGACACCACGCCTAGGTAAAACCTTCTGGCCACCTAAGCTTTTAGGACTTCAACACTGTGGAGCAGGGATTGTGGGAGTATTTGTCTGATGGGGCTGGCGTGTGGATAAAACGAGTTAGTACACGCAGGGCACTCAGAGCCATGCCTGGCACGGAGTGAGTGCAATGCTCCGGGTCCTCCCATGGCTCCCCGGTCCTCAGGGTAACGTGCCATCAGTTCCACATGAGGCCCTTCATGACTGGAGCCCTGTCTCCAGCTCAGGTCTGCCTCTGCCCTGCACAACCTACACTTTAGCTTTGCTACCTTTTTTCAGTTTCTCAGATACACTGGGCTCTCCCTCTCTGCAGACACTTGCTGTGTCTTCTGACTGAAATGGTCCCCTTCCCAATCCCCTTTTCTTTCTTTTTTAAAAATATGTTTTTATTAATTTCAGAGAGGAAGGGAAAGGGAGTGAGAGATAGAGACATCAATGATGAGAGAGAATCATTGATTAGCTGCCTCCTGCACACCCTCCACTGAGGATCGAGCCCACAACCCCGGCAGCTGCCCTGACTAGCAATCGAACCATGACCTCCTGGTTCATAGGTTGACGTTCAACCACTGAGCCACGCCGACAGGGCCTGACCCCCTTTTCTTAATTGTTTCTTCCTGTAGGTCTCATAGCCCTCACCTCAGCACAAATCACATGCTGGGAAAGTTGCTGGTCCCCTCCGCCAGACTGTGAAAGCTCTGGGAAAGCAGTAGCCACATGCACATCTTTCTCTGGCATACAGTCGGCGTTGAATGAATGAGCATCCTCACCCATCAATGGCATTGTCATTAGCTCAGGGACTGAATATGTGTTTGTTGAATGAATAAATGAAACACAGGTCTGGAAGGAAGATCCCACCCCCCATATGCACCCCAGGAGAAGATTCCTGGAATGTTCTCTCCCCTCCTCCCTCCCTCCCTCCTTCCATTCTTTCCTCTCCGAATTCCTTAAGTGATTTTTAAACAGGGACCCAGTCCATGCAGGGGGCCAGCGAGGCCTCCAGGATCGCAGGGCCTGGGGGAGGTGGATTGAGTACATTAGGCAGAAACCACTTGTTCAGGGTTAGTAGAGGCCACTGGGGCCTGGGGAGCAGGGGGTGGGGTGAAGGGGGCCTTCGGAATCCTGGACAATTGCTATAAAATAAACTCCATAATCAGGTAAATGCGCTCGTGTGGGGGATGGTTCCCCTGCAGCTGTGGGCATCCTCCCGGCCGGAGGGGGCCTGTCTAATCTCAGGGTAATGAGAACATGGGTCCAATTACGTTGGAGGGCCGAGGCCCAGGCCGGGCTGGAGTGGGGGAGCTGGGCCCCTGGCAGCGGAATTAGAACATTTAAGCTGTCAGGCTGAATCCGGGACAGGCCTGATTACCTGGTCCACTGAGGGGCCGCTTTGGTTTGGTGTCGACTATAATTTCCTGGCCGCCAGCCGTGAAGCCAGGGGCCACCTTCTCTCCTGTGCGATGGGGGTCTAGGCCCTGCCTCTCTGACCTCCACCCCCCCAGACCCACGCAGGGGGGCTCAACTGGGCCTCCCAAGATGTCTGTGTGGGGCAGAAAGCGGAACAGGTACAAGAGTGTGTGTGATCTGTGGACACAGGTTAAGGCCATGTGTGAATGACACGTGCACAGGAGGTGGATACGGCATATGTGGTATGGATGCCCTGGGTATGTGTCAGTGATACCAGACACGTGCCTACGTGGATTATGTGCAGCAGAACCAGCAATGGGGTGTGTGTGGGACTCATGCACATGGGCTATATGTACAGGATACCTGTGTGTGGACAAGTGCACAGAGCAGGGCCGCATGGACATAGGTTATATGTGGTGTGTGCTCACAGTTGTGTGTCCTGGTCTGTAAGTGCCATGAAAGCAGGGATCAAGTCCACCTTGCTGACTACTGAACCCCCAGCACCTGTCTGGGTGTCTGGCTGATGGATAGGTGCTGATTACACAAATGTTGAAAGAATTCATATCTCTATGAAAGGTACATGGGAACTATGTGATGCATGTACTAAAGGTAAGAGTATATGGAGTCGGCATGGAATGGGCTGGTGTGTGTGTGTTACTTGTCCTCGTGTGAAACGGGGGCATGAACAGTGGAATGCTTCAAGGATCTGAACTAAGTGGTCACACAGACCTGAGCTCGAGGCCTGCCTCCTCCACTTACAGACTGTGACCTCAGACAAATCATTTAACCTCCCTGAGCCTGACTTTTCTCATCTGTAAAATGGATAATATAATAAGACGCACAGCTAGCATTTATTGAGCACTCACTATGCGCCATTGCTGTACTAGCTAGGCTTCTCAGGCATGATGACCTTACTGACTTTTCACAATAACCCTCGTACTAAGTATGACTATTGCCCCACTTTACAGGCGGGGAGGCCGAAGCTCTCAGGTGTTAGAGAACGGTGAAGCCAGGGTTCAGACATGGGCAACCTGACTGCCAGGATAACACAGTGCCTACTGCATAGGGTTGTCCTAAGGCTTGAAGGCGATCATACAAGTAAAGCACTTAGTGCTGTCTCTTGTCACGTAGTAAGCGCTCTGTGACTGTTACTATTATTATTCACACAGTACATGTGCAAAGAATGTGTGGGACGTCTGTATGTAGTATATTTGAGTAAGAGAGACACATATGTAGGTGTATTTGTGGATGTGTATAGCATAGGCCATCGATTCAAACAAGGTTTATGATACACGTACTTGCGTACATGCACGTGATATATTTCACATAATGAACACAAGATGTGTAAATAAGTGTATTATGAAATTGACAAGTAGCTTATGAAGTGAGAAAAAATGCATACTCGAGGTGTGTGATATACATTGGCCCTGTACTTGTGCATTGAGTATATGCAAATGAGCTGATAATAGATATCTGAGGTGCAGGCGTGGTCACAGATGTGCACATTTGTGTGTGCATGGAGGTGACACAAACAGATATAGATATGCACGGAGTATATATGCATAGATATATATACCACCCGCATGCAATGCATTGTATGTGGTCTGGCATGTGCACATGTATGTAAAGTGCTAATGCACAGGTAGAAAGAGAGGCACTCTGACAAACACGCTGTGTTTGTGTAATGCACCACTTGAGGGCATACTGTCTATCTCTTTTAGATGTATATATTTGTTTGTGATTCATGTTCTGTGTCTCTGCTTAAATGTCACCTTTTCAGTTAAAATGCCCATAACCACCCTGTTGAGAACAGACCCAGTTTCCCATGCCAGGCTGTTCTTTATTCTCCCCCCCTCACCCCCGCAAATACTATCCCTTTTAAATATACTATATAATTCAGTTGTTGATGATGTTCATTGCTTTCTCCCTCTAGAATGTTAAGTTCAGAGAACCAAGGACTCATCTCAGGTTTGCTCCCCGCTGAATCCCCTGGTGCCTTAGAGATGCCCACGCACAATTTGTGGAATCGACAAGTGGATGTCCGCACGCCTGCAATGCAGCTGCAAGGGGCCGACGCAGGCAGGCGCTGGGACTTAGGCGCACGGCACGGCCAGGTGGCTGAGCCCAAGGCCGTGGCCACTCGGGTGGTGGGCTGGACGCACGTCCACACGCACTTAAACGGGGTGCTCTGTGCACGTGTAAGTGACAGACGTGCACCAGCTGCCGCCAGGCCAGCGCTGGGTCACCTCCGCCCCTGCCCGTGGCCCCTCCCCGCCCCTGCAGTCTCCCGGGGCGCGACCCGGTGTACCGGCGCGGGCGGCCCATTTCCCGGCGGCCCAGGGCGGGGAGCGGGAGCTGGAGCGGGGCCGCGGCCCGGGCCGGGCGGCAGGAAGCGGCGCATTGTTCGCGGGCCGCGGCCCGGGCAGGGAGTTCCCGGCCCCGCACGGACATAAAAGGAGAAAGCAGCGCCCGCGGAGCGGCCGATCGCCCGCGGCCTGGGCGCCCGAGGAAGCGCGGCCCCGCGCTCCGCTGACCCCGGCATCCGCTCCGCCCGCCCGGCCCGGGGAAGGTGGGACGCGCCCCGCCCTGCGGCCCGTGAGCCCCGGGTTCGAGTCCTGGCTCGCCGCCGCCCGAGCTGCCTGTCCTCCCGTGAAAATTAAACAAGCCAGTGGAAGCCCCCTGAGCGAGTCCCCCAGCGGCCCCCCTCCCCCAGCCCCCCATTCCAGTTTGCTCGTCCCACTGAAACCTCACTGTGTGCCTCCCTCAGTCCCGGAGGGGAAAAGTACACAGTGAAATGCAGGCTGCAGCGGGAACCCTCCTTCCCACTAAAGGAAACACACCAGCCCAGCTTGAGCCACACCCCTTTGTGCGAACGGGGCTGCCCAGGACGGGGGAACTACACTCTCTGGGTGGAACTTTGTCTGCAGGCACCGCTATGGATGGGGAAACTGAGGTCTGGAGAGGAAACACTTGCTCAAGGTCATCAAGTGTGGCGAGAGGGCACAGGCATGGCATACTCAGCCCCACTTGGGCGCCTTACGTGCCTCGCCAGCTCAGCCAGGTTCGGTGACCCTGAGTGGGGGCGGTGAAGGAGTTAGAAAAGACAGACAAGAGAAGAAAGCTGGGGCTGGGTGGGACGCTGCCCTCTCTGATGGAGAGCTAGCGACAGCGCCACAGCCTGAAAGCCGTGTCTTTATTTCAAAGCAGATGCCACGAGGCAAAGGAAGGGCGTGGTCAAGATGTTTACAACATTCTGGTGGGTTTCCATTCTACTCAACTACATGCACCTGAACTCTATCAAGCCCACATCACTCAGGCAGGTGGGGCCACGTGTTCGGACCACAGGTTCAAGCTGACAACTACAGCCTTTGGCTATCTTTGTGCTGGGAGGGCTCTGCCCGCCAAGCTGGGACTTGCACGTGGCCATGAGAGGACTGTGCCCTCTCATTAGTCCAAGGCTTGAACCTGTCCAAAGCACTGTAGCCGCGCCCCACAATCAAGCACAGAACTGTATCCTGCAGACATTTTACAAATCCGGGGGCTTTCTCCCTGAGCTTAGAAATACGGCCATTTTTGTGGTTGTTGGTTGTAAAATAGATCAAAGGAACATGGTTACTGATATGTATCTTTTCAAACCAGCTTTACACTGTTACCTCTGGGGGTGGGCGTGGGTAAACTGAGGCCCGGAGAGGTAAAGTGTCTTGCCCAAGCAGGTTGGGGGGTGGGGTGCGGGAAGAAGGTCTTCTCCTGGGTCTGCTTTAGGAGATGTTAGTCCTGACAAGTCTGGCACCTTAACTTTGGGTGGGGATGTCTTACACGAGGATTAAGATCTAATCACGGCAGGAAAAGTAAGGGATTAGCAACCCCAGCCCAGCCCTGCCCACAGCACTGAGTTTTGTTCTCCAGGCTTGGATACTCTTGCCTCACTGAGAAGGAAAAGGCAGAATTTTCACCATTTCCACAGAGGCCCAGAGAGGTTAAGTGACTTGCACCAAGTCACACAGCAACAGGCTATGAAGTAGTGGCCCTACACCCACAGTCAGACCTCTCCTCCTAGGGAGAACTCCTCCATTGAGTCCTAAAAGGTCAGGGACCTGTCTTGGGGTGCCTTCCCCTCGCTGGGCCAGGATATTCTGATTATAGAGAATGGCCTTCCCTCCACCCCTGCCCCCGCCCAGCCCGGGAACCCTACACCGGGGGTAATTGAGATCAGATGCGGCTGTGACCCATGGAATGCTCCCCAGGAACCTGGAAGCATTTATTGTCTGGAAGGGAATCCAGGCCACCCTCCCTCCCTCCCTTGCTGCCTTCTCCCAGGCGGCTGAAGGTGGACGGGGGCTCCGAGGAGCCTCTGGTGCTGCTTGGGGGTTAGTGCACGGCCTTGATGAATACGACTGCTGAAAGCGCCTTCCTGGCTTCCTCTTTCCTGGGGATACGGTTACAGGGGGCCAGACTTCCTGCCCAGCCCGCCCAACTGTGCGGCGTGGATCTGCAGGCTCTCCAGCCGGCAACTCCACCGCCTCCTGTCAGCGGGGGCAACAGCGGGCCCCGTCTCATTCAGAGCTCAGCTCAAATGTCACCTCCTCAGGGAGGCCCTCCCTGACCACCCTATATGAGCGAGCCCACCTACTGGCAGTCTCGCCCTCTCCCTGTTTAATTTTCTTCATGTGATACATCTCTAGCTGGTTCAGCTGGTCGGTTCCTTTTTTTCTTATAATAGTGCTTATTTCTTGACATTCCCAGTCTCCCCTGAAGAATCTGAGCCCTGTGAGGCTTTGTCTTGTTCACTGCTATATTCCTAGAGCCTAGAACTGTGTCTGGAACATAGCAGGTGCTCAGTAAATACCGACCGAGTGAACAAAGCCATGTGAGTCCCCACCTTTGGCCTCTGAACTTGAAACTTGACTGTGAATCTCTGCTCTGAGCTGAGGCTTGCCATCCCCTCCATCTCCACCCTCTGGTTTATCTTGCGTCCTCTGCCTTGATTTCACAGTTCTGGAATAAAACTCCAGTTTCTGAAGCTTACTCTCCTGCCCTGCATTTTATTGGCTCAGGTTCTCATCTAGGAGCTGCAGGCTGACTCTGGCCTCACATCCCTGACCCCTCTTCTTTGCCTTCATCTCCCCAGCCCGTACTGTGTGGCTGTGGGCATCTCCCACTCTTCCTAAGCCAGCAGAACCGTTCTTCAAACGGAAGCTTACATGAGAAGCCCAGTATATGAGACAGATAAGAGTGAAAGGGGGGGGGGGAGGGGCCCAATTCCGGAGTGCCTGGCTTTTCCCGTGTCCCCTCGTGTTGTCCCGACCCACCTTTGCAGGTCCCTACAGCTTTGAAGAACATTGTTTGAAAACCCTGGACTTGATGATTTCTCAGTCTCTTTTGGTTCCGTAATTCCCCAATGTCATTTCCCAGATGCCTGGTCTTAGGCGTTCATTTTAGTCACTCGTTTACCGGACGTTAATAGGCCACAGTTGTGTTCTAGGCTTTTGCTCTGTTCCCTTCTCTCCCATTTCTTGTGTCCAGTTTCTGGCTCCCTTTCCTCATTCAACAAGCAGTCTGGGAGCACAGTTCACAGGCCAGGGCCAGGGAATCTCCGAGAACACGGGCAGGGTGGCTGCTGGCCACTCCGGCACCTTCGAGTGACTTAGGAAAAGGCGCTCCCTACTGGACGAATGCAGCTCGCTGGACCCCAGCTGACGGGCAGAAAGTGCCCTTGAGTAAAGAGAAAGGTAGCTATCTTCTTGGTGGACTGTGCCGTGCCAGCACAGCCAGTGGGTGAGCCTGAGAGGGGGCGGTGAAGGATTGAGAAAAGACAGACAAGAGAATAAAAGCTGAGTCGAGGTGGGACTCGCTCTTTGATGGAGAGACGGCGCGACCGCCTGCAAGCCGAGTCTTTTATAGTCAGATGCAAAGTAAGGGCGTGGTCAAGATGTTTACCACGTTCTCGTGGGTTTCGAATCCACTCAATTACATGCACCTGATCAAGCTTTGTTTACTTGCTGCACCTCAGGCAGCTTATACCACTTAGCCACGTGGGACCCCAGGCTCGGAGCATAACCTGTCCAAACACTGTAGCCGCTCTCCACAGTGGACAAAGCCCCACACTTGGGTGCGGGCCGGCTGGATTTCAGACCCCTCGTGTGTGCACGAACTTCATGGGTGGCTCCATGGGCCTGCAACCTATGCCTGGCTTAATGCTCTGTTATTGTTTTGAAGTTTAAAAATAGTTTGCAACAAGGGATGCCACATTTTCATCGGGCTCCACAAATTATGTAGCGAGTCCTGACCCTACACACAGTGCTGGTTAGATGACAGCAGCCCCCATTCCACAGAGGGGAAGTCGAGGCCCAGGGAAGGTGAACCATCTGCCAGTGAGTCCTGGACACACTCAGCTACGGGGCAGTCGGGCCTGGCCCCCCCTGGAGACGCTCAGGAGCAGGAGGGAGAGAGGGGGTGGCACATGCAGAAGGTGAGGTGTGCAGAGCCAGAGGAAGTGCCCGACCCCAGCAGGGGCTGGTGACTGAGGTGTGGGACCGTGCGGGGGAGGGCTGACTCTCTCCACCCCAGGCTTCGGAGAAGGCTTCGTGGGGGAGGTGACAAAAGACCTGACATTAAGGGAGGAGGAGGATTTGAATCAGGAGTGGGGCGGGAAGGCCCCCCCCCCCCAAGGGAAATCCAGCACAGGCAGAGGCAGAGAAGCAGGGGAGAGTGTGGTGTGGATGGGAGAGTGGGGGTTGGAGGGTGGGGGATGGCACCGGAGAGGCAGAGAGTGAAGGGCCTAGGCCCTAGGATAAAGGGTGAGGGGTCTGACCTTTATCCTTTGTGTTGGCTTGGGAGGGCCCCAACCCCCAAGACTAGAGCAGATTCATATACATTTTGTCTGTTTTATATATGGGGTGGAAGTGGGGGACACAGGATTTTGTTTGTAAAAAATGATGTGACCTCGCCCTGGCCGGTGTAGCTCGGTTGGTTGGAGCATCATCCCTAAAGGTGGTGGGTTCGATTCCTGGTCAGGGCACATGCCCATGTTTGGGTTCCGTCCCAGTGCATATGCAGCAGGCTACCAATGGATGTTTCTCTCTCACATCGATGCCTATCTGTCTGTCTCTCCCTTCCTCTCTCTGAAATTAATAATACTAAAAACAGATGTTGTTTCCATAAATATGTGAAAGCCATGGCTATTAGGGGTGAAAAGCCAGAGAAGGGGTTAAAAGTTCCTCTGTCAGCTTCTGGCTCCCATGCAAGGCCCATACTCTTTACAGGGGAGAAACCTGAGCCTGAGAGAGGGGCAGGAGCTGGCTCCCGGTCACAGGTGATACTGAGAGCCCAGGACTCCTGTCTCCTAGATCAGGGCTGTTTTGACGCTGTAGATGCAGGAACTCAGTCACAGGCCCCTGGGTGAGACTTCCCTAGTGGGTCTGCATCCCCAGCTGAGAGCCTTCGTCCCCTTCCAGCCAGCCTTCCTGGAAAAAGGCGGCCTGTGCTGCCACCTGGTGGCCACTAGGAGGTAGTTGACGATGCCGCCTCTGTTCTGGAACTAGCAGCACTGTTCTGTGCCTGGGGCGTGGCGGTGGCCCTGTTCTGGGCCATTGACCCCTGTGGAACTGCAGGGTCATTAATGATGGTGTAGTCCACCCCAAATCGGTTCTTCCTTCTGTCTTCCCTATCTTAGTATTCTAATTGTCTAATCTGGAAGTCTGGGTGTCACCCTCAGCTCCTCCTGCTCCCTTATGCCCTAAATCCAGTCTGTCCCTAAGTCCTGTCAAGTCTACCTTTTAGGCAGACCTGGAGCGTGTCCATAACTCTTCATCCCCAAGACCATAGCTCAGGTCCAGGTGCCACTGTCCTCACCTGCTCGGCTGCAGTAGCCTCGCATTTGGTCTTCTCCCCACGCGGGCCTGTCTGCAGTCCAGTCTGCATCTGCATCCAGAGGGATCTTGCTAAAACCCTCAGCTGTGCATGCCACCCTCTGCTGAAACCATCATTGGATCCTCATTGACCTCAGGACAAAGCTCAGCCTCTTTACAAGGAAACCCCTCTGGGAAATGCTCCCTGCAAAGCCTCCAGCCCCACCTCTCTGCCTCCCCCAGGTGGGCAGTATGCGCAGTGGTTACAGGCATACGGTAGACTCCAGTGCATGGATACATGCTTCCAAATTGCACCTCTGTGGCTTGCCAACTGTGTGACCTAGGCCAGGCAACCTGGGGCTATTGTGAGGATTAAATGAATGATCAGGGAAGAAGCTGCTGTTAGTTAGGCTAATGACAAGGCTAGAGGGCACAGTCTGCCCGTGAAACTGCCCTCACTCCTGACACCAACGGAAAGTTCAGGATGTGCCCCCAAATGGCCCTCAGCTTTGGTAATTTGCGGGAAAGACTCTCAAAACTCAATGAAAGCTCTTACATGGACAGTTATGGTTTAGTAGGGGGAAAGGATAAGGTGCAGGTTGGCCAAAGGAAGAGCTCTCCGGGGCAGAGTCACTTGGGCCCACGGCTGGAAGGGCAGAGGCAGGACCTGGGCCTCCTGGCGGAACCTGGCCTCTTGAAGGAGTCATTAAGGCGATCGCAGCCGGCCCACCTCGGAGGGGCCATAGCCATCGCCATCCGCAGAGGAAGCCATCTGTGCCCTGAGGCCAGGCAGGGGCTGAGAGGGGTGAATGCAGGGGCTCAGATCCCCCCTCCTTATCTACCCCCAGCTCTGCTGGGCCCAGGATAGGGGTGGGGAAAGGAGAAGGAAGAGCAGAGGTCAGCAGAGAGCAGTAGGAAGAGGGAAGGAGGGCCTCTGGAGGGAGCTGGGACTCTGGCTGAGCTGTTGGTTCTGAGGAACAGGGCACTCCAGAGTCGTGGGGTGAGAATTTGGCCTCTTGGACATACGGGGCAGGCTCAAAAGCACTCTATCCCGAGAGCCTGCTGGGGAAGGACCTCATCAAAGGCCAGGAGCCCTGGATTCAGGCTGTTTCTCTACCTTGAGCCCTTGGGCAAACTCCTTTCCTCTCTGGGCTGCAGTCTCCTGGTCTGTTCAATGGAGGTTGGGCCCAGTGATGTGAGCCCCTTCTGCAGAGAGGCAGGAAGCAGGGGGCTCAGAGAAGTCGTGTGAGGGTACTGGAGGTCAGGTCAGGACTGGCCCTGGTGGCCCCTGTCCATGGGTCTAGAATCTAGTTCCTCCTTCACCCCACCCCCTCCCAGCTTCTCCTCTGCCCCCCACCCCAGCCTTTTCTTCTCCTTTTCTATTTTCAGACATCCTGGAGTTCTGAGAGAGGCCCAGGCCAGTGTCTTCCTTGAGCTACTGAGAGAGGCATCTTCAGCCCAGTTAGACCGGCAGGGGGTCCTGGGCTTAGGCGGAGAGAGCTGGGCCCTCACTTCTGGCTGGAGAAGGGCCGTTCCCCTGGCCTTGCTCTGGCCCAGTCCCTTGGGGACACTGGTTTCTGCTGGAGCCCAGATAAACCTGGAGGCTGGTGGTGGGTGGATCCAGGGAGGAATGCAGTCCTCGCCCCGCCCTGGCCATCAGGGTTCAGCCTGACCAAGACCAGGAGAGACTTGGGGGCTGTGCCTGGCTGGGCAGGGAGCCTGAGGCCAAAGGCTCCAGGGCTGGATTCTGGCTTCAGTCTGCCTGAACCGTCAGCCCCGCCCCTCAGGCAGCCGCTCTGTTTTAGGATTCCAACCCTGGCTTCCTCCTCCCGCTGGAACAGGTGGGCTTCCCCTTGGCTCTCAGAATCACGCTTCACCACACACTGGGTCCTCACTCCAGGAGGAGAGAAGGGTCAGGGTGAGATGTAAAACACCCTCACCAAAGGGGCACCCAGGATGCTGCTTGTCTCCTTTCTTCCCTGACCCCCAGAAATTCATTTTACTGGGTGGTGGGGGGAGGACTGCTCTGTGATGGTGTGCAAGGCAGACCTCCCTTGATCATGGAGGTGACTTTTGGGGGTGGGCGCCTTAGTTCTTCCACATCCCTCCCAGCCAGTCCTTCCTGCTGGGGTTTCCACCTCAGATGGCCTCCTTCTCTCTCCACTAACTCTGAATGGCCTAGGTCAGTGGTCGGCAAACTCATTAGTCCACAGAGCCAAATATCAACAGTACAACGATTGACATTTCTTTTGAGAGTCAAATTTTTTAAACTTAAACTTCTCCTAACGCCACTTCTTCAAAATAGACTCGCCCAGGCCGTGGTATTTTGTGCAAGAGCCACACTCAAGGGGCCAAAGAGCCGCATGTGGCTTGCTAGCTGCAGTTTGCTGACCACAGGCCTAGGGCGAGTCTCCTGCAGTCTCTGGGACTCGGTTTCCCCATCTGTAAAGTGAGAAGATTGGCCTGAATTCCCTTCCAGCTCCACTGTGTATTCTGATATCCGATGGGGCAGCAGTTTTCGCTCCTGGGCTCAGGTGGCCTGGCTGACTATTGCTCCCTTGGTAGGGAAGAGGTTTAGGGGATGAAGGATGGAGGCTTCTCTGTTCAGGAGCGATAACTCCCAGCCAGAACGTGGAACATGAAGCACATTGTGCCAGAAATAGAGACGGAGATGGAGAGGAACGCAGTCAGCAAGAAGGAGATAGCAACACAGATACAGTGAAAGAGGAAGAGAGCGTCCCAGAGATGAAGAGACAGGGCCCCCACAGACTGAGGTAGAGATAACGGCAGAGACAGAGACCAGACAGAGATAAAGGTAGGAATAGGGCAGAGCCATAACGGAGTAGAAAAATAGCCAGGAACAGTGTTCTGTTCCCTGAGGGTGGGGCTGGGTCAAGCCAGATCTTGCTTTTGTCTGCACGGTGATCCTTCTGCCCATTACATATCCTCTAGTACCCTCCCTGCCCCTAACCTAAATGTCCTCCAGACCTCACCTCCCTGGGGGAGTGTGTACAGATATGAGAACCCACGTAGGCGTGGCATCTGTGAGGCTTCACGGCCTTGGGGTTTCATTAAAGCGTAGGGGTAAATGGTGGGTCATCGGAGAGGAATGAAGGTTATAGCCTGTAGGGGGATGTGATTAAAAAGAGCAAGAAGATGGGAAGCCCAAAGAAAAATATCCTCCTTTCTTAATAAATAAATTAATATATATATATATATAATATTTTAAAAAATATATATTTATATAAAAATAAATATATATTTATTGTTGATAGTATTACAGATACTCCCATTCACCCTCCCCCTTTACTCTCCTCGTCCCAGCCTCTAACCCCCCTCCCCTCCGCCCAAGGTCTTCACTATCTTATTGCCTGTGTCCATGGACTATGCATGTAAGTTCTTTGGTTTATCTCTTCTCATCCCCCCAACCCCACATCGAGGTATGTCAGTCCTCATCTTTCTTTAGATCAGGCATTAACTCCCTGTCTCACTATTTAAGGAATAATAGGGAATCTGGTAGTGGGGGGAGGGTTGAGAGGCAGGTATTTAGTGTGGGAAGGAAGGAGGAGATATAAAAGGACAGCTGAGCCAGGCAGGCATGGGGTTAGTTGAGTTAGGTTAAGTGTTGTTGGTTTGGTTTGGGTGGAGTGGAATAGAATTGTGGTATTTCATATTGGGGTGGGTTTGGTTGAATAGAATGGAGCTGGATTTGGGTGGAGCTGAGTGGAGCTGGCTTGCCGTGAATTTAGTAGAGTTAAGCCACGTTGGGTTGTGTCAAAATGGGTTAGGTTGGGTTGAGTGGAGTGGAGTTTGATTGATTTGGGTGGATTGAGTGGAAAGAAGTCGAGCTGGGATGATTTGAGTGGAATTTAGGATAATTGAGGTGGATTGAGTTGAGTTGAATTAGGCTGGGTTGGCCTGTATAAGAAAGTTTAAAGATTCCAAGTAGACAGGTGTGAGGAGGAGTCCAGATCCAGCATAATTTAGATTATGCTGCCAGGAAAAAAAAAAGGTGGCGTGAGATCCCAATAGGGAGAGACCTGATGAGGGGAGATATCCAAGGCTGACATCCAGGCAGCTCTGTGAGTCTGGGCTTGGGATATAAATGATCTAGTTCAGTGTTTCTCCAGCTTTTTACACCACATCTGTGGTGTGGAAGCTCACTATAGCTGTGATCTGCATCTTGGCATGGGAGACGGGGAATACCAGAATCTCATTACATGTATGTATATGCTCACATGTGCACTCGCACGTGAGCATATACATACATCCTTCCTTCCCCATCCTCTGTCTCTGTTCCTCTGAGGCTCACCCCCTTGTCTGAGAGCTCTTTGAGAGCACATGTCTTCAGCATCCCATCTAGAGGTTGGCCAAGATGCCATCTCACGCATCTTTGTAGGATGGATGGAGTGGAATTGAAAGGAATCACAGAGCAGGGTGGTCACTCCTGTGTGCTGGGTGCTAGGTGCCCTAAGGAGACACCCAGTTCCTGTCCGGAGGGTGGCTTCGGGGAGGAGTACAGGTTTGGGGGCTTTGGGGTGACCACAGAGATAATGCTCCTCTCCACAAAGAGTGGGAGACTGTGGGCAGACAGCTCACCAGTCTTCACTCACCGCCCCGTTCTTTCTTGTGGTCCTGTGGTCCTGTGGTCCTGGCCACATGGCTGGGCCTCACCACAGCACTGGGCAGCCCCATAAGAGCCCAGGTTGGACAGAGTGGAGACTGGACAGCCCCTCCCTGTCCAGGTACTCTGAGACATAGGAATCCCTGCAGCTTATCCTCTCACTTGTTCATTCCTGGCTTAAGAATCTGTATTTGTAGGGGAAGGAACGCAGAGAAGACAGAATTCTGGGGCTGCAGTTGAACAACCAGAAGACCTTAGCCAAGTGACCTCACCTCTTGAGTGAGTTTCTTCGAGTGTAAAGTGTGCATAACATGCTCTTACAGAGTAAGGGGGACAGTCAAGGAAGATAATTAATATGAAAGTTTTTGTAAACAGAAAACGGATTGTGTGTGTGTGTGTGTGTGTGTGTGTGTGTTGTGTGTGTGTGTGTGTGTGTAAAGTCATTCATTCATTGGCTCAGTTATTTAACAAACAGTGCTCTTGAAATATCAGTCAATGTCCTAAGCATTTCACAAGAATGAATCTATTTAATCCTCTTAATTACCCTCTAAAGAAGTTACTAATACTGCCCCCATTTTCTAGACAAGGAAACTGAGGCACAGAAATGTTAAGCAATTTGTTCAATAGCATAAAGCCAGTAAGTGCTGGGGTTTGTACCTAGTCCTGTTGGACTTCAGTTCCTTCCTTCGTTCCCTTCCACCCTCCCTCTTCCCTTTCTTCCTTCCCTCCTTCCATTCATTGGTCAAACATTTATTAAGCTTTCTGTGTGTCATGCCCTGGGTCTGCTGAAAGGGACCAGACTTGGTCAGCGTGCTGTGGTGGGCCCTGTCCAGAGGCAGAGGTGGCCTCCTGCAGGGGTGGGGTTTGGAAATGCATGGGCAGTTCTTGGCCGTTGCCATGATTGAGTGTACTCGTAGCCAGCTAAACTTCCTGCCCTGTGTGGGGCAACCCTACACGAAATGTCAATAGTGCCCCATGGAGAAATCATTCAGGGAAACAGCACCGGTGCTGGAGTCCTCCCCGCCAGCTGAGCCAGCCTGCCAGTCGAGACTGCATGGCGTGGGCAAGTGGCTTTACCTTTCCGAGTCTCAGCTTCCATCCATCTCTGAAAAGCACGGCTGGAGAGAGTGTGCCTGTCTAGTACCCAGCAGTATCTGGCATGCTTTGGTTGTTCAACAAGCCTGAACATCGTTTCCTGCTCGAGGCAATACCAGGAGTGCAGAGGAGAAGCAGCTAGGAGTCCAGCATCCCTCCAAACCCTCCTCCCTCCCTCTGGGGAGGTTCTGATGCCTGCTGGGCTCCAGACAGGCAGGAGAGCTCACTCCCATGTGGTCCTTCTCTCCATCCAGGCTCCTGGCCAAAGGCAAGACAGCCCCCTTCCTACCAGCCCAGAGGCTGCAGGCAAAGGCCACCTCGCCTTGCTGAGCCTGGCTTCCTTGTCCGTCACAGGTGGACATCAGTTGCTTCTGGCTGTCTCTCACCCCTTTCCTCTTCTTTTGATAATAGCACCCAGTTTTCTTTGGAGGAACATTCCTCTCCCAGTTTCAGTTCACGTGGGCACACAATCTAGGACTGGCCAGTCAGAATCAGGCATTTGGTTCAGGGAGGCACATGAGTTGAGCCAGAGCAATCGGAAGTGTCCAGAAAAGGGGCATTTTCCTTTCATTTGGGATTGGGGCACCAGGGCAGAGTCCTTGGGGAGCACCCCTGAGAGTGAAGCCAACTAGAGGGGGAACAAAAAGATGAAAGAGAGAGGGGATGAAGGAGGAAGAGAGAGGGAGTGAGAGAGAGAGAGAGAGAGAGAGAGAGAGAGAGAGAGAGAGAGAGTCTGACACCTGGATGCAGCCATACCTGTCTCTAGATTTTCAGCTTGGGAGCCAACATTTCCCCTTCTTTTGCCAAAATCATTTGGAAACAGGTGTCTGTCATTTGTAATAGAAATAATCCTGACTTACTCAGGGGCTAAACACACCTACGTCAAAGGATTGTCACGTGGATCAAAAGAGATAATAACACAGTGAGAATGTTTTTGTAAACTGTACTGGCGGCACCGAATGACGGTAAGATATTAATGAGGCGTTAAAGCGGGAACACACATTCCAGGGGAACGATGAGTCAGTCCAGCTCTATTTGAAAGGCTCAAGAAAATGGACTTTTAAAGCTCATGCCTGAGAACCGAAGAGTTCTTTAGAAGCTTGAATTATTGCCCGTTACATGTGCAGTTCGCTGGGTGTGAATTTTCAAAGGATGAGATGTCTCCTGGCATTGGGGCACGGCTGTGTCTAATGTGACTTATTCTGAGGTTGCTCATTTTACAGGAGGCCGTGGGACAGAGGAAAGATATCTGGCCTGTTTGGGCAAGTCCCTGCCTTGTTCTGAGTCTCCGAGTCTGTCGCCCGAGGCAGGTGGGTTGGACCTTCTCCTGAGGAGCTCCTGGCTCTGACCCGCTGTGGTCCTGCAATTCTCAGGCCCTGTCCTGGGACAAAGAAGGCCTGCCCACCTCTGGAGTCTGCAGCGCACACTTGCTCCTGGATTCTCCGGAGAAACCACACATCAGAAACCACAGCCCACACAGGAGACTCCGGAGTCTGGCTCAGTCTCCATTTCCAACTGCCTGTGCCTTCCTGCCACATCCAAAAACTCGATTTCCCAATCCCCTCTGCAGCCAAGCGAGGTCATGTGGCACAGTTCTGGTGAAGGGGATGTCAGAGGGACTGGTCTGGGCCACCTCTGAGGGTATGGAACAGAGGGATGGAGAGAGCATGGGCTCCTGATGCATTCCCAGGCGGCTGCAGCGGCCTGGGCTGCTCACCTCGGACTTGTCATTAGAGAGGAAGAATCGCTCCACCCTTTTCTTTTGTTTAAGTTTCCATGTTTGGGACTTCGTTATGTGTAGCGAGATGCATTCCTGGTACTGTAGGCTAGCACTTGCGTGCAACCATTCTCTCTTAAATTCTTTTTACATATCTAGTTCAAGCCCCCTCCCCCTCCCATTTAGGACCACATTGACAGAATTTGATTAATTATGTAAGTAGTAATAACAATAATTCCACCAATACTGCTCATTTACTGAGTGCCTTCTACGTGCCAGGAATTGAGCTACGTGATTTTATCCTAACACTGCTCCCAGGAAATAGACACTATTACTGTCCTTATTTTTGGATGAGGGAATGGAGGCTCAGGGGTGACATATGGCTGGCTCCAAGTCACCCAGTTAGAATACTGAAGCCAGGCTCCAAATCCAGTTCCGCCTGAGTCTGAAACCTCTGCTCCCGATCTTTCCACACATCGAAGGAAATGGGCTTATTTACAAGCAGGGAAACCGAGGTTCAAGAGGGTGAGCGACTTGTCCAAGGTCACAGAATGAGCTCAGGGCGTCACGTTACCAGAAACCAGGCCTTCTGGGTCTCCATACAGGGCTCCTTCTGTGACCTCCTGCTGCTCGGTGAATGATGAGTCTTGAAGGACGGGCTAAGGTCTCGGGCAGTGGGAGCTCCTGATGGTTCTGAGCAGAGGTAGGAGGGAAACAGCTCCTCTTTCTTCAGCTGTGGTGGAGGAGGAGGGGGACGCGGGGACTGACCTGTTACAGCCCCGGCAACCTCCACAGCAACCACTGTCCCTTAGCAAGACAATGGCTCTTTCCCAGGCTCCTCTGGTTAATCTGTCACAGGCGGTTGGTCTCCCAGATCCCGGAGCTGATGACTGATGCTCTTCAGATTAGGCTGCCGGTGGGGGAGGGCTGGGGAGGAAGCCAATGGCGTGAGCATGCGGCCATCCTGTGTTGATCAGATGGCGCCAGCTGCCTAGTGGGGAGGTCTGTAGGACAGGGGACCCTGCAGTGGAAACTCCCCAGATGAGCTTGGGGACTCTCCACTCACCAATCTCCTGCTTGTTTATCTGCCTCTTGGCCAGCCTCCACCAGGATTTGGGTGTTTGTTTTAAACATTCAGGGTTTGGGATCCAGAGCCAGGGATGGAGGGTAGCAGGGGGTTAAGCTTGTAGAGGTTGACATCAAACAGACCGGGACTCAGATCCCATCTCTCTATTAGCCTGTGGCCTTTAGCAAGTCAGCTTTCCTTTTTGCAATGATGAGGACAGGAACGCCTACCTCGTGGAGCTGTTAGGAGTTACAGAGGCCATGATGCACCAAACCTCTTCACACAATGCCCACCACACAGCCGTGGGTCTGACTCTTCCTCCTCTTCCTCCTCGTCACAGGCACCGTCGAGGGAGATCTTTGAGCCTCAGTTTCCTTTTTGTTTTTTTGTTTTTGCATAATGTGGATAATGGCACCTTCCTCTTGGAGCTGCTGCGAGGATTCCAATGAGAGAGGGATGTAAAAATATTTTGTAACTCTCAGTCCTTAGCGTCTCAGCCGAACTATGTTGTTTATTTGGACCCCCACTCCTCACACCCAGCTGACCAGTTAGAAAGGTGCATTTCTGTCTCCTCCAAATGCTGGCTGGCTGTGCTGGGACTCAGGTACTTGGTACCTAGTATTCAGAACACAGGGATTAGTGGTGCCAGTCCCTTGGGCCAGTCCCTGCAGCTCTCTGGACCTCAGGTTCTTTCTCTGTAAATTGGAGATGAAAATATTCTATAGGGTTGCTGAGTAATCTCACGTGATACTGCATATAAAATACACAGCATGCTACCTGGCACATAGTAGGCGCTCAAGAAATAGTAGCAATTACTATTCTCACCACCCATGCCCAACCCTAGGCTGGCACTGAGCAGGTGACGAGGAGAAGGAAGAGAATGTTGCACAAAACCTTCCTGCTCAGGCAGGGAACGGAGGGAGAGCAGCTGGAAAACGAGCACTGAGCTCCTTCTGGAGCCCGGGTGTGCTCCCACAGACCACCTTTTTCATCCTCACACCAACTCTTGCAAGAATGGCATTCACTCCATTATAGATGGGGAAACTGAGACCCCGAAGGGGCAGCTGGTTGCCTAGGGTCACACTGAGAGCTGGTCCGGAATAGGAGGGCTGGGAGCTGAAGATGTTGGGTTGATTCCAGGCAGTTTCTTGCCTGCCTGTGAAGCTGCCTCCAGAGGTGGGGCCGGGTGGGGCTGGTCCCTGGGTGATTCAGGTAAGAGTCAGCTCTGGATTTCCAAATAGTGGGTGGGACCCAGGAGGGGGGAGACCTCTCCAGGGCCAGTAAATTCAGGCTCACCCTAGAGCCTCTGGTAGGGTTGCCAGGAGGGCATGCAAAACGGTGAAGCTGGGGGTGGGAGTTTGTGGAGGGAGACACTTGACTCCATGTCACCAATGGGGTTTAGGGAAGAGGGAAGGAGGGGGGTGTCCTTGTTATCTTTGCTGGGGGAGGGTCTCAAGGTCTAGAGTAGAACTGTGAGTGCTGGGGGTGCTGGTCAGTGGACCCAGCTGGGGAAGGCAGAGAAACTGAGGCAGGGCACTGACACTGCTGGTGGTGGTCACAGCAGATGGATGGGCTGGCGGTCACCTTGATGAGACTGGCCCTGGACCCTCACTCGCTCAGAGAAGGTCTATATTTTTCCATGTACTCAATCTCTCATACAGACACCCATTCACTCCTTTACTCAAACAACACTTGCCGCATGTCTTCTATGTGCCAGAGCTTGTGCTTGGCCATGGGGATACAACAGTGACCGACATGCTTGCAGCTTAATGAGGGAATGAGGAGGAAATGTGATCCAGTGTGCTACCTGCTTGGAGCGGGACAGCCCAGACAAAGGAGGGGCCCTGGCAGAGGAGGTTTCCTGGGGACACGGGAGTGGAGTGGAAGTTCACCCTCCTGAAGATTAGGAAAACTCCCCGGATGTTGAGGGTATAGGCTTTGGAGCGGAGGGGCAAGGACAGGTGACCCTGTGCTGTGCCCTTCCCCAGGGCTGGGACAAGGGCTGGCCCAGACCTCTCCCCTGAATCCAGCTGCCTGCTGGACCCTGCTGCTGAGATGGACCGAACACAGGTCCACATGCGAATCCCACAAATCCCAGCCTGCTCCCCCTCCCTGGGTCCTTCCCTGGGGTTATCACCAGGACCAGGCCAGAGACCCAGGTGTCCGCCTCAAGACCTCTCCTCCCCTGAAGCCCCAAGGCCCATCGGTCACCCAGCCCAGGTACTTCTCTGCCACCACTTCCCTCGTCTTCCTCTCTCCCACTCCACCCTCTGGGTCTGTCCTGTCCCCGGAGGACCGCACTGGCCTCCTGCCTGCGCCTCTCTCTGGCCTCCCCTTCGCTGCCTCCATCTGGAGAGGTCCAGGGCTGGTCACAGAGGTCCAGGGCTGGTCCCCTTCGCTGGACACCAAATAGTGGGTGGGACCCAGGAGGGGGGAGACCTCTCCAGGGCCAGTAAATTCAGGCCTTTCTTTTGTTCAAATGGGGAACCAGAGGCCTGGAGGCTTGTCCAGGGTCAAATCATGGAAGAGCTGAGGCTTGAGAACTGATGTTCTCCTGATTCACAGCCTCAGTCTCTTTCTCCCAGTGCCAGGGCCACACACGTGTTTGTGGGTGACTTGGCATTAAGGAGTCGGCAGGAGGTACAGGCATGGCAATTGCTGGGCCCAGGGCCCGAAGGAAGGAAGGACCTGGGAGTGAAAGAGGGGGCCTCAGTCATGCTCTTCTCTCCTTTCTTCATCACTGGAAAGTCCCTCTTCTTTGGGTAGCTGGGCTCCGGAATCCTCAACCTAAGAGGGAAGAGGGAACTAGCCAGCCCGCTTGCCTCTTTCCCCAGGCAGTTGCGCTGCTTCCTCCTGGGTTTGTGGAGTTCGCATGTGGACCTGTGTTCGGTCCAACCCACAGGAAATAGCGCTGTTGTTGGGCCGCTGGGGGCCCAGAACACACAGGTGAGGGAGCTGGATAATCCATCCCTTACACCCCGCCTCCCCCTAGGTGGGTCGTTATCAGGGACTCTGCATCTGATGCTGGAGGGAAGCCTGCAGCCTGTCCCAGTACCCCAGGCCCTCCACCTGGCCCGCTCCTTCCCCGCTCTGCCCTGGCTTGCTCTTTCTCCCTGGGGCTGCAGGCTTGTGTCTCAGTGGAGCATGGGAGCAGCTCGGGTGGGGATGGAGACAGGGCTCCCCAGCAGCTCTCACTTCTCCACCTGTTATGGTTCCCACCCCACACCTAAGGATGCCTGGGAGCAAGCACAGGGCCTCTGAGCCCTCCTCCCAGGCCTTCCCCATTGCAAGGCCCACAGCACGGCTGGGTGTGCTGGGGAAACGCAGGGAGAAAACCTGACCAGGAGACTCAGAGTGACCTCGATGATCCCTGCCCCCTGCGACGACCAGTCTTTCCGGCTACCAGGAGAGCTGGCTGCTGGGATTCTGTAAAGTCGGCAGGCAGATGTGAAACTGAGCATCGGCCCTGGCCAGCCCTAGAATATGAGTTAGATCTTTGAAAACTATGCCTCCTGATAATTGAACACCTACTATGTGCTTGGATAACACACACACACACACACACACACACACACAAACACACTCCTGTTCCAGGAGTTTTTTGTGTGTGTGTGTGTGTGCATCATCCTATTGAATCTTACAACAACCCTCTGGGATGGTTCTTATTATCCCCATTTTATAGAGGAGAATGCTGAGGACCAGAGATTGAGGGTAAGTACCTGGTCTAGGCCCTAGACCAGTGATGGCGAACCTATGACATGCGTGACAGCACTGACACGCGTAGCCATTTCTGATGACACGCGGCCGCATGCCGAGGATGAAACATGTGCTGCTCCTGAGGATGAAACATTTTGCGACTAGAGTCTTGGAGTTAGTTTTTCCCTCAAAGTGACACACTACCCGAGTTATGCTCAGTTTTTTGGCGAAGTTTGACACACCCAGCTCAAAAGGTTGCCCATCACTGCCCTAGACTCTAGGGCAGGCGTCCTCAAACTACGGCCCGCGGGCCACATGCGGGTGTTTTTGCCGTTTTGTTTTTTTTACTTCAAAATAAGATATGTGCAGTGTGCATAGGAATTTGTTCATAGTTTTTTTTTAAAACTATAGTCCGGCCCTCCAACGGTCTGAGGGACAGTGAACGGGCCCCCTGTTTAAAAAGTTTGAGGACCCCCTGCTCTAGGGTAACAGCCAGCAAACTCAGGTCTCGGGGACCTGGAGCCTGTGCCCTTCATTTCTGGCGGCGGAGGCGCAGGCAGAGCACGTGGCCTCAGAGGGCAGAGCCCAGACTTTCTTGTGGGCTCTGTGTGAGGAGGCCAGGCTGGACCCCTCCTTCCCAGCCCCCTTTCTTCTCTGGGCAGCAGGTGTGCGGGTCAGACCTGCAGCTTCTAGCCTCAGATATTCAGCTCTGCCCCTCAGCCTTGCGTGACCTCCACGTCGCACAGGGGCGCTGGGCCTCGGTTTCCTAGCTACCAAATGGACACAATTCCGGCACCACCGGGCTCCGAAAAGCTCAAGCGCATCGGGTGAAAAATCGCCTTGGTGTCAGTCATGGAATAATTAATAAAATGTCTCGGCTGGGGTCGGAGCAGAGGAAGTAAGTGGGTGGTGGCCGAGGTGACAGCCGGCTGGAGGGGTGGAGCCCAGGGAATGGGTAGGGAGGGGCGGGCCCGGCCGGCCAGAGCTCCCGCGGAACTGAGGCACGCGAGGTTCCGGCAGTTTGCATCTCGCCCCGCTGCAGCATGAGCCGTGAGTCCCGCCTTGGGGCCCCGGGAATCCTCTGTGCCTCCTGGGGGAGCCTTGAATGCCAGGCTCAGCCCTTCCCCTCTCTCTCCCTGCAGGATGGAGTCTTTCGTTCTGGTTCCCGCTGCTCCTGCTGCTGCTGCCCGCGGGCCCCGGGGAGCCCTCGCCTGGTAGGCACCCCCCCACCCCCACCCCCCTAGTCCCTGGCCTGGCCCCTCTTCCTCCTCTCCGCCCCAGCTGGTCCAGCTTCCCCTTTCTGCTCGTGGCGCCAGGAGGAGGAGGGGGGAGGGGGCTCTCTGAAGACCCCCGGGGAGTACGGCCTGGGCGGGGTGGGAGTGTGTGTGTGGGGGGCGCTACAGGGTTCGTTTGGGGGAAAAGGGCGGAATCTCGCGCCGGCTTGGGGAGGACTGGCTCTCCTCCAGCCCCCTCACCTGTGTGTTCTGGGCCCCCAGCTGCCCAACAAAACCGCTGTTTCCTGCGGGGGGGTGTGGGGGTGTGGAGGGGCCCTCTCTGGGAGGAAGCAGCTCAACTGCCTGGGGAGAGGCAAGCGGGCTGGCTAGTTCCTTTCTCCAGCCTCTAACTTTCTGGGGACCCATCCGGATTGCTAGCCCCCGTGAGGACCTGGACACACCACTCCTCTGGGAAGAGGGAGTTGGAAATACATGGACAGAGCTGGGTTCCTCCGTGAGGCTTAGATCCTCTCCCATGAGGACCCTCAGATAGGCGCCACTCCTCCCTCAGGCTCACAGTACTCCTGGGCTCGGGGTTTGACTTCTAGGCTCTTTGCAAGGTCTCTCCACAAATCTTTACCTTAAAAGACCTTCCCTCCTTTCATCAACCCAAAGAGGACGAGGAAAGTCAGATCCTGTAAAACCCTGCACCCCTAGCCACCACCATGCATGCGCAAGGTTCCAGGTGAAGGAATGCAGCTCCTCCCTCATCTTCCCCTCCCCCCACTTACTGCTTCTGTGCACGTGTGTGCGCACGTGTGTGTGTTCACACATGTGCGAGGCGTGGGCATCTTTTCCTCCACTCCCCCACTATGAGGTCTGTCCCTCTCTGGGTCTCCAGTTCCCATTTATAAAATGGGGGTAACAGGATGGGAGCGGGGCCTGAGCTTTCTGCTCTGATGCTCCGGGGCCTCGGTGCACAGAGGAGAGAGGAAGAGTATTTATGTGGACTGGGAATCAGACCAGGTTTCCTGGAGGAGGGGGTTTGAGTGGGTGGCATTGGGGGAAGCCAGGGAGAGGACGGAGGGGGCTCCAGGCAAGAGTCTGCTAGTCTGTGGGAAGAACAGGAGGAAGAGCCACGTGGCCAGCTCTTTATAGCTGGCAAAGCCGGGCGGTGGGTGCTCACAATGGCCCTGGAGATGTGACAGCCCCCGTCTACAGAAGGGGCTCCGAGGCCCCGAGCGGTGCGCTCCTTTGTCTGAGACCCCGGGGGCAGAGACGGTGACCAGGCTTGCCCAGTGCCCAGTCTTTCAGCTCCTGGATCAGCCCAGGGCTCCATCTGAGGCCCCTTCCGCCCCATGCAGCACCCCCGGGGTAACCAGGCTGGTCTGCCTGGCTTTGCCTGCTCTTTGAGGCCCAGTGAGCCATGGTCGATGTCGTTTTGTTTTTGCCTTTTCTACTTATCTTTATATCATTATATGTTTAAACAGATTTTTTTTTTGTTTTCATTCCACAAATATTCCTGAAGGTTTGCTTTCTGCTGGTCTTTGGCTGGAGCCTGAGACACAGAACGGGGAGTAGCTCACCGCCTGGTGGGGGAGACAGAAATGCCAACAGGCTGCATCCACGGGGCCCAGGGGAGGGAGCAGTCACCTCTCAAGTGTGAGGAACCGAGGGAGGCTTCTTGGAGGCCGAAATGGGTGACCTGGACCTTGAGGAGGGGGCGAATGGGGGGAAATACTGTGAAACTTTACTGTGAAACTCTGTGAGGGTCTCTCTGGTGGCCGTGCAGGAGCTGAGCCACAGGCCTGAACCGTGGGGGGCAGATGGGAGCAGAGGGAGCAGTGGAAGGCCTGGCTGCCAGAGGCCTTTGAGCACCAGGCCTTGGGCATGAGGATAATTGGGGGAGTGGGTTGGATGGATGAACTGGGGGGTGAGACTGGATCAAGGAGAGAATGGGTGATGAGCTGGGTGCAGGAGCAGAGGTTTGGGCTGTACTTCCAAGTCTATGAATGAATTGAGGTCCTAGGTGCCTGGGCATCTGGCATGGGAATCCAAAGCCTGTGTTTGCCCCCAGAGGAACAGCAAAAGGCCCATAAGACGAGGCGTGCAGATGGACTTGGAGGCAGGTGTCAGGGAAAATGTTGCTTCTGCCTCTTGGGTGGTAGCAGGTGGAGTCCAGCACAGAGGGGGCAGGCTGTGCCAGGGGATCCTTAATGCTCAAGTTCATTGCCTCCAGCTCCTGGACTTGGCTTAGTGCTCTCTCCTTGGCTAGGAATAGGGCACGGCCTTGGTGTCAGGCAGAGGGTCCTGAGGTCAGCTAACCCTGACATATGGGGCGGGAACCCAGCCTGTTCCAAGGCCTCCCTGCTACTCACGCAGGCGCCTGCTATCTGCAGCACCAGCCGGGTCTGTGGGCGGGGATGAGGCTTCCTCTCCAGTGGCCCTCCTCCAGCTGTGGGAGCAGCTGTCGGGCCTGGTGTGGTGGTGCCTGCCTCTGGCTGCCACCTTGTAGGGGCTGGAGCCTGGGTCTGGCTAGTAGGTCCCTTTTTCCCCTCTGTGGCTGCCAAGCCCCTGGAGTTTCTCTAAATATTATTCTTAGGGGATTTCGTTCCAGCCTCTTGCTGCCTGGCGCCTCTGCATCCTGGAGGACTTGGTGTTCCCCGCTGTGTCGAGAGCTCTGATTCCTGGGCTAGGGGCACTTCCATGCCTGAATCCTCAGAAGGTTCTGAATCCAGGCTCTCCTGGACAGACCTTGTCTGTGGGAATGTGTGCTGTACGGGCCTGCTGACCAAGCCCGCCCCTGGGATGGCTTGAAGACTCAGCGAGGGCAAGTTGCAAGGTTGTCTGCTGATGGGACTGGGCCAGAGAGAGGAGGGAATCACATCAATGGAGAGGGAGAGGCTGTCTCCACCCAAACCAGAGAAGAAGGGGGGATGTAAAGGGACTTCTCTTCAGAGCTGGTCTGTTACATCCCCTTCGTGGGATACACAGAAAAATGAGGTCCAGAGGATGGAAGGGACTTCACTAAGGACACAGAGCCAGCAAAGAACATCTACTGCCTGGCACATCTTTTCCCAGCACCTACTTGGCGCCTGGCCCTGTGCTGGGTGTGGGAACTCAAGACTCATCTCCGCGCCTGCATCTCCCCAGTTCCCTTTCTTGGTGGTTTATTATACAAGGTGTCCTCCACTGAGCCCAGGACGGGGCTGGCGTGAAAGCATGTGGGATTTAAGTTAGACTGAAGGAAGGCCTTCTTTAGCTCTGGTTGTGGCAGGGAATGGTGAGTTCTCAGGGGTTCTGATTTCATTCATTTAGGATTTTCAGGTCCACCTCAAAGGAAGGGTGACAACCTACCTCCCCTGGGATCATTCCCAGCCTCGGGATCAAAGTGACTCTCCCTCCCCCTCCCTTCCCCAAATCCAGGCCTGGAAACCTGTAGGAGGAGGAAGGAGGGGAGAGAAAGGGGTTCAAGTCTTGGCTCTGTGACCTTGAAGCGGTGGGGCTTGGGCAAGCTCCTGCCTCCAGAGCCTCGCATTCCTCATCTGTGCCATAGAGCGGTCTCCCAGACCCCTCCCAGGGAGTGCTGGGCAGAGAAACTTGAGTGGTGACTACGCAAGGCTGTTAGAGGTCAGCTAGAGCCCTGGCTTCCCCAGCAGTGGTCAGGCTCACCCCTGGGAAAGCAACTCCCACTTTCCTCTCTGCCCACCCTGAGCCCCAACAGCAGCTGCCGTGCTTGCTGGGGAGAACTTTTCCTACCCTGGGGCAGCTGGTGTTTGTGGAAAGACTGCGGAGGAGGAGGGAAGGAACGTTGGACAGCCAGCCTTGTGGGGAGGAGCGCGGGTTCGGCCCAGGGCCTCTCCTGGCAGGAGAGGCATTTCTGCTCCTGCCGGGGCAGGACTCCGGGGCTGTGCAGGAAGTTTTCAAGCTAGATTCTGAGCCAGCGGCCCAGGGCTGGGAAGATGAGAGGTCTCTGGTGGAACTTGAGGTGGCCTGTTTCTTAGCTTCATTTTATTAATTCCACAAACATTTGTTGAGCTCTGGCCAGCACATCTGGATCCCTTGGGTGGCTGGATCTCTCCAGGACCTGGGTTGAGCTCCAGCTGTGTGCCTGGAGGAGAAAGTTGGGGGAGAGTGTGGGCTTATGGTGGAGAGCAGGCTGACTTGGAGCCTGGAGCCGGGCTGAGGGACAGCGGGAGGAGTTCCGTGTGGATATTCAGGGGAGGCTGAGTGCTGGGGGCAAGGTGTGGGCTCAGTCGGGAGGGTCAGGTAGACTTGGAGGGAATTTCAGGGAGGAGCAGCAGTCTGGCATAGGAAGAAGAGCTTTAGACTTTGGGACTAAGGGACAGGACCCCAGAGAATGAGCTGCAAGGACCTCTTGAGATCCCTTTGAGATCCCTACTGTGGGAGGGATGGGGAGACTGGGCTGCGGGGTGGTGTGAGGGCCTGTGTGTCCAGGTTGGAAGCTGGGCAGTGGCGCTCCGGGGCAGGTGAATTAGGCAGGTGAGCAGTGCCCTGAGCGGGAGGGATCAATGAGGAGAGTTCCAGATCCCCGAGCCTCCTTGGCATTTCTGGGCCCGTGGTTGTGGGAGGGGGAGGCTAGGTCCTGCCAGGTCCTTGCCCTGGGTCCTGCCGGCTGCCAGTCCGCCTGTGTCAGCCTGATAAGGCCTTTTGTTCAGCCTCCTTTCCTTTCCTTTCCATTGGCCCCTCCTTCCTACACCCCGGCAGGGGTCACAAAGATCCACTGTGGGGGTTGTGGGGAGTTGCCAGGGTTTAAGCAAAATTATTTGCATGTTTTTATGATTTGCTTCTTGCTTGCTGTGTGTGTGTGTGTGTGTATGTGTGTGTGTGTGTGTGTGTGTGTGTGTGTGTGTGTGATGGAAGGGGTTGGTGGTGGTGCTGGGGGCCCCTCTCAGAGGTGGGGGCGAGGAAGACCCTGCTGCCCAGGCCTCATGCTGTGAAGTGAGAAGGGGTCACGGCTTGCCCAGGGTCATGCCCTCTGATCACAGCACCCTGAGATGACTTCCCAGCCTTCCCTTGCCTCTTGACCCCCTATAATCAGTTTCATAAAGAAGAGAAGTTCCCCATAACATTGGCTCTGGGCCCATATAAGGAAGTACAGCATGTTTGCAGAGGGGAGCCTGGTGTTTCCTGCGGGTGGCCGGGGAAGGAACAGGACCCAGGGTCTGTAGGAGGGCCCTCTCTACCTCTCGCTGAGCCTCGGTTTCCCTTGCTCAGCAGTGAATGAGCACTGAGCGAGCTCTAAGGAGCTCTGACTTTGCTCTTGTAGAATCACGGAGGCAGTGAAGATTGAGCCAGGGGGCTGTGCTCGGCGAGGCCTGTGTTAGACTCAAGGAGGGGCTTCCTGGTGGGGGTTTCTCCAGGAGGCAGGGGGCTGACGCTAGAGTGCTACTCACACTCTCAGTAGATTTTTCCAGCCGCCTGTCTCCTGTTCCCTTGGTCCCTGACCTACCTCAAGATCCTAGAGGGCAGACCCACCTCCTCTCTCTGTCCCCCACCCACCCTCCGCCATCAGGAATGGGAGTTGAGACAGCTGAGACTCCCCTCAAACCCATACTCTCTTTAGGGTTCTGGGAAACCTCTTTCCTTGGACTTGATCGCTGAGTCTGTGAGGTGGGCTGGAAGTGAAGGGATGGGCAGTTGACCTGGTATGACTTGCTGGGTGACCCTCTTGGGTTTCCCTGTATCTGGCCTCAGTTTCCCCATCTGCAAGTGGACATTAGGATAAATGCTCTTCCTTCCCTTCTGCAAAAATAGGGGGCTGATGGGTGATCTCATCTTCCTAGTGTCCAGGTGCCCAGAGGTTGGGGGCTGGTTTGAGAGAGACCCCCATCCTTGTCCCTTTCCTCAATGCTGCAAACCCTGCCCTTAGGGCTGGGCACTGACTTGGCAGGAAGTGAATGTTCTAGAGGCTTGTGGCTTTAGGATCTTATCAGTTGTTTTCTAGCCTTTGATGCTACAGTCTGGGGCCTGGACTCTTCCCCTGCCCCTCCCCCCACATTGGTGGCAGCAGAGAGGGAGGGGGGACTTCCGCTGGGGACCCTGATGGGGCCACACTGGAGATCAGAGCAGGGCCTAGAAGCAGCAGGGCTGGGGTTTTTTTTGCTCATAGATGTGGGACAAAGAAGGTTCTTAGGAGAATATTGAAGTCCAGTGAGTTAGGACAGAACTGCCACCTGAGTCCATGCCTCTGGCCCCAATGAGAGGTCACCCAAGGGTGGTCTCTGATCTCTGTTTCTCACCCACAGTGAACCCCTGTTGCTACTACCCATGCCAGCACCAGGGCATCTGTGTCCGCTTTGGCCTTGACCGCTACCAGTGTGACTGCACCCGCACGGGCTATTCTGGCCCCAACTGCACCATCCGTGAGCTGGGCCTCCAGCCCCAACTCCTTCTATCTCGGGCCCCTCCTGCTTCCCTAGGCTCATCCTGAGACTCCACTTCCTTCCCTCACCTCTGGCCATGGCCCGTCTCTTTCCTTGCCTGGCTTTGATCTCTGACTCTCCCTGACCTCAGTCTTTACTCCCTGGTCAGGGCTCTGTGGCCAGTCCTCATTGCCCAGCCCCACCCTCACTCCCTGGCCCTGGCCCTGGCCCTGGCCCATCCTCACACCTGGTTCTGGCTTTGTCATGTATCATCACTCCCATCCTTACCTCCACCCCAGATGTTCTGCCCTGTCCCATCCTGGCCCTGGTTCCCAGTTCCCAGTCCCGATCTCCCACACTGGCTACTTCTGGTCCTGCCTGGAGGGCAGGACTGAATGGCTCCCACTGCCCTCGCAGCTGATCTGTGGACCTGGCTCCGGAATTCATTGCGGCCCAGCCCCTCTTTCATCCACTTCCTGCTGACACACGGGCGCTGGATCTGGGAGTTTGTCAATGCCACCTTCATCCGTGACATGCTCATGCGCCTGGTACTCACAGGTGGGTGGGAGACAAGGTCCCCCTAATCTGGAAGAGCAAGAAATCCTGCCAGTTCTTGGAACTCTTGGCATCTGATAAGGGCAGTGGGTGGGGAGACTCTGAGATGCCAGATAAAACAAGTCCAACCTAAGAGAAAGCTGGGAAGGGGTGGGGTATGCCTGGGGGTGGGGACTCCCTTGTCACCATCATTTTTGCCCTTTACAGCGCGTTCCAACCTTATTCCCAGCCCCCCCACCTACAACATAGCACATGACTACATCAGCTGGGAGGCCTTCTTCAACTTGACCTATTACACTCGTGTTCTGCCTTCCGTGCCCCAAGACTGCCCCACACCCATGGGGACCAAAGGTAATGGAGGTGGGGCTAGGGGGCTGGGGATCACAGGAGATGCTCAGTTCTCCTCTCTGGGAAAAAGCGATTGCACAGATAGGTGGACCAAGGCAAGACATATGACATATTGAGAAGCAGGGCCCACGACAGGGAAGGGTGGTAGAGGGGGTCTTGCCTGAGGTCACCAGAGAGTCAGTGGCAAAGTCAGACCAGTGCTTCCGTGTTTCCAGGTTGCCTCTTTGCCTGAACCTTGTCTACTGAATGGGTGGGATCCTGCTGGGATGGGAGTGACTTAAAGTTAAAATGTAGGAGGGAAGTAATAATGTGCTTTGTAGTTGGTTCTTCACTAATGTAAATAGCTTTACATGCTTCATTAGTGCAGTTTACATATAAGGTCAGATAGTCTTTCCTTAGTTGCCCAAACCCCACTCAGTCTCACTGGCAGGGGTCTTTCTTGACTGTCCACACACCTGAGAGTTTACCCAGCTCAGAGCCATCATTTCAGCTTCAAGGACAGAGAGGACCAGAGGCATCAGTCTGCCACTGCCATCACTTCAGTTCCCACCACATGGTGTCGCTGTGGAGCCTTGATCCTGGGTTGAGTGCAGGCCCAGGGCTGTGTGCTTCCCTGGTTCAAACAGGCAAACACATAGGTGTCCTTACTTGGGCCTCAAGAGCACTATGCTGATGGTTTACACTCATGTGTAGCTACTCTTCCCAAAGCACAACCATTCTGCCAGAATAGCTGGGTCTCGCAGAGCTTCTGGAGCCTGCCAACACTTTGCTGGGACCTGTCCAAGTTCCCTTTTGTGGGGAATTCCCTTCGGGGTGCTATCTGCCCTTTCCTGCTAGAGGAAACCAGTCAGCCATTTCCATTCAAAGAGCTAGTCTACTGGTCTTTAACTGTCAACCCCGGGCCTCACATGAGGTGACATGAAAGGACGCCTTTACCAAAACACAAACATTTAATTATTTTCTGCAAATGCATTGGGCCCTGACTCATCTGACACTGACATAATATGGAAGGTCCCTTAACACTTATTCTCACAATGACAGACACCTGCTTCAAGGTGACTGTTGTCTTTACCCCAGACATAGAAAGACTGGCATCGTTTAAAATAGGTTGGCAAACCCTAGTCTGCAGGCCAAACCCGGCCCAATCTCCGTTTTGTAAATAAAGCTTTACTGGAGCACAGTCACACTCATTAAGAATGGTGTGTGGCTGGTTTCCTGCTACAGAAGTGAAGCTGAGCAGATGGGACAGAGACCATATGCTGGCAAAGCCTCACGTATTGGCTATCTTGACTTTTACAGAAAAAGTTCGCTGACCCTTTATTTAAAAGTTCTCACCTCACCGGTTCTCTGTCACGCTTACATTACTTCATGCACTTCTCCAACCCGCTGCATAAGAAAGGTTTCATTTGTCCTATTTTAGAGATGAGGAAGTTGAAGCTCAGGGGGATGACATGACTTATCTGTGTTCACACGGTTTGTGAATGTTATGGCCAGTTTCATACACAGACTACCCTGCTCCAGGGCTGGGGAATCCAAGTTCTTTTGTTTCTTTGTTGTTTTTTTTTTTCTTTTCCGTCTTCTTTCTTTTTGGTTAACTTTTTCAACGTTGCCAACATACACGAAAGTTGAGAGGAAAGGAAAATGACTTATGTATCCATCTTCCAGTTTTAAGGCTTGTGCACAATTTGCCAATCTTATTTTATCTGTCTTCTTTCACCTTTTTTTATGGAGTATTTAAAAGCAGATTGCAGATATCCTGCCACTTCACCCAGATATACTTCTAGGGCCTTTTGGTAGAGAAAGTGCAAGGGGCCACCTGGTGGGAGGGAGGTGGTCCTCTGAGGCCGCTCTGGGCTTCCTGCATGGACCAACTTGGTCTGGTGAGCCCCGAGGCCCTGGAGGAGATGCAGGGAGGCGGCAGTGACTGCTCTCTTTTTACCTCCCCAACCAGGGAAGCAGCAGCTGCCAGATCCCCAGCTCCTGAGCCGTCGCTTACTGCTCAGGAAGAAGTTCATACCTGACCCCCAAGGTGCCAACCTCATGTTTGCCTTCTTCGCACAACACTTCACCCACCAGTTCTTCAAAACTGCTGGCAAGATGGGTCCTGGCTTCACCAAGGCCTTGGGCCATGGGGTAAGTACCCAGGAGGGGCTTAGGGCTTCTCTGGGCCTCATTTGGCATGTGCTGTTGTCACTGGTGGGGCAGGACCACCTGATGATCTGATTGGGCCCTCTCTCTGTCCTCAGGTGGACCTTGGCCACATTTATGGGGACAATCTGGACCGTCAGTATCAGCTGCGGCTCTTTAAGGATGGGAAACTCAAGTACCAGGTAGCTATGGACATAGGGATGGAGCTTTGAGAAGGGCCTTCCACCAAGGTCTTCCCTGGCAGAGGCTGCTGGGGACTCGGGTGGTGTTCTGAGAGGGCCAGCTTCAGGAGCTGGAGGTGTGTGAGAGGAGGAGAGACAATAGACCCCAGAGAAGGTGCCAGGCCTGAGATGCAGACAAGGAACAGAAATGGCCCCTCATGTTTCCTGAGAGATAGATTTTAGGGCTCAACAGGAGATGGGCATTTCCAGTTAACCTTTGTTCATTTACTTTCCCCACCATATTAATTGGGCACTGTGAGGTGCCTGGCACAGGTTAGGGAGCAGTGACCATGATAATTTGGGGTCCTACCCTCCAGGAACTCACAGCCAATCAGAGGCCACAGACATAACACTAGGATTCTCGTTCCACAAAGTCATTTTGTCTGAAGAGTTTTAGCACTGTCCAATAGAAATATGATGTGAACCACAGATGTAATTAAAACTTGTCTAGTGGCCACATTAAAAGAGGTAAAGAGAAACATGAAATTGATCTTAATAATATATTTCATCTAACCCATATATATCCAGAATGTTATCATTTCAACATGTAATCAGAACCAAAGTTATTAACAAAATATCTCACATTCTTTTTTTAATGCTAGATCTCAGAAATCTGATCTATAGTTTATACTTACAGCACATCTTAATTTGGCTGCCAAATTTTCATTGGGGATATCTGATCTGTATTTAGATTTCATAAAATTTAGAGTTGAAATTTACAGTAGATTTATTTGCCCCAGTTGTTTTAAGTGCACTTAAAGATTTCCCAATAGCTGAAGTATCCGCTTCAAAATTTAAATAGAAATTAAGTAAAATAAATAATTCACATTCATATCTTCATTCACACCAGCCACATTTCTAGTGCTCCACAGCTACGCATGAACATATAAACAAATGAAAACCTAAATAAAAGGTCCAGGGCTGAATCTTTAGGGCTAAAAACAGTCCTTGGCACATAGTAGGTCCTTGGTGTGTATTTACTGAATGAATGAAGAAACTGCCACCAGGGAGAAGCCATGAGAGTGGTCACAGGATGGGGAAGTCTTCCCTGGGAATGACACATAAAGAGTTGCATGAAGTTTGAGGAGGAGTTCGGGAGGTTAAGAAGGAAAAGGGCCTTCATGGGTGGCATGTGCCAAGGCGTAGGGGGAGGGGGTAGTGGGGGGAAGCAGCCTGAGTGACTTGAAGGGAGTGGAATAAGGAAGGTGCTCCTGGACACCTGAATGATGGGGATGGGGATGGAGATGTCTGCAGGGCTGTGTTAAGGATTTCTGATGTTTTTCTCAAGAGCAGAGAGAGAACTTGGAAGGGGTTTAAGTCAGGGTGTGATATGAGATGTGGGTTTTTAAAGGATTGCTCAGGCTACAATGCTGAGAATGGGCTGCTTGGGGGCAGGAGGAAGAGTAAGGAGCCACTTTGAGTAAGGAGTCAGGGTGGGTTGGAAGCTGATGGTGGTAATGGGGATAGGGAGAAAGGGACCCATTTTAAGAGAGATTTAGGCAGTGGAATCAACAAGTCTTGGTTAGGGAGGGTGGGAAGGTACCCTGTGTGATACGCAGCTGTAAGCAGGAGTGGGAGGGAGTCAGATGTGGTAGGTGCAGGCGCCCTGCCCCGTCCCCAGGTTGCCAGGTGGCCCCATCCTGCAGATGCTGGGCGGAGAGATGTACCCGCCATCGGTGGAAGAGGCGCCTGTGTTGATGCACTACCCAAAGGGCATTCCGCCCAAGAGCCAGATGGCTGTGGGACAGGAGGTGTTTGGACTGCTTCCCGGGCTCATGCTTTATGCCACGCTCTGGCTGCGTGAACACAACCGCGTGTGTGACCTGCTGAAGGCTGAGCACCCCACCTGGGGAGATGAGCAGCTCTTCCAGACGGCCCGCCTCATCCTTATAGGTGAGGACCCTGAACCAGCCCTGTCCTGGAAGGTCACGCCCTCCGTTCTGAGAAGCAGGGGGTGGTGGGCTTGGGGACATCTATGAGACTTGGAGCAGGCTCATTCCCCTTTGTGAGCCTCAGTTTCCAAATGTGGACATTGGGGACAATGATGATTGTAAGGACTTGTTGAGATGATGAATGAGAAAGCACTCAACACGTAGTAGGCCTTCAAAAAATGGCTGTGATGGTTGATATTAACTGGGTGACTTGCAGCCAATTTCATTACCCATCCCAAGTCTCGTTTCCCAGTGTACTGCACAGAATGACATCCCTAGCATGTGCAGGGCAAACCCCAGCTCTCTGGCCTTCAGAAATCCTCATGTTTCCTTCCCTGCGTGTGTCTGCCTTCCTGGAGTTTGGTAGCTTCTAGATGACTCAGGGACAGGATATTTTTGTGTCTCCTAAGGGGGCGAGTCTGCAGCCTAAAATGTCAGATGGCTTCCTGCCTGGGAGCTTGGCCTCTGACACCCCATCCAGATCTTATTTACTCTGAGTCACCAGTAAGCCCCTTCCCCCACCTCTGGGCACCCCTGGGGAGGGCTGGTCCAAATTATAGTTCCTGATTCACTGGAGCCTGGAAGAGCCGGGCAACAGGAATAGATACAGACTAAAGAAGAAGAAGGGCTGGTTCTGAAGTTACAGCATTGCAGAAACCTTGACCAGAGAGGGCAAGTCTGTGGCTGGAGGCTGCCCAGCATCTCACTGGTGATAAAGCTGCGACTAAAGGTGATGAAGCCGTATATCCAGTGCTTCATTTAACACTCCCCGACTGCCTATGCACCAGATATGATAACTTTTCTGGTGAAAATTAAGATTCAGAGAGGTCAAGTGAATTCTCCAAGAACTCTTGGCAGAAGACTTAAACCAGGCCTGGCTGCCACCAAGGTTTATGCTATTTCCACCACTTCCCAGGGGCAGCTCGTTCCTGAGTGGGGAGGGGATGCAAGCCTTAGTCTGGTCTTTTGTGAATGTGCGAGTATGGGGAGGGCATTCTCCCCTCACACCTACACTTGGGTGGGCCTTCATGTATTGACACTCCCTGTGATGCCAGGCCCTGTGCCAAGCAGTTTAGATGCTTTTATTCCCTACTCCTTCCAACAACACTATGACCATTATTGGACTGATATTATTATAATACACATTTCACAGACAAGGAAAGTCAAGTTCAGAGAGATTAGGTAACTGGGCCCAAGCACAAGTGGCTAGAAGGAGGCCAGGATTTGGACCCAGGTCAGCTGATTGCAAATCCAGCGGGTCCGGATCAATTTGCTAAAAGCCCATTTGTCTAATGGCTGATTGGGCAAAATACCTGTTTCTTTTAATATCTAGGTGACCAGTTTTCATTTTGTTATGGGATGTTCAATTTGTTTCTTCCCTGGCTCTTTGCTTTGTAGCTGGTTTCTGAGGGAGCAGAGGAAAATCTATGCATAAGAATTCTGATATATAAGAACATGTAAGAAATATATTTGGGACTAGATTCACCTTCTGTCTTTAGTGTCACTCTCTTGCTGCTGCAGCTGCTTTTAGGGGGGTTTCTTCCAACCCCACCCCCCACCTTAGACACACTCCGAGAGCCCTCACTAAGTTGGCCTCCACTTTTCCATCTTTTGTGGCCTCTCCAACTTCTTTTTTCTTTTCTTTTTATTGATTTCAGAGAGAAAGGGAGAGAGAGATAGAAACATCAATTATGAGAGAGAATCACTGGTTGGCTGCCTCCTACTGGGAATCGAGCCTTTAACCTAGGCATGTGCCCTGACTGGGAATTGAACCCAGGACCACTTGGTCCATGGGACGACGCTCAATCCACTGAGCCACCACAGCCGGGCTTCAGCTTCTTTTAATGGGCCGTGGGAGGGTGGTCACCCAGGGCTCACAGAACCGGTTCTCAAACACTTTCTTTGCATGTCCTGGTTAGCTGGGCCATAACCTCCCTTTGGAATGTAGGAGCTGCCCCTCCCCAAAAGACAAGTGTCTGTAGCCAAATAAAGCAAAACAACAGCAGCAATAAAGATGCACAAAGCAAGCCCCGTTTATGAACTGGCCTGCTGCTTCCCAAGCGGGGCTCTATCCTGTGCTCTGCTGACTCTGCTCCCAGGGGAGACCATCAAGATCGTCATCGAGGAGTACGTGCAGCAGCTGAGCGGCTACTTCCTGCAGCTCAAGTTCGACCCAGAGCTGCTGTTCAGCTCCCAGTTCCAGTACCAGAATCGCATTGCCTTGGAGTTCAACCATCTCTACCACTGGCACCCGCTCATGCCCGACTCCTTCACGGTGGGCTCCCAGGACTACAGCTACGAGCAGTTCCTGTTCAACACCACCATACTGGTGAACCATGGGGTGGAGGCCCTGGTGGACGCCTTCTCTCGCCAGAGCGCTGGCCGGGTAAGCTTAGGAGGAGCCTTGGTGAGAGTGGGTGGGCTCTGGAATCCAGAAGACCTGGATCCAATCCAGGTTTTCTTTTCTGCAGAATGGGGACAGTGCCACTCCTGCAGAGTGGCTGTGAGCATGCCTTCATTCATTCTCTTGTTCTTTTGTCCGTTTGGCGATGCCAGGCATTGCCCCAGCTGCTGGGGACACAGTGGTGACTAAGATCAGTGTGGTTCTTGGGTCCTTGTCCTTTTGGTGCTCATATTTTAGAAAGGAACAGTAGTCGTATGACAGCTGACATCATTTGTGCACTATTGCATGTTAGACCCTGTACCAAATGCTTCTCTGATGTGAATTTTAAAAGAAGAGCATGTTAGAAACCACAGTCCACAAAACTCCACAAAGCCCACAGTGTGTTGGGACCTTGGAGAGTGGCTTCTGAGCCAGACTTGGGGACTGTGGACGAGGAAGTGTTGTTTGAGCAGAGATTGGCTGCACAGGGATTGCCCAGGGAATGGCAGGGATGATTGCATTCCAGATGGAGGGGACAGCATGGCAAAGGCCCCGAGGTCAGAGGGCATGGCAATTTGAGGACCAGGAGGACATTCAGGGTATGGTCATATATGTGAAGGTTCCTGTACCTACTAGGTCTTTATTACATCATAGGCCTCTGTTATAGGTTGAATATCCTCCCCACCAATTTACATGTTGAAAGTCCTATCCCCCCAATATCTCTGTCCTAATCCCCAGCGACTGTATTTGGAGATAGGGTCTTTAAAGGGGAAATTAAGGTTAAATTGGGGTCATTGGGTGGTCCCTGGTCTGACTGGTGTTCTGATAAGAAGAGATTAGGATATAGACATGCACAGAGGGAAGACATAGTGAGAAGATGGCCATCTATGAGCCTCAGAATGAAACCAACCCTGCTGACACCTTGATCTTGGACTTGTAGCCTCAAGAATTGTGAAGAAATAAATTTCTGTTGTTTAGGCTACCCAGTAGGTGGTACTTTGTATGGCTTCCCTAGCAAATTAATATAGCCCTTTGCCCTGAATTCCTAACCAACCCCCTCCTCGATCTCCTTGTGCCCATGCTTGGAAGCTCCAAGGTCCTTCATCTTAGCTCCCCTCATCTCCTGTTTGTCTCTAATCCTTGTCCCTAAGCCCCATCATGAAGTTGTGGCACCATATGGATTTAGGTTTCCTCCTGGCAATTTGACTGAAATTAGCATATGCTGCCATCAGTGGGCAGCTGCTGGCTGCTTTATGGCCTCTCTCCGGAGACAATAGCTTTTGTGTGTAGCTGCATGGTTTCTGAAGAAACTTTGAGGCATGTCCATGGTAATGCATGTGAAGGCCCTGTTGTTTTTTGGCACAAGGCAGAAGGGCAATGGAAGTGTGTTGACTCCCAGGATATTAAAGAGAGTATGAGAAGTGATAAAACAGGGCTTCCCCTGATAATCACCACACATGGCTACCATCTTGGGGTCAGGATGTGACCGACACTGTGATAACTGCTTTGCATACTTTATCTGGCTTATTTCACAACCATATCAGGTGGATGCTCTTACCTTCCCCATTTTTGCATAGGAGGAAACTGAGACTTGGCTTCAGTAACTTGCCCAAGGACCCTGTGTTAGTTTCCTGTAGCCGCAAAAGGACCACACACTAGGTGGCTTTAAACAGCAGAAATTTATTCTTTACTAGTTCGGGAGGCTAGAAGTCCAAAATCAAGGTGTCTTCTGAGCCATGCTCTCTCTGAAGGTTCCAAGGGAGAACCTATTTCATGCCTTTCTCTCTGCTCCTGGCAGTTTACAGCAATTCTTGGTGTTCTTTGGTTTGTAGAAGCATCATTTCATCATGGTGTTCTCCCTGCGTCTCTGGTTTTTCTTTTTATCAGGACATCAGATGTTGGATTAGGGCCCACTCCACTAGAGTATGACCTCTAATTACATATATTTCCAAATAAGGTCACATTCATCAGTTCTGGGGGTTAGGACTTCAACATATCTTTTTTTTTTGGGGGGGGGCACACAATTCAACCACAACAGCCCCACAGTTTGTAAATGGTCAAGCTGAGATCGCCACCAGCCTCTGCTAGCTTTGCTCCAACTTGTATGATTTTACCCAAATATGTGTTTCCTCACTCCCATTCAATTATACTTGTTCTACCCAAACAGAACCTTCCTTAATAGGATGTTGGGGTTTCCCAGCTAAATTGAAATGGTTGGGGAATGGTGTGGCTGGTGAGTTACTACGGTGGTCCTCCTGGCTCATTCCACTGTTCGAGATGGGGAAGATGGGTAGCTTATCTCTATTGTAGACTCCCAGGGGGTCCCCGAGAAAGCATGGCAGTGGCAGACCTAGCATCAGGCTGCTGGCACAGTGAGGGCTAGGTTGAGCCATACTCTCTGTCCCAGCTCAGGAAGGATTCCTGACCTGAAGTTCTTTTCCAGGGCAATGTGGCCAGGCTCTCAGACCACGGCTGTATTTATCTCTTGGCAGATTGGTGGGGGTAGGAACATAGACCACCACATCCTGCATGTGGCCATGGAAGTCATCAAGGAATCTCGAGAGCTGCGGCTGCAGCCTTTCAATGAGTACCGCAAGAGGTTTGGCATGAAGCCCTACACCTCTTTCCAGGAGTTCACAGGTGAGAAGCTGCTTCCTGGATACGGTCCGTACCCTCAATGAACTTGCACTGAAATGTGGGAGACATTGAGGAAGCAGAATGGGCCAATACATGTGGCCAGGACTGTGACTGGGATTACAAGGGTTTGGGATGGCAAATACCCTTCTAGAGGGGAGAAGGTAGCTTTTGAGCTGGGTTTGAAGGATAAACAGGGATATTCTGGGTAAAGAATAGAGGGAACAGCATTCTAGGTAAAGGAACAGAGAGTACAAAAGCACAGAGGTCATAAAAAACAAGTCTACTATGGAGAATAGTTGTAGTTGTGGCTGGACAAGGAGCTTATGTGGGAGTAGGGTAGAGGTAGTGATAGGAGGTTGGGGCCAAATTGTATAGAATCTTGGATTTTGTGCTAAAGATTTTGGGTTTTGTTCTGTCTAGTTGATCTTAAATACCCATTTATGGACCAGCTACCTAAGGATCACTTATAAAACTGATTAAAAATACTGAACTCTAGATATCTATTCTAGAGATTCTGATTCAGGAGGCCTGGATGGTGCCCAAGACTCTCTCTCTCTCTCTGTCTCTCTCTGTGTGTGTGTGTGTGTGTGTGTGTTATTGTTATTACTGATCCCCAGCTGTTGAGCAGCCTTTGTCACAGAAAATGGAAGCCAATGAAGGGTTTTGACGAGAGTGTAACATGACCTACCCATAGCTGTGTACTAGTGCCTTATGGAAGGGTAGATTTGAGGAAACAGGTAGGAAAGTTCAATGTGTGTCTTCTGTGACAGTCCATAGAGGCAGAAATAGCTCTATCGCTCAATCTCTGTGTGAGGTTGGACTAGTTAAATTACGTCTCTGAACTCTAGTAGAATTCAGGCTCTTAGACCAGGATAAGGCCTTAAAACCTGCCTATGAAGGAAACAAAATGGGTAGCTTCTCCCTATTGTAATGATCAGGTAATTAGGGCACAGAGAAGTGGGATGAGTTGCTCAAGGTCACGTGCTGTTTGGTGGTAGAACCTTGACTCTGTCCATAGCAAATTCCTTCCCTAGACGCAGTCCTGGAGAAGGGTCAGTCAGCCATTTGTCATTCTAGAATACTGAATTCCTGGTTAACCATCCGGAATGTTAGAAGTGGTTCTCATTGACATGCCTGAAAACTGGGTTCCTGTTCGATAACCTAGAATGCCAGATTTTAGGGCATGTGCTCAATTGCTCAAGCTGTTTTCTGAAGTCCATTATTTTCCCCAGAGAAAGGTGGACCTAGAAGGTTTCCTCCCCAGATTAATCTCAATGGATTGCACAGTGATTCTGACTCCAGCTTCTTCCCCTTGTAGGAGAAAAGGAGATGGCAGCTGAATTGGAGGAGCTATATGGAGACATTGATGCCTTGGAGTTCTACCCGGGACTGCTTCTTGAGAAGTGCCATCCAAACTCCATCTTTGGGGAGAGTATGATAGAAATTGGGGCTCCCTTTTCCCTCAAGGGCCTCTTAGGGAATGCCATCTGTTCTCCCGAGTACTGGAAGTCAAGCACGTTTGGTGGTGAAATGGGCTTCAACATTGTTAAGACGGCCACACTGAAGAAGCTGGTTTGCCTCAACACCAAGACTTGTCCCTATGTTTCCTTCCACGTACCTGACCCTCTCCAGGATAATGAGCCTGGTGTGGAGCGGCCATCCACAGAGCTCTGAGGGCAGCAGCATTCTGGAGGATAGGGCTTTTTGCTTGCCTTCCAGAGTGCTGAGGCCAAGGTGAATAGTCTTAAACATTGGGTTTCTAGATTGGCATCAAGAATATCGGAGTTGCAATGTAGAATTCTGTGTCTTTCACCTGTTATGTGGAATGTTGTGGTCTTGTCATTCTAGAATACTGAATTCCTGGTTAACCATCCAGAATGTTAGAAGTGGTTCATTGGCATGCCTGAAAACTGGGTTCCTGGTTGACAACCTAGAATGCCAGATTTATGGTTGATATGGAATATAGGCATTCTAAAATTCAGAGTTCCTGATGAAATAATACAGAAAGTTAGAGGATTCCTATTTTGCATTCTAGACTTCTGATTGGCGATTCAAAATGTTGTTGATCTGGTTGCTGATCCAAAATCCTGGTTGGTTTGTCAGATCAGTCTTGGTCTCAATGTCTAGAATGTTGATTTTCCTATTCAGGGAGATATCTATAGAGCAGGAGAATCGAATGTCTAACAAGAATGCATTGCCTGAATCTGTGCCTGTATGGAGGGGGCAAAGCGGTGAGTGCTCTTTTGGGGACTCCAACTTAGACTCTGGTCTGAGGATACAGAAAGAACAGGTGAGCTTTTTTCCAGGCCACTGGTCAGAAGCCACCAGAGCTCTGTATCCATCCAGGTCTTGACTCATGGCAGCTGTTCCCCATGAAGTGAATAAAATTCTTTTTCCAATTGCCTGTTATGCATCTCTTTTGATCCCATCCCCAAAAGCAGAGGCAGCACTGAAATGACCTTTCTTCTAGCCACTCGTCAGATGTGCTCGAGGTTGCAGCTTGGGACTTTCCCCTGGGATCGCTGGGGCACGTCACTACCTGGATCTCCCACCATCCATGCTTCATTTACCCCATGAGTTAGGCATCACCTCCTCCAGGCTGTTCTCCTAAAACACTCAACTCCCCAGCTCCCACCGTCTGATGAAAACAGTTTCCTCCCTTACAGAGCATACGAAAGAGATGAGGGCAGCTGAGGAGGAGAGTGCTTACAATTGTACACACTTAATCCTTATGAAGGAGATGGCATAAAAATCCTGTCCATTTCAAAACTGAGACTCAGGGTGGTCACGTGACATGCCCCCAAAGGGACCAGAGCCAGGTTGGGACAGCCATTCAGCTTCTTGCTTCCTGGTTTGACTCAGTTCCAGGCTTAATCTCATCTGTCTAGCTCAGGGTTAAAGGCAGAAGGTGGGGTGCAGCCTCCCAATTACTTGGTGCTATTTGTTCAATCACAAATATTTATTTATTTATTTATTTTTCTTTTTAAATTTCTTTATTGATTAAGGTGTCACATATTTGTCCTCATCCCCCCATACCCCCCCCCCCCTCCCCACGCATGCCCCAACCCCCTGTTGAACTTAACCGTTGGATAGGCTCATATGCATGCATACAAGTCCTTTGGTTGAACTCTCCCCCTCCCCCCACCCTCCCCTATCCTCCCTCTGAGGCCCGATAGTCCGATCGATGCCTCCTTGCTTCTGGTTCTGTTCTTGTTCCTCAGTCTATGTTGTTCATCATTTCCCCTAGATGAGCGAGATCATATGTCACTAGATATATACTTATGAGAACTGAATGTGAGACAAGCAATAATGGTTATGCTGACAGGCAAATGAATCAGTCTGTAGTGAGTTTCTTTCTGGACCAACAGTTCTTTTGAGACCCAATTTCAATGTCCACCAGTTCCTTATGTGTACATGTCAGCACTGACCCCTCAGCTCTGGATGGTAGACAAATGGTGGTAACGGAGGTCCGACTCCCTCTGGTTTGGTCTCGGCCGGACCCAGGGGCACAGCTTCACCCGGACTAAGGGGCACGTGGCCTCACCCGGATCTAGGGACACATGGTCTCACCCGGATCAGGGACGCTTGGCCTCTCCCAGACCCAGGGGCACGTGGCCTCACCCGGGCCTAGGTGCACGAGGCCTCACCCGGATCCAGGGACACATGGTCTCACCCGGACCCAGGGACGCTTGGCCTCTCCCAGACCCAGGGGCACGTGGCCTCACCCGGGCCTAGGTGTACGAGGCCTCACCCGGATCCAGGGACACATGGTCTCACCCGGACCCAGGGACGCTTGGCCTCTCCCAGACCCAGGGGCACATGGCCTCACCCGGGCCTAGGTGTACGAGGCCTCACCCGGATCCAGGGACACATGGTCTCGCCCGGACCCAGGGGTGCGTGGCCTCTCTCAGACCCAGGGGCACGTGGCCTCACCTGGACCTAGGTGCACGAGGCCTCACCCGGATCCAGGGACACATGGTCTCACCCGGACCCAGGGGCGCGTGGCCTCCCCCAGACCCAGGGGCACGTGGCCTCACCCGGGCCTAGGTACACGAGGCCTCACCCAGATCCAGGGACACATGGTCTCACCCGGACCCAGGGATGCTTGGCCTCTCCCAGACCCAGGGGCATGTGGCCTCACCCGGACCTAGGTGTACGAGGCCTCACCCGGATCCAGGGACACATGGTCTCACCCGGACCCAGGGACGCTTGGCCTCTCCCAGACACAGGGGCACGTGGCCTCACCCGGGCCTAGGTGCACGAGGCCTCACCCAGATCCAGGGACACATGGTCTCACCCAGACCCAGGGACACCTGGCCTCTCCCAGACCCAGGGGCACGTGGCCTCACCCGGGCCTAGGCGCACGAGGCCTCACCCGGATCCAGGGACACACGGTCTCACCCGGACCCAGGGACGCCTGGCCTCCCCCAGACCCAGGGGCACGTGGCCTCACCCGGGCCTAGGCGCACGAGGCCTCACCCGGATCCAGGGACACACGGTCTCACCCGGACCCAGGGACGCCTGGCCTCCCCCAGACCCAGGGGCACGCAGCCCCACCCGGGCCTAGGTGCACGAGGCCCCACCCGGATCCAGGGACACATGGTCTCGCCCGGACCTAGGGGTGCGTGGCCTCTCCCAGACCCAGGGGCACGTGGCCTCACCTGGACATAGGTGCACGAAGCCACCCGGACCCAGGGGCGCGTTACCTCTCTCAGACCCCTGGTCGCGTGGTCTCACCCGGATCCAGGGGCGCACGGCCTCACCCGGACTCGGGACCCAGCCTTACCTGGATCCAGGGGCCCACAGCCTCACCCGGACCCAGGGTTCAGATTCACCCGGACCCAGGGGCACATGGCCTCACCCGAACCCGGAATCCAGTTTCACCTGGACCCAGGGGCGCGTGGCCTCACCCAGACCCAGGGGCGTGAGGCCTCACCTAGACCCAGAGGCGTGTGACCACATCTGAGCCCAGAGGCTCGCAGCCTCGCCTGGACTCGGGTCTCAGCGGGGTTTCGTCTTCTTGATCCCAATTCCTGTTGGTCAATTCCCTCTCAGCAATTCCTTCGGTCATTTTCTCAGAGCTCCAGGGCGGTTGCCGCAGAACTCGTTGGGCGGCGGGCTTGGCAAGGCTCCGGTGTGCCCGGTGCACGGCGGTGGGCTGGTCCGGTGTCGCTGCGTCGGCCCTTGGGTCTGCAACGGTGGCCGGTCGCCGAGCGTGTGCACCTGGCCGCTTCGGGGCATTGAGATTCTTGAAGGACTCGGAGGTCAGCAAGCACGGAGTCTCCCACCCCATGTCTCCCAGGGGCTCGTCTGTCTATGCTCGGCAGCGAGTGGAGCCGTCCCCTCAGCCGGAGACCGTCGGGGGAACTGCGCCGAGCACGTTCCAGGCCGCCACTGTGTCGCCTGAGCCATAGTTCTTAAAGTGTGGACTTTGGGTCACCGGCATCAGCATCATCCCGCGTACCCCTCTCTTTTATTCTAGTTGTAGAGCATCTGCTCAGCCAGCCCCCCGGTGGTTCTGGCTGGTGTCTGCTCTGCTCTCCCATCGTAGTCTCAATATTGTTGTGGTAGGCAACGATCAGGCTGCCGCCCTATGTCTCCATCTTGGTCCTCCTTTGTACAGTTAAGTCTTGATTGTTGTTGGTGTCACTGGGAGGAATTGTTCTCCAGGCCAATTGGCCGTGAGGACCCTCTTTGTCTATACAGGAAGAGTTGCTGTGCAGGAGACATGTTTGTGGGCTGGGTCTTGATGCAGCAATGCCTTGGCGCTCACTGAGTCTGCCTCTAGAATGCCTCCCTTATGCGAGTGGTTGAAATCTGGTGTCATCTCACACCAACCACTAGATGCCCTCGTTTCTGGGTCTCCAATGTAGTGTGGGTCAGCCACTACCTGAGGCACTCAGCAGGAAAAAGCTTCTGCTCAGCTTGGCTGGGGCGGAGCTACAGGGTGGAGCCTACAACCTTGGCTTCCTGTCAGCCCCGCCCTATGAGGCTCCTGCGTCTGTGTCCCTCTGTATTCCTTGCAAACACCTCTGAGAGAAACGCGCCCTGGAGTTTCGCCCACTGGCAAACAGTCCAGTCCCTCCCCTAATGAATCTGGACTCCCAGATTCTCGCCTGGAACTGGGTTTCAGTGCAGTTGGAACTGGGTCTCAGCGCAGTCTGGCGTCCCTGTCTCCTTCCCAGCAGGGCCACCCAGTGGCGCAGGCAAAAGTCCGTCCTCTGCGCGCCTTCCAGTGCGCGCGTCTGGAGCCGCCGCTCCTCTGTGCCTCCGCCCCACAGCCCAAATTCATTCCACCCGGGGTGCGCCTGGCTTCCCAGGGTTTCGCCCGGGACTGGGGTTCAGTGCAGTCGGAACTGGGGTTCAGCACGGTCCTGAGCTTATGTCTCCTTCCCGCTAGGGCAGTTCAGTGGCGCAGGCAACAGTCCGTCCTTTGCGCCCCTTCCCGTGAGCGCCTCTGGAACTCTGCCTTCCGCCGCTCCTCTGTGCCTGCGCCCCACAGCCCAGATTCATTCCCCCAGCCTGCGCCTGGCTTCCCAGGGTTTCGCCCGGAACTGGCGCTCAGTGCAGTCGGAGCCGGCGCTTAGCGCACTCCGGAGCCTTTATCTCCTTCCTGCCAGTGAACGCCGGCCAGGCCGTCAGCCGCCCCTTCCTCTCCGGCTCCATCCTCCCCGCAGGCTCGCGTGCTCGTGTCTCCGCCAGTTTCTCCATACCTCAGGCTTTTACGGCTCCCCCGATTGTCCCCGTGGCCTTCTCCTTCCCCCCAGCTGTGGGCATTTCAGTCCGCCAGCTCTCCTGTGGTTCTGGACGATGTCCGTTCTGACCTCTAGTTGTGCCTTTGAAATTGTTGTGCCCGGCTGCAGGTTAGGTGTTTAACCTATGCCGCCATCTTGGTTTCTCCTATTTATTTTCTTAACTGCTTACTGCATGCCAGTTATTGTCACAGGCTACTGAGTGGTGAAGACAGACAAGGCTTCTGCTGGCATGAAGCTCACATGCCAGTGGGGGTAGAGCAGACGAGAAACAAGTGTGATTTCCCTTCTAACTCATTCTGCTCTTCCCTCCACTGCTTGGCCCCTGAACACATATACCATTTTCAAAGCCACATAGACCCCCTTAGCCAGCAAAGAGAGGAGAGGTCAGAAGCATAAAGTAAAATGTTGAGAAAGGTCCTTCATACTCTGTACTTTGGGCTTTAGGGATCCTGGAGGAGAACAATGGCCCAGAAACAACGGGAGGAATGGGGTCCAAGCTGAGGGTCCCTGGGGCTGGGCCTCCTGCCTATGGTCCAGAAAGCCTTTGTTTCTCTTTTATTGGCTGGAGCTGCCTCCATTCCCCCTGGCCCTGTTGAATGCAGAGAATGCAGTCCTTCCCTGCTCCCACAGTTGCTCTGCTCTGGAAGGATCCCTTAGGTGCTGGGAAGTGGGCATGAAGTGCTTGTGTCTCATCTTACTTGCCTGTATCTATTTTCCCTCTTCTGCTAATACCCCTAATTTGCCTGAGAACCCACCCCTCTTGTTACTTTCAGTCTTGGTGACTTCATCAGTGACCCTCCCCTGGCCAAAGGGTGGGCCTATGAATCAGTCCTGGCCAATCGAACACCCTCTCCTGCTACACTGGCCTTCAGTGGAGGGAGTTGCATGGGGATTAAGATGACAGACTCTGACTCGTCCCCTGTCAGAAAAGCCTGTCCATTCGTTCCTGCTCCCAAGATCACCAGAGAAGCCTGGATTCCTGACCTCAAGACTTCAGCTTTTCCTTCCATTCTCCAGGCTTCTCTTTGAATCCCTCTTTCACTGAGATGGGTCAGAGTTGGAGTCTGTTGCTTGCAACCAAACCTTAATGGCTGCTGACTTGGGGCATAGGTGACAGAACTACGATGGCTCTTGGTGGAATTTTCATCAGTGGAATTTCAATCAGACCAGTGTTTTAGAAAACTGGATGACACAGCAGATCAGGAAGAACTAGAAGCCATCAGACGGTGAGGAGGCTGTGGCCGAGGTCCAGCTGAGAGACGGCAGCAGCAGGGGCCAGGCGAAGGGCTGGGGGATGGGAGGATGGGATGGATTTCAGCAACAGTCTTTTCTTAAATGCAGCTGCCTAGATTGAATGGACTTCGTTTTGTATGGACAACTGTGTATGAATTTTTTGCAAGTGGAAACTTAGGTCAAATGCACCAGGAAGGCTTCTTCAGCGTGAAAGATCTTAATGCTTGTAATATCAATGCCCATTCCTGGAATTTAGATTTAGTGGTGTGATGATTAGCATTGCTTCTTCTTGGCTGGGCTACAGTTATTTAATCAAAACTTAATCTAGTTGTGGCTATGAATGTATTCTGCAGACATGCATGGTTAACATCTATAATCAGTTGACTTTAAGAAAAGGAGATTATCATTTATAACATGGGTCAGCCTTATCTAATAAGTTGAAAAACTCTAAAGAACAAAAACTGAAGGCTTCAGAGAAGAAATTCTGCACCAACTCCTACCTGAGTGTTCAGCCTGCTGACATGCCCTATGGATTTCAGACTTGCCAACCCTGATGATCAAGTGAGCCAATCCTAAAAATAAAGTCACATATGCATATGCACACACACACACACACACACACACACACACACACATCCTATTGGTTCTGTTTCTCTGGAGAAGGTTGGCTGACACAGTACATCGTGACTCATTCAAGGCTGGCAGCACAACCAACAGAACATCCCCTGGCCCATTTAAGCAGAAAGGAATTTATTATAGGACTAGAGGCCCGATGCATGAAGATTCGTGCAAGAATGGGCCTTCCTTACTCTGGCTGCCGGCACCACTTTCGCTCTGGCCAGAGCCACATTTCTGCCTTCTCACGCTGCCCAGAAGCCTGGAGCGTCTGGGGTGGTGTGGAATGCCTGCATTGTCGCCATGGCACAACGCAGGTTTCCCGTCCCGCCCCCGGCCACTCAGCGCCTGCATATGCAAATTAACCCACCAGCTGGGTTAATTTGCATACTCACTCCTGATTGGCTGGTGGGTGTCACAAAGGTACGGTCAATTAGCATGTTACTCTTTTATTAGTGTAGATGTTGCATAGCTCCTGGAAACACTGGCAGGACCAGAGGATTAGGCTCAGAGACTTCGTGCCCAGGAACAGCAGCTACTGCTCCAGGGAAGATGCCTCTGCTGCTGCCACCACACGCAGGCATCTCAGATGGCACCTCTGCTGCCCAAACCCTGCTCTTGCTGTCCCTGAAAGCTGGCTGCTTCTATAGCCACCCTGGCTAGAAAATGGTTCTGGGTGATGCCTGCTTCCCCATTTTTCTCTAATTGGAATTGAAGTCATTTCTATTTTGCATTTGATTGGCAGAGCCTACTCACATGCCTACACTCCAGCTCCAAGAGAGGTGGGAAAGTGAGTTTTCTGGCTTGCACCTTGGGGAAATTCTCTGCATGTGGGAAGGATGTTCATGGGGGCTGGGAAACATGGGTGGTCTAATTCAGCAGATCTGGGTTTTTAGTTCTGTTTTGCTTCTGTGGGCCTCTGCCCTAGAACCGCAAAGAACATCACTAGAGTGGCATCACAGTTAACCTGGCAACAGCTCAAAATAATTGTAAGCAAAGAACTTGAGAAGTTAAATTGTGGAAGTACAGAATAGCAGTGATGCCAGGACTGTAGTCCACTCTGTAGACACACAGACCACTCTGCTAACAATGTTTGAGGAAAAAAAGTGTCAAAATGTTAGGCATTCTTACAACCCACTTTTCTACTTACACATGCCTTTCTATAAAAATGGATTTTAAACTAAAATTTATATGAATGACAGTAAGGAATATTAAAACATCAAAGATGGCTTTATAGGGCACCATTAAGGGAATTACAGCAAAACATTCTCACTATCTTACCCGTTAATCATGTTTGATTTCCTCCCAGCCTAGGTCTGAATAATTTTTTTGTTCTTAATCTCTATACTTTTGCTGAAAGAACTTTTGAACCAAATGTACAACTTCAGAAGTGGTACTTTGAGTTTCAGGACTATGTGGCAGGACACTATTGCAGACTTCTGTGGCAGGTCCACCTGCCACAGAAGCTCAGAAAAAAGGTATTTCTATGAGGTCATAAAACCTGTGAATGTCCTTGGAGGATAAAATACAACAATGTGCATGTATTTTTACGTAAGTATAAACTCAAGTAACCACCAAAGAAATCAAGACATAGAACATTTCTAGCACTCCAGAAGGCTTTTATTGTATCTCTTCCCTGTCAAAAACCTCCAAAATATAACCATTATCCCAACTGCTATCACGGTTGATTAGTTTTGCCTGGTTTTGAATTTCATTTGAATAGAGACACAGTACATCCTATTATGTGTCTGACTTCTTTTACCCAACATACTGCTGTGTGTATGATCAGTTTGTCTTCATTGCTGAGTAAATATTTCATGTACACCACAACTGACTTATCTAGTCAACAGTCAATGAGCATTTGCAGTTTACCCCCCATTGTTTAACTATCCTATATAATAAAAGGCTAATATGTAAATGACCAAACGGCGGAATAACCAGAACAACTGAACAACTGAACAACCGGTTGCTATGACGTGTGCTGACCACCAGGGGGCATGTGCAGAACATGGCGGGCATTGGCTGCGGCAGAATGGTGGAGTAGGTGAGCGGGGGCGCCAGACCAAGGCAGGGTGCCGGTTGCTATTATTGGGGCGAGCCTCTGGTGGTTACTGAAAATTCTTTGCTCCCATGCACCCTGGTTCTGCCTGGCACTCGCATCCGCTGCTGGCACTGGAGCTGCCACACGCATTGGCGCTGGCCCCAATCACTCAGCACCATCAGCGGGTAGGAGCGACGGCCGCTGGTCCTGATTGCCCCTGAGGGCATCTCCACCTCCCTCTGCTCCTGAGGGGCGATTGGGGCAGCAGCTGCCACTCACACTCGCTGCTGGCACTGACCCCAATCGCTCTGCACTGTCAGCGGGTGCAAGTGGGGTCGGCTCCATCAGCACATGGGAGCAGTGGCACCAGGAGCGGGGCTGCCGGCAGACAGGGGACTGGGGCTGCAGTGGGAGGGGCCAGGCGGGGGCATGGAGGATGGGCCTACTGCAGCCTCGTGGCCCACAGTTCCTTTCAAGGTGCACAAATTCGTGCACTGGGCCCCTAGTTATGAATAAAGCTGCCTATATGGTAGGTTTTAACCCTTATAACAAGGGCTCTATTTAAAATGTCATCTTATATACACGTTTATTATGGGAAATGGTTCCTGTTCTCCATTCAAAATCCTCTGCTGTGTCTTCTTGTGCTCTCTGACCTGATGGAAAGAAAATGAGTTCACAAATGTGACCTGCACCATTAAATAAGGGAAAGGAGACATGTATTTACTAAGAGCCTATGCTGTAGGCTGTACTTTATCTGCCTATTTCATGAACTCGTACGAACAGCCCTATGAGCAGGTTTTGCTGCTTCACAAAGGAGAAAGTGGAGGTGCTGAAAAAGTAGGTGACTTGTCCAGAGTCTTAGGGCTACGCGAAGTGGTAGAAGAAAGCAGAGAAAGTCCAACATGTGGCCAACTTCCACCACTCAAGACCTCCAGAAGCCAAACGAATCCCAGCAGGGATGGGGGAATGGAGGGTGGAGGGTGCGGTGATGTGGTGGGCATGGCTAATGTTAATAAACTTCCAGATGAATCTGTAATGAGCTTCAAATGGAGACTTCTGCACTGTAATGTGCTGTGTTTTGGTCATTCTTTTCCTCTTTAGGTGTGTGACGCTTTCTTTCCTCTTCCATGACTCACTTTTTCTAGGCTTACTGTCTTTCCTCAGATCTGCAGACCACGATGATGTTCAGTGAGAAGTGGTTCCCTGAAGTCTGAAAAGCTGTTCCCATTTATCTCCCCATCTGCTTCTGACTTCCCTTCTCTGGCTCCCCTCTAGCCACATCAGTGAAGCTCCAACCCCAAGCTCCGCCATTGCCACCACAGGGACATCTGAGGGCCTGTTCTTGTCTTTGTTCTCAGTTCTTTTCTTAATGGGAGGGACTCAGGACAGAGCCTAGTTCCCACCTCCTCCCCACTTACCCTATAGGGTGGAGTAGGGGTCTGCCATATTTTTTAAATACATTGGAATTCTTCTTGGATTTTGTAGATGAGATGTCGGAAGCTCAGAAAGAAGAGATTTCTGTGAGGTCATAAAACTTGTAAATGTCAGAACCCACAGCCAAGTGCTGTGTCCAACCTGTGCTAAGCAATCTTTCCTATCCAGACCATGGCTTGGGTCATGGAGCCCCCTAAACTCATGTTCTTTCCGTTCTGAAGGTCAGCAGTCACAAAAAAAAAAAAAACTGCAGTTGGCACATATTCAAATGACTTATGCTCTAGGAATTTTCCTGGATCTGGGATGCTGGGTTGAGGGGAATAGCTTGATGCTAAAATCCCAGGTAGTGTGACCCAAGACACCGTTGGTTGCTGCCACAGATCTTGGGATGGCATGCAGGGCAGCAGAATAAGTAGAAATGGAGTGACTCCAAATGTAAGATTACCCATGTTTATCAGTAGTTTGTTCCTTTTTGTGCCCCAGGCTCAGGGGCTCATGCAGGGAAAGGCTCTGACAAGTGCCAGCTGCCCAGTTCTTGTCCAGTGGTCATTCAGGGGTTTCTCTTTAACAGCTCAGGTTCCTGGTTCCAAGGACCACATAGACTGACTTTCCTTGTGGTTCAGAAATGAAAGAAGTGATCTCCTTGTCCACAAAAAGAAAGAGGCATTTATTAGATGTACCAAAAAAGTTATAATACGGCATGTAATCAGGGCAATGATTTTCTGGCCATCATCTGATTAAGGAAAATCTGTTTTTGGATACCTCATCCTACATCATACCAAACATATTAAAATGTATCCACATGCTCCACTTCATATAATTTACATGTATGTCAAGGTGGGTATTAGTAGACTAGTTAACACACTGTATTTTGTAGACATTTCACTAAACATTTGTAATTTCAATTTTATCATTTTATTTTAGTATTTCAGACAATACATTATTTCTTTCAAGTCTCAAATAATTCCAAAAGCCTTTGAAAAGCTCAGTGACCATCAGGCAATGTATCTGTGGGTTTATTGAATAATCTGGCTTTGTGGCATCTCTGGGTGACCATGCATCATCCTTGTTGAGGAACCTTCTTCTCCTTGGTCTAAATCTGACCACCCTTCTCATGCAGCCAGACAAGAGATCAGAGGTGAGTTCTCTGCTGGCTTGGAAAAATATGGGTATAAGTTCCCCAATTAAGTGTCTCCAATGAAATACTTTACATACCCTGATTTATAAATATAGCTGAACTGTATGTGCCGTTCAGAATGGCAGTTGTATCTTATGCATTAGCTGGTCTGGACAGTTCTAATTGCTGAGAAAGTAGGGCATCTCTACACTGAAGTGATGTTAAGCATGTGAAAGTTCACAAAGTATAGGAGTACCTGTGGGCATAACCTTGCTAGTGGAAGAGCAGGGATAGAGAATCACCTGTAATTACTATTCTGACTTCTAACACCATAGATTAGCTTGGTCCTCCACCCTCTTCACTTATTTATGTATTCCCATTTTTAAAAATTGAGATATAATTTGATGTACAACATTATATTAGTTTCAGGTGTACAACATAATGATTCAATATTTGTATATATTGTCAAAATCTTATTCTCGAACTGCATATGAATGGCATCATATAATTTGTACATTTTGTTTCTGGTTTCCTCTGCTCAATGTAATGTCTTGTAAGATTACCCATGGTTTTGTGTTTATCAATAGTTCATTCCTTTTTAATCTGGGTAGCTTTCTATTCTGTAAATATACAGACATTTGTTTATCCTTTTATTTGCTGATGGACATTGGATTATTTCTAGTTTTGGCTATTATGAATACAACTATTATGAACATTTGCTACAAATCATTTCTGAATATATGTCTTTATTTCTCTTAGATAAATATTTGCAGTAGAATATCTGGATCATATGGTAAGTGTATACTTAACTTTATAAGAAACTGCTAAATAGTTCTCCAAAGTGGTTATACCACGTTGCACTCCCATCAGCAAGGTATGAGAGTTTTGGTTTCCTTCATCCTTTGACAACATTTGATTATTATAAGTTTTTTTAATTTTAGCCATTCTCCTGGTGGGAATTAAGTGGAATCGCACTGCAGTTTTAACTTTCATTTTCCTCATGATAATTGATGTTGAGGACTGTTGATCATTTGCATATATCCTTTTATGATGGGTCCAAATTTTTTGCCACACAAATTAGGTTGTTTGTCTTGTTGTTATCATTGTAAGTCATAGATATTGCAAATATTTTCTACTCATCGGTGGTTTGCTCTTTCATTTTATAAAATGTAATTTTAAAGAACATAATTTGAAACATCTTGATAAAATCCAATTTATCATTTCCCCTTTATGGTTAGTGTTTTGTTTAGTTTTCCTTATCCAGGATATTTTGCTTACTGCAAAGTGAAAAAAGATATTCTCCCATGTTTTTCTAAACTTTATAGACTTTATTCTCAGAAAGAATTTATATCAGGTTGGTATTAAATCATCTTTAAATGTTTGATAGAACATATCAATGAAGCCATCTAAGCTTGGAGGTTTTGCTTGGGAAAGGTTTTAAATTATGAATTTAATTTTTAAAAAGGGACATTAAATTATTTAGATTTTACTTTTCATCTTGAGTTTGTCTTTATCATTTGTGACTTTCAAGAAATTTGTTCATAGGTTGTTGAATTTATCAGCATAAAGTTGTTCATACTATTCCTTCATTATGCTTTTAATGTCTGGAGGACATGTACAGATATCCCTCTTTTATCATATTCAATACTGAATTATTGGCTTTTTGCTTGAGTGTTAGCCCCTCTGCTTTATGCAATCTGTAGAGCACCCTCAGGAGAAAAGCTAATACAATAGGAATCCCACTCAGTGTGGTCCCTACTTGTAAGGTAATTTATCTCCATTTTCTACCCACTTTTGCTTACTGTCCAAAGCCTTCAAACAAATATTTTCCCTCCATGTTTTCTTCCCAATAATTTACAATTATTAACATAGGAGGGTCGGTCTGAGACAAGCTGATTTGCCACTACTGGAATCAGAATTCTATTATCTTGTTACATATTTCCTATGTGTCCTGCTGTTCTCTCTTTCCTTGTCTTCTTTTGGATTAGTTATTTTTTAGTATTCAATTTTTGACCTTCTAGTAGTTTGTCATTTACAGATTTAAACTACTCTCTTAGTGCACATTACACATACATCCTTTACTTATTAATGTCCAGTTTATATTAGATTATTTTTTTTAAACCATAACCTGGTAAATGCAAGAACCCCAGAACACTTCAACTCCATTTCCTCCCCTTTTGCCTTGTGAGCTATAGTTTTAATGTATTTAATTCAACATGTATTTTAAATCTCACAAGACATCCTTGCTAGTAATTTAAATGGGCAATATTCATTTTGATTTACCCATCAGTACATGTCATTTCTTCCTGCATTTTGTGCTTCCACCTGGGATAATTTCCCTTTTCCTTTCATGTTTCCTGTTAGTGCAGAACTGCTCCGTGTATGTGATTATGCTTTTCTCTTCACTGATTACTCACTCTGCTTGCAACACCCAGGGCTATTATGCAGCTGAGCCCTCATCGGTATCTCTAAGGAGGAGGGCCTCTCAATTTTTGGCCATTCTTACAGGTTCTATTTTTGTCTTCCTATCCCTTTGAAAATCTCTCTATTATTTCTGTTTTTCTTTGCCCACCAGAGCATCACTACCAGTCTCTTTTGTGGCAAGAATTTCTCTCAAGAAGTTAGTCTTGCATGCCACCCCAATTACCCAGCTTATGCAATACTTGCCACAACAAGCTGATGTTAAAATCCCAATGGAGAGAGTTGTTAATCTCCCTGGGACCCAGGATAAGGAAAAATGCTAAGGGAAATCTATAGAGGAGAAGTCAGGCTTTAAGGATGACGGCTAGGCATTAATTAAGTGGAGAAGAGGCAAAGATATTACAATCACATAGGAAAACACGGAGGTGTGGAGAAGTGTTAAGTGTTCGGGGAAAACACATGGACTGGGATTTGGGAGAGAGCATGAATGGTGAACCCTTAGCTGGCATGCTACAATCTCTCCCATTCCGCATCCATGGCAAACATTGCTAATCCATCACAGAGTACTAATTCTCACTGGGATTGGGCTTTGAATCACTCCCAAATTAGCACTCCAGACAATTAAATAGTGGTAGCATAAGAGATGAGAACTATTCATTATTCTGGGAATGGAAGAATGATGTCAGGATGAGCAATGAGGCTGGGGAGTCAGGTAGGACACAGAATGGGAAGATGCTTTTGATAATGGTGTTGGTGATTAAACCCCTCGAGGAAGCCAGAAGGCTTTGAATGTGCAATACTTTAAGAAAAGTTTCAGTGCTCTTGGAGCTGCCTCTGTGGGGCCTGGTCTATTCTCTGATCTTGTTAACGAGGCCCCAGGGAAACACCATTTGAGAACTTTCTGGCTACACTGCTTTAGCGCTAATTAGCCACTCAGGAAAGTTCTTTGTGGTTTAATTAAGTGACATCTCTAGTTAAAAGTTTGGCTTCTCCTAATTAGTGAGCGGTGATCAGGAATTAAGCGTGGTCTCTGTGGATCAGTCTCTTAATTGGAACCATAGCCTTCACAAACTCCAAGTACTGCAGAAACACAGATCCTTTCTCAGCTAACACCCCTCCCCACACTTTCCAATGAGAGGCTCAGGGTCATCATGGGTCTGGTCTGGAATTGAAGCACCAAGTTGGAGGGTGGGTCTTGAATGGTCATCTCTAGTGACTTCCTTTCTACTGAAGCCAGTGAATGAGTATAAGATGGGGTTGGTGAAAGCTCTGAGGCAAAGTGTGTCTGGTGTGTTTGAGGAACACAAAACTGAATGAGCAGAAAGAGGCAGGACACGAGGCCAGAGAGGTCAGAGGGCCAGTTCATGTGGACCCTGTAGACCATTGCATATTATGGCTTTAATGCTGAACCACCTTTATCAATATTTTCTTGTCAATACATTTTTATCTTATTTTATAAAACCATTTCCCTAGCCCAAAGTCTAAAATATAACTACCTTTGTTTTCTACAAAGTATTTTCTTTCTTAAAGTATAATTTATGTACAATAAAATTGATCCATGTTTACTATTCCATTCAATGGCTTTTGACAAATGTATACTGTTATGCAACAATCACAGTCAAGATATAGACCATTCCATAACCCTGAAAATTTCTCTCCTGCCCCTTTGTAGTCACTATCTTTTCCCCACTCTTAGCTCCAGGCAAACACTGATTTCCTGTTTCCTATTCCTGAATGTCATATAAATAGAATCATATATTATGTAGTCTTTTGTGTTATTTTGTTTGGCTTCTTTCACTTTGCATACTGCTTTTGAGAATCATCCAAGTTGTTGCACACATCAGTAGTTCATTCCTTTTAGTTACTGAGTAATATTCCATGTATGGATATATAACAATTTGCTCATCCATTCATCAGTTGCTAGACTGTCTCCAATTTTTTAGGCTACTATGGATAAAGCTGCTATCACCATTGGGCCACAGTCTTTGTGTAAACATATATTTTTATTTCTCTTGGATAAATGCCTAGGAGTGGGATTGCTCTATGTATGGTTAAATGTTTTAAGCATTTGGTCAAAGCATTTTAAACAACTGCCAAAATGGAAAGTAGTTATTCCATTTTGCAATGGGTAAGATTTTCAGACACTCCACTCACTAGCACTTGGTATTTTAGTGGGTGTGGAGTGGTAACTCATTGTGGTTTTAATCAACATTTCTCTAATGACTAATGATGTTGAACATCTTTTCATATGCTTATTTGCCATCTGTATGACTTTAGTCTGTTCAGATCTTTTGCCCATTATTTAATTGGGCTGTTTGTCTTATTATTAATTTTGAGAGTTCTTTATCTATTTGGATACAAGTCATCAGCAGATATGTATTTTTGCAACCATATTCTCCCAGTTTGTAGCTGTCTTTGCATTTTCTAAACAGTGTCTTTCAAATTGCAGAAGTTTTAAATTTTGATAAAGCTGAATTTATCATTTTTTTCTATTATGGTTTGTGCTTTTTATTTCTTGTTAAAAAGAAATATTTGCCTAGTCCAAGATTACAAACATTTTCTCTATATTTTCTTCTAGAAGTTTTATAGCTTTAGCTCTTAAATATAAGTCTATGATCCATTTTGAATTAATTTTTTAAAATGGGGTGAGTTAAGGATTGAAGACTTTCTTTTTTAAAAATCATATTGATATCCAATTGTTCTAGCACCAATTGTTGAAAAAAAACACCAAAAAAAAACACAACCGAACAACTTTCTCTATTAAATTGCCTTGTCACTTTCATCAAAAATCAATTGACCACATATGTGTGGACATATTTCTGAAATATTCTATTCTGTTTCTTTGACCAACAAAATCAATAGCAAACTGTCTTGATTCTTAGAGTTTAGTAAGTCTTGAAATTGGGTAATGTAAGTCCTCTCTCCCCCCACACATTTATTTTGATTTTTCTAGATTCTTTGGCATTTCCATATAAATTTTAGAATAAGTTTTCTTATTTCTACAAAAAGGTTTGGTAGAATTAAATATATTTTTGACTTTTGATATTTTATTTATTTTTTTTTACAAATAAAAATTACATACATTTGAGATGTACATTCTTACAGTTCTAATGTGATAGGATTTGGATTGAAATTTCATTGAACCAATATATCAGGGGTCAGCAAACTATGACCCATTGTCCAAATCTTGCCCATCCCTATTTTTGTATAGTCTGCAAGCTTATAATGGTTTTTACATTTTTATAAGGTTGAAGAAAATTAAAAGGGGAATATTTTGTAACATAAAAATTATATGAAATTCAAATTTCAGTGTTCATAAAGTTTTACTGAGACATAGCCATGCTCATCTGTTTCTGTGTTGTCTATGGCTGCCTTTGCACTACAATGGCTAAAGTGACTAGTTTGACAGAAACCATAGGACCTATAAAGCCTAAACTATTTACATATAGCTACTTACAGAAAAAAATTGCTGACTCCAGCAATGGATCAACTAACAGATAACTGAAATCTCAACAATATTGAGTTTTCTGATCCAATAACATGGTATACCTCTGTATTAGGCAGAGTTTTCCAGAGAAACAGAACCAACAAGATATATATATCTTTAAGGGTGATTTTTTTTTTTAATTTTAAGGAATTGACTCACATGATTGTGGAATCTTGGTAAGTCCAAAATCCATAAGGTAAGGTGGCAGGCTGGAGACTAGGGAATTGGTTGTTAGTTCCAGTCTAAAGGCAGTCTGCAAACACAATTCCTTCTTGCTTTGGGGAGGTCAGTCTTTGTTCTATTAAGATATTCAACAGATTGGATGGGGCTCACTCACATCATGGAGGATAATCTGCGTTATTAAAAAAGTTCACTGACTCGTGCAGTACTGGTAGAAATGCAGACTGGTGCAACCACTGTGGAGAACAGTATGGAGTTTCCTCAAAAAACTAAAAATGGAACTCCCATTTGACCCAGTGATCCCACTCCTAGAAATATATCCCAAGAAACTAGAAACACCAATTGGAAAGGATATATGCACCCCTATGTTCATAGTAGCACAATTCACCATAGCTAAGATTTGGAAACAGCCTAAGTGCCCAACAGCAGATGAGTAGATTAAAAAACTGTGGTATATTCATACAATGGAATACTATACTGCTGTAAAAAGGAAGGAACTCCTACCATTTGCAACAGCATGGATGAACCTGGAGAGCATTATGCTAAGTGAAATAAGTCAGTCAGAGAAAGATAAATATCACATGATCTCACTCATTTGTGAAATATAATGAACAACATAATCTGATGAACAAAAACAGATCCAGAGACAGAGAAGCATCGATCAGACCGTCAAACCTCAGAGGGAAGGCAGGGGAGGGTGAGGGTAAGGGGGAGAGATCAACCAAAGGACTTGTATGCATGCATATTAGCCTAACCAGTGGTCCTTGCCCTGCATGCTTTTCTTTTCTATTGTCCTTTGGATCTCATTCAGCCCAGTCAATACTTTCCTGGATCAAGTCACCTTGTTTTATGCTGTCATAGAACTCTTGCCTTCCTTCAGACCACAGTCTGTAATGAGTCATTTATTTATGCAATCAATATTGGTCTTGACATATTACGCAGCAATCCTGTTTCCTTTACCTCACCATTATATCCTCAGAGGTCAGTAGAGTGTCTGGCACATTGTGAGTGGTCAATAAATATTTGTGGAGAAAATGAACTCACACGCATTAAGCTGGGGGGGGGAACCTTGAGATAAAAGTCAGAACTGGTTGGCAAGCTGAATATGGTGACTCTTCAGTGTGTCCCTAAGTTGCCTGTATTATAGAACTCATGCCTGTGGTTCTGGATGGAGTGGATGACTAGCCTTTACTCTGGCCACATGTTTATCTGAACTACAGACATGAACCAGGCACTGCCTCTGATTCCTCATTTCTTCCCATTTCTCAACCTATGATGATATCCTGGAAATTTTACCTCTACAATCTCTCCCAGCCTGCTGCTCTCTCTTTCTCTGCCCTCACTGGCCTCATGAAGACCGTTATCATCTCCTCCTTCAAAATAGCCTCCTTGCAGCCATTCCTGTCCCCTTTTATAGTGTTCTCTATACTATAGACAGATCAATTATTCAAAAATGCAAAGTTGAAGAAGTCACTGTATTAGTTTGCTAGGTAACAAAGTACCACAAATTGAGGGACATAACAAAAATTTACTATCTCACAAGTCTGAAGGGTGGAAGTCCACAACTAAGGTATTGGCAGGGTTGGTTCCTTCTGAGGGCTGTGAGGTAAGGGTCTGATCCATGCCTCTCTCCTTGGCCTGTAGACCACCTTGGTGGTCTGCTCCCAGTGTCCCTTCACATCCTCTTCCAGTATTCATGCATGTTTCTGTGTCCAAATTTCCCTTTTTTATGAGAACACCAGTCATGTTGGATTAGAACTCACCCTAATAACCTCATTTTAACTTGATTACTCCCCCCGTGAAGATCCTATCTCCAAATGAGGTCACATTCTGAGATACTGGGAAATAGGACTCCAATATATATATTTTGGGGGACACAATTAAACCCATAACAGTCACTTTACTGCTGTATAAGCCTCCCATAACCTACAGACTAAAGGCCAGCTCCTTCCTGGGGCCCACTGAGCTTCCCCGGATGGGCTTCTGCTGGCCCACTGGCCTCATCTTGTCTGCCTCCCTCCCCTTTTGCATTCCATGTTCTAGTTGTAAGACATTTCTTGCTTCTTCTTGCCTTAGGGACTTAATATTGCCTGAAATGCCCATTCTTCTGTCAGCCCAGGTGACAAATCATTTAGGCTCAGGACACCTCTCATATCCTTTCAGAAGCCTGACCTGACAGTTCTTCCACCAATTCTGAATTAGGCAACGCTCTTGCACACATAACATGGAACTGAGTCTTAATACTGACAATATTGTCTTCCCTACTAGACTCTGAGCTGCCCAAGTATGAGGACTGTGTCTGGTTTTTGGTTACACCACCCGCCCTGGAACGGTGCCTGGAACAGAATAGTCCCTTGATAAATATTTGTAGGATGAAAGAATGCCTGGATGGTCACTTAGGATTCTAAGCAGATGTAAGGAAGAAACACAGTAGACCTCGAGCTGCCGTCTAAAGAGCAACATTTCATTTAAATCACTGTGGGTGGGGCAGAGACCACCCTGGAATGGCAGGGCCCTTCCTTCTCTCCCAGAAGGTGCCTCTGGTTTCTCATTGCTCGGACTTGAAAATGACTCATAGAAACTTTGAGCTGGAGAAACTTTTAGAGACCATATAGTTTAATCCCTTCATTTTAAAGAAGAGGAAACTTGAGGACTGGTGGAAGGAAGGACCTTAATTATAATGACATTTTATTATTAGAACCAAGACTAGAATCCAGGCCTTTGGCTTTTCCCTGAAGAGGGAAAATGCTTTGGCGGTTATAGAGGTGTCACTGCATGGAGACCAAGAGCATGGCCCACTTTCTGGGTATGGGTCCTGTCCTTACCAGGTAAGTAGTCTAGGGCAAGTTACTTAATCTCTCTGTGACACAGTTTCTCCATCCACCAAATGGGGACAATGGGAGTAACCATCTCATAGAGTTAGTAGGAGGACTCAATGAACTAAAGCATGTAGAAGCACAATGCCTGACAGGTGGTCAGCACCCTCACCCCCCAAAGTTATTTATCTGTATTGTGAGACAGAGAAAAATATTTGAGTAAAGTAAGTAGCCAGTCATGGTTAAACCTTGGAAATCTGCCCAGTCTGCACTTAGGTTAACCAAACATATGAGAACCAGAGGCTGAGTCATAGTAACCGCCCATTCCTTTTTGTACACACAGATAGCCCTCGATTTTGTTTGGTGAATTCTGACAATAACACATGGATACCCCTTTCCTGATTCATTGATATCTTATCAAAACACTCAAAATTAGTTTTGACAAGGTTTGATTCACGAACACTTTTGGAACTCACTGTTCTCAGATGGCAGGCCTGAGGAAGGTATACCAGGCAGGTGTGGACTGTGAAGGTGGAGTTATTTAGTCCCGGTTGCTTCCGACATCCAGATGTTTTCTCTCCACTGCAGTCTTTCCAGATGCAGAAGCCTTTCCACACCACATCTGCAAATTTATTCAGAATCCACACTTCAGCTAAAGGCTCCAGCCTCCTTACATTCCCCCTCACCCCAAACAAGGAGGGCAGCACGTATGAATGACAGAGATAACAGGTCCCCAGCACTTTCAAATTCCTTTCTCATTCCCTACTTCTGGACCCCAGCCCCACACTGACTCATCATTTCAGAAGACAGAGTTACCCAGAGTCACTGAGCTCAGGACTTACATGTCCCAAGACCTCTCCAATCCTGTAATGGCTTAATCTCTGTTCACCAGGCCTCCTTGGAGTTCCTTGTGATCTGAGGGAAAAGGGTATTCTCTCTCTATGTTCTCCCCCCAGGGAACTCTGCTTTTTGCCTTCTCCAAGTTTAGAAAGCAAAGCATAGCCAAAGGGAATGGAGAATGTGAGGTCCTTCCTACTTGGTGTTGAGAATATTCCAAGCACCTCCTCTGAATGGTGGTCACATCTAATAGGTGTGACTAAGCTTTCCCATTAGTAGGTGACTAAGGGTTGAGAAACAATGGTGAGTATTTCGGAAGAGGGGGTGTCAATAGAGGTGACTTGTTATTATTTTTTGATGTAGATGGGATAGGTTAACATGGGGAGACAACAGTTTTCAGGCAACGGAAAGGCATGGTTTGGTGTGTGTCTATGTGTGTGCCTACGGACACACTTGTCAAGGGACAGTGATGAAGGTAAATTGAAGTTGTGTGTTGCTGTATGAGATAGCATCAGGTTATCTGGGTTCAAGGGATGTTGCTATCAGGGTTCCTTAGTGTTGGATTTTCAGTATGGAGTGAGAATAATGCTTTATGTGGTTTATCACTTGGGGGAGCTCTTAGAAATGTTCCAAGCTGCAATAGTGGCCTAGCAGCTCCTCCCAGCTACTGACTTCTGTTAGCTGAAGTGAAGTCATCTATCCTCCAGGGAGGCTCTTAGATTAAGAAGAATACAGGCCTTGCCCATTCAATGCTGAGAAGGGTCCTCAAGAATTTCTGTATATATCAAAGGAGAGGGGGCATGCTCAGGAGAGAGACTAGACTTTCCATTAATCTACATTTTAGATTCCTGAACCTTATCCTCTGGATACTCCAGATTCACATAGAAACAACTAGTCAAGTGTTTTGCTGGATGAGTTTTTTCACTTCACTCCACCTTCCTTCCATGCTTGCTCTCTCCTTCCTTCTCTTTCCTTATTTTTTTCTACTTTATTCTCTTCTAAAAATAATGGGGTTGTTTAGAAAGATAGATACAATGAACAATATCAAATAAAAAAATAGCTGACAGACAAGAAGCAAAAAAAAAAAAAAAAAAAAAGAGAGAGAGAGAAGGTGTTAGGAAGATGATGATGGTGTGAGGCAAGCGCACAAAATTAGTAGGAAGTTCTGATAACTTGGTTAGCAGCTCATTTAACTCTGAGCTCCCTAATAGCCAAAGGGAAAAGGTGAGAAGATCATTAATATAGTTTTCAGTATCCAAGAGAGAAATCTCTTATTTAGGAGACACACTACCAAATCTGGCTCTGTGATTGGGGAAAAATATCTCTTGAGGGTTTTCATGAAGAGATTACTGTGCAATACAAAGAAAAGCCTTTTTAGCAAGGTCCTTACAAGAAACAGAGTAAATTCTCCTAAAGGTCCTCAATGTAAGGGGCATCCTGCCAAGATCCAATTTAGTCCAAGTGACCCTAACGGAGCTCATAATAGATGCAGGTATCCAGTTCTGTTGGCCTGGCTCACCTCAATGTTAATCTTTACTTAGGTCAAGAATTGCACCAGACCTGGGGTCCCTTTGCCTTTTATGTCCTGATGATCATGCAGCCCTCTCAGGGATGTATTTCTAGCTCCTATATTTCTGTATAGCTGACTTTTGTTAATTACTAGGTACCCAATAGGTAATCTTGACAAACAGGCACATACTCTGGTTCACTAAATAGCAGGATCCTAATATATCTTAGGTCAGGTATACGCAGATATGTTCTTTGAATTACTGTTAAAAGATGTGGAACCAAGAGTCAAATCCTCAGGCTTCCCGGAGAATGAAGAAATGATTACAGCTCATCTATTAATTCTTTCCATTCAGTTTATCTCTGACAGTTGTCAATATTGCTTTGCCATATATTCCTTAGACATTAAAAAAATATTATTTTGACAGTTACCCAATAGGAGAGGGAGGTGGGGGAATGGGTAAAAAAGGTGAAGGGATTAAGAAGTACAAGTTGGCAGGTACAGAATAATCATGGGGATATATAGTCAATAATATTGTAATAACTATGTATGGTGTCAGGTGGGAACTAGATTTATTGGAGTGATCACTTCATAAGTCACATAAATTACTGTGTTATATACCTAAAACTAATATAATATTGTATGTCAACTGTAAGTGAAAAATAAAAAAAATAAAATTAGAAAAAGAAATAATGCAAAAAATTCTTGATATAGTAATATATACAATATTTGATGTACAAAAGTAGACATTTAAAAAATCTGCAACATTAAGACATCTATCATCCAATTAGGAGTTAGAATACCTCCCAATAATCACATTGAACCATGACTATATTCCCTCATATTTCTGATACATCTTTTTCAGTTGGACTGTTTCCCTCCCTCTTCTTTCCCACTATCATTTGCATTTTTATAGGCTTTAACAAAGGCACTCAGTTACATATATCACTCTACTAAAGTTAAATTTACTTTTCTCTCTGGCCAGTAAGTCTCCGAGAGTATTACATCAACTGTAAGTGCTAGTTTGATTTCCCAAAATATCTTTTAACTCTGGCAACCATTTTATACCTATGTTCCATTTTCATAACTCAGTGTAAAAATTTCTTACTATTCCATATAGTTGTGGCATATAGATTAAATAATGTGTAACATGTCCACATTAGTTATAACCTTGACAATTTCCTAACCTTCCCTGCAAAAATATCATTTTCTCAACAGCCACACATATCCCACAACTGGTGTAATTACTAAAGGTCATTGCTCAGTAAACTCTAGGTTCCATCTGGTCTGGGGGCATACACTACTCCACCCAACAAGGAATAAGTTTTACATTAACTCAAGATTTAGGTATTACTGTGGCACACTGCCCATTTGTCTCCCATGAGGATGATCTAAGGTCGATCCTTAATCTGTTCAGTCTCTACCAGTTGTATCACAGAAAGTCAAAATTCCTTTCTACTTTTTGGGCACTGTGGCTCTAAGAGAATATCAGTAAATATCATGCTTACCAGTAACATCTTGACATAGTTTAGGCTGGTCATAATGTTCCCACAAATAAACCTCTTACCTGAGCCTAACTGGCCACCACTTTTAAATACATTAGATCCTATTGCTATCAACATGGCAATTGTTCCTTCCTGGGTGAGGGTGTGTGTTCTCTTTCAGACTCAATGACAAACAAGATGCTGAGTCAGTTTAGTAAATGCATGGTCTATTCAAATATAGCTTCATCCTATTTCTGGGTCAAATGCTGTTTTGCCAGTTTCCTGGAAGAGGACTCCCTCTAGCGACCATTTAGAATATAATGGTAATTCTCTAGGAAAGTACTTCCTTCTTGATTCAAGCTTCCAACACCCATAGTCCCTTTTAGTTATCTAGGCCAAAGTTATGTGACCACAGTATCGTTGCCATGCGTATTTATGATTGAGCCTAATTCAAGTAACCTATATGCATAAAAAAGTATTGGGTTCTTCAAGAGATTGCCCGGTGAGCATATTCACTTGGTAGGTGCAGCTCTGTTCAAGTATCCCAAAGGCTTCCCGTAATCATTTGCTGGGGGAAAGTTCTAGAGTGACAACCATGTTATGCCAATATTGCCTTCTTGGACATCATTATGATTCCTTGAATGCCTGTTGGTATAGTTTTCCATTCATACCCATATCTGGTGTAGTCAAAAGAGCAAATTTTAGATTCCAACATACTGAGCAGACAACAGCAATGTGTCTCCCTCATATCCAGAGACTTGCTTAACCAGGGTGTTGTCCTGGTTTACAGAAACATAATGTAGCAGTTGTTAGCTGACAGTCCTTGTATATCCAGTAAGGTTCAAAGGGAGGAATCCTTTTAGGGATACAGAGAATCAGCATGATAAGTATAACAACAAAATGTGACTAAAATGATATCCTAATCTAATATCATCTAGGCAGGTCATCAAGAAACTCTGGTTGATGTGTTTTCAGGAAATTGTTGTAGTCTGGCTTTAGCCCAATTCTCCTTCTCAGGGGAAAAGGAATCCTGGGGCATCTTTCTGTATTGGCCATTACTCAGCATCACGATGAAAGAAAAAAATAGCTCAGAATATTATTCTCTAGCACTGAGGTAGTTTCTTAATAATAGCAACTCCCTTCCTTGCCTTTATTTCCCATTATGTGATCTCTTTTCAACTGTCCTGGTTCTCCCACTTTTTCCAATTACTACCTGCTTAACCTAGACTGGGCTTCTCTGGCTAGACATTTCTGGTACAGCTATACTGCCCTCTATAGGCATGCAACAGGATTAGGTTCTTTAGAGCTATTTCTTTTACTAGTATCCATTTCTAGGAATGAGTAGGAAGGCAAAGGATGATGAGACTTGGGTATCCCTACCAGGAGGGAGTGAGGCATCACGTATGGTCAGTCTTAATTTAGCCCCAATAGGTAAAGCCATTATCCAGCCCTTTTCCCTTTAGGAATATGCAAGGTCAAATTTAGAGGAATTTAAATAGAATTCTGAGCAGAAATGTCTCCTATCTGCACATGCAAATGTTCTCCTGAACTAAGGTCAATAGGATTCACAAGACAAGGAGAAGATCTGTGAGGTGAAGATAATTTTTGTGCGGTGATACATAGCATCATGACTCTCTCATGCCTACCTCTGCACCTCCCCAAATACTCAAATATATTCCTTTATATTCAGACGAAGTCATATTTGCCTGGCATTAATCTATATTGCACATCAATATAGAATACTCCCCAGATCCTTTGCTCATCATATCAAGGTCATCCACTTCTTTTAACATTTAATAATCATTTAAATATAGTGAGATGATTTAAATATTAAGTGTATGGCTTTATATTGATGACTTATTTATCAGCTTTCCTGTTGACCACTTGGGTTGTTTTTAGTTTGGCCTATTGTGAATAAAGCTGCTACAATTTTTTGAACACTTAAAAAAAAGAAGTAAGGTAGTTGCATGTTTCATTTTATTGGGAATTGCCAAAATGTTATCCAAAGTTATTCTACAATTTTACATTTCCACCATCAATATATAAGACTTTGAGTTGTTCCAAATCCTACCAAAATTTTGTATTGTCTTAAATTGTAGCCATGTTATTGAGTGTCCAGCGGTATGGCATTGTGGCTTTAATTTGCCTCTTTCTGATCAGTAATGATGTCAAGTCCCTGTTCACACCTGATCTTGGCCATTTGAGTTTCTTCTTTTGTAAAATGTCTGTTTATGTTTTTTGCCCACTTTAAAAAAATTGAGTTGTATGCTTTTGCTTATTGATTTGCACGAGCTCTTTATATATATTCTGAATATGTCCTTTAGCAGATATATGTACTGTGAATATTTTCAACTTTTCACTTTCTTAAGGGGTCTTTTGATTAGCAAAAGTTTTAAATTTTTATAAAAGGCAATTGAATAATTTTTCTTTTGCGGTTAGTCTTTTTTTAATTGGCCTATCTATAGGGCAGGGAAAACTTCTAATTACTGAACATCTCTTTTTATTGTCCTATGAATGACCTTCCTACCCCCTGAAGCTCCAAGGTGCCTTACCTCATCCTCAGCTCCAATGATCATATATGCCTCATTTTCCCTTTCTATCACTGAACCTCTCATGAATATAGGCTCTCTGACTCTCTCATGTATGTGGAGTTCCCATACATACCCACGTAATTTAATTTGGTTATTTTCTTTTGTTAATCTGCCTCATGCTGATTTAATGTCTAGGAAGAACCTAGAAGAGTAAAGTTCCTTTCTCTACCACACTAATAAGAGCTCATCTTTTTAAAAAAATTAACTTTGTATATGTGGTTAGTCCTTTTTGTTTTCTGACTGAGAAATCTTCAGTCATCTGTTTTCTTCAAGAAATTTTATATTTTTAGCCATCACTCCTAGGTCTCTGAGCCACTTTGAATTAATTTTTGTGTGTGGTGTGGGGAAAGGTCAAGGACTGCTTTCCATGTGTATGTCCAGTTGCTCCAGTATAATGTATTGAAAGGGTCCTCCTTTCCCCATTAAATTGCATTGGCACTTTTGCCCCAAATCAAGTAATTATATAAACAAGGATTTATTTCTGGATGCTCTATTCTGTTACATTGTTCTGTTTATATAATCTGATACAAATGCCACACTGCCTTCAATTACTTCAACTTTGTAGTTAAGTCTTTAAATTTGCTAAGGTGTGTGCTCCAAATTTGTCATTTTTCTTTTTCAAGATCATGTTGGCTGTTCTAGGTCATTTTCATTTCCACTGAAATTTTAGAATTAGCTTGTCAGGTTCCAAAAACAAAGATCAGGCTCCTGTGCCCAAGCCTGGCGTAAAGCCTGGACAGAATTAGAGTCCGCCCTCCCAACGCCTATGCAGCAGCAGCAGGGCCCCGTTTGGTGTGGGATTTCTGTAGACTGTGGTTATGGCAGAGAGCACAGAGGAACACAGAGTGATCTCGTGTCTCTCACTGACAACATCTGGTGCAGTAGGGCAACAGAGATGCCATTTTGGTAATTAGAATGCCGTATCACATCAAACTATCATTCAAGGGAAAGCACCGGATAATGATGTTTGTCAGATAAACAAGAACCTAGACAGTCTCTCTTCAGCTGGTATCTTACGAAAGACCATTGCATTGGTCATCTAATTTATTCATAGTTTTAAATTCCATGAGCTATGAATATTTATTTAAACAAATTCAGACATTACAAATCTGTATAAAGAGTGGAAATTCTCTCCTCTCTGCCCCACTTCTGCACTTCAATTCTTTCTCTAGTGACTATATGTACATATATATTAATATATATTTAAAACATAATAGATTCAAATTTATATACTTTGTTCATATCTCAATTTATCTACTTAGTATCTTTTCAAGAAAGTAATAGAGATTCTTTGAACCTGCTGCATATTATTACATTCTGTGGAATTAATCATAATTATTTTTTCTAATCTCTATTGATATGATAGTAGGTTGTGGCCAATTTTTACCTATTATAAACTGGGATTTTATATTTACACTAGAGGCCCAGTGCATGAAATTTGTGCACTCGGGGGGGGGGGGGAGCCCTCAGCCTGGCCTGTGCCCTTTCACAGTCTGGGAGCCTTCAGGGGCTGCAGGGAGCAGGCCTAAGCTACTTACGAGTCGGATACTTTAGTGCTGCCTCGGAGGTGGGAGAGGCTCTCGCCACTGCCAATTCACTCGCCAGCCGTGAGCCCAGTTCAGGGCTTCTGGCTGAGCAGCGCTCCCCCTGTGGGAGCACAGTGACCACCAGGGGGGGCAGCTCCTGCATTGAGCGTCTGCCCCCTGGTGGTCAGTGAGCTTCATAGTGACCGGTCCTTCCGCTGTTCGGTTGATTTGCATATTAGCTTTTTATTATATAGGATATATATATATTTCAATATACATTTGTGATAATATTTCAACATGTTAGATTTCTAAGGGTGGGAGTTTCTGGAATAAAATATTAAATCACACGCTTTTAAACTTTAGTTTTTGGATAGATGGAGTGAAGAATGGTTCTAGCCTCCCCACTGTGAAATGCATAATGTTATCACTCTTGGTTCTTGCTATTCCTGGTCATTAGCATTTTTTAATTGTATGATAAAAATATGAGAGAAAATTTAAAAGAAATAAATCCATAGCAATATGATAAAATAAGGATAGACAGAAAAATGATGGTGTGAGAGGTTCCTCCAGATAGAAATATAAAAGTTTTTAGAAAAAGTACAATAAGGCATTATAAAAATCCTCAAAATGATAAAATTATCTAAAATGTAACCTTTTACCTCCTCCTCTTCCCTCTCTCCATTCTTTCTCTCTTCAAGTATTTGCAAAGGCATTCAACAGCTATACATTAAGTAATGATTTTCAGCAATATATTGAAATGTGAAGGGCTTTGGAGGATGACTTAATAAAAAAAAAGAAATTTGTTTAGGAAATATTTGGAGGAAAAGAATTATAACAGTATTTGGAAGACGAGAAAGTGAAGAATCTACTTTGTAGGGAAGTGGAGGAATAGTGAGGAAGGTTATCATATAAGCAGAGGCAGGGCCAATTGGTGGGGCTGTCATCAATGGATGTAAATGCCCTCAACAGCCTTGTCTCACATGGATTAAAGGTGCTAACCTCCAACAGTATGACTGTTCATCAAGAGCCAGTAGAAGCCAGATCCAAGTGGAGCAGATTCCAGTGGGTTTGTCAGGAGGGAGCTGCCTGGGCTTTCCTCTTGCCCATCAGCTTCCTCAGGCCCTGTTTCAGGTCTTTGTTTCTCAGGCTGTAGATAAAAGGATTTAGCATGGAGGTCAAAACTGTATAGACGATTGTTGCTATGTGGTCCTGGACAGTATAGGTGGAGAGGGGCTGTAAGTAGACATAAAAGATGCTTCCATAAAAGAGTGTTACCGCAGTGAGGTGAGAACCACAAGTGGAGAAGGCTTTGCATTTCCCAGCTGCTGAGGGGATTTTGAGCACTGTGATGAGGATTCGCATGTAAGAGAAAGTAATGAATAGAAAAGGGGTCACCAAAACAATAGGTCCCTCTGTCATTATCACAATTTCATTGATAATTGTGGAGGAGCAGGACAATTTCATCAGGGGTCTAAGGTCACAGAGGAAGTGGTGGATAACGTTGGAGTCACAGAAGGTGAGATGATTCAGCAGAAGTGTGTGTAGGAGAGAGTGCATGTGTGTAAATGAGCAGGAAAAGGCCACCAGCAGAACACAGCGGTGGTGGCTCATGGTGGTGACATAGTGGAAGGGGTCACAGATGGCCACATAGCGGTCAAAGGCCATGACTGCTAGGAGGAAGCTGTCAGTGTTGCCCAAAGCATAAATAAAATACATCTGAGTTAGACACCCAGCATAAGAGATTGTCTTTTCCAATAGGAAGTTAACTAGCATCCTGGGGACAATGGTTGTTACGAAGCAAATGTCAGTGAAAGACAGGAACGTCAAAAAGAAATACATGGGGGTCTGGAGTTGGGGGTCAGAGCAGATGGCCAAAATAATGAGTAAGTTCCCTGTTAGAGTGACGAGGTATATGATGAGGAACAGAATAAAGAGTGGCTTCTGGTCTTCGGGCCGGGAGGACAGTCCCAGGAGAATGAACTCGGAGACACTGCTGGTTTGGTTGACTCTTTCCATTGACTTGGGTCTAGTTATATACAAGAAGTTTTGTTATTTAACATGCTCTGATTCCATAACCCAAATCTTGAGGACCCAGAAAAGTCTTCGCTTCCTCTATTTAATCACAATTAGCTGCTGTGCAGGGACAGCTTGTCAACCTCATAGTTCTTGATGTGGTCCTCCCTTTCCAAGCCCATGAACATCACAAAGTCTTGATACAGAAAGCTGGAGGGAAAGAATAAGAGTTTTCCTTTAGAAATCATCAGAGATGGAACTCTCTGATTCAAGTTCATTAATTCCTATTCTTCCCTTGTGGGGACATAGCAGTAAAAACAAATCCTTGCCTTGGTGTAGTTTATGTTCTAGTTGAAAAGATAGATGATCAACAAACAAAATACAGGATATAACATAAAGTAGGGATAAAATCTGTGAAGAAAATAAAGCAGTATTTAAAGGAATGGAGATGGATGGGGAGTGTTGATAGAGGTGTTTTAGATAGAAAAGTCTCAGGACACTCAGTCCCTATCAAAGCAAATTTAGGCGTGTCTTGGAAAAAAACAAGGGTTTGCCAAAATAACCTACAGGGCAAATCTAAGGGGGAATTTTGAGCCCAGTTCAATAAAGTGTTGATTCCCCCCCCCCTTTGGGTACAGAGTGAGAGGTTCAGCCTCCGTAACTCATGGCAATCTATCATCATCAGTCTGTGTACTAGTATGTCTCCTCTTTTTTGTGAATTGTTTTTCCTTTCTTTAACCTCCTGTCCTAAATCACATTTATACAGGATGGGCATCAATTGTTGAGTATTCAAGTCATGTTTTAAAATTCATCTTTCATATATGTATCTAAAAATATCTATGAGAAACATGTTAATTTTTAAGCTACAGTATATATACAGTATACTTTTTCAGTCATTTCTAGCTACCTGGATGGACATCAAAATGGTCTCTGTTTCTTGTTACCACAAAATCTCTGCAATGAGAGATCTGGTATCAGCAAAGTGTTTTAAATCAATTTTTTAGAGTCAGAATATTCATCCATACCTTGTGAATGGCCATATTACATAGGGAATTTCCAATATTTTGAGACATTAGTTATTTATATATTCTTGGTTACCATAAAAATTTCTACAGTGAACAAACTCTTATCACTAAAGTGTTTAAAATGATTGATTTAAGCATAGCATATTCTTTTACACATTTTGAATGGGGCATATTACACTGAAATTTTCATGCATTTAAAAACACCTCAGATAGTATATAATAATTAATATATTAATATATTAATTCATTTAACATTGATATATATATATATTTTTAAAAATATATACTTTATTGATTTTTTACAGAGAGGAAGGGAGAGGGATAGAGAGTTAGAAACATCAATGATAGAGAAACATTGATCAGCTGCCTCCTGCACACCTCCCACTGGGGACGTGCCCGCAACCAAGGTACATGCCCTTGACCGAAATCGAACCTGGGACCCCTCAGTCCACAGGCTGATGCTCTATCCACTGAGCCAAACCGGTTAGGGCAAACATTGATATATTAGTATATTAACTCATTTAACAATTAAAGGCTGTAATTTTATTAACAATGAAGTGATAGCTAATAATACTAATTGCATATCTGAAAGTTGCTGAGGGAGTAAAACAAAGCAAAAAAAATGTTTACATTTTAGTTATAAGATAATAAACATCTTTAGACCTCAGTTTCTTCCTGTGTGATACTGGACACAGATATCCACATTCTCATGAGAACCTACTGAGATAATGCATTTAAAGCACTTAGAGAGAGATAAGCATATTGGAAACACTCAGGAGAAGCTGTTGATCCTCATCAGTCCCAGCATCACCTTCCTTCTCTGTGATTCCTGATGTTCTCAAAATCAATGAAATTACATGCTTAAAATATCATACCCCTCACTGCCAAATCATCAGACTAATTTCATGATTTTGCAAGATTTTATATAAGAAATATTTGTTTATGCACTGAATGATTTGAGTGAATCGGTAATTAAAATCAATAATAATGACCAGTATTTATTGACAATTTATTACATGTAAGCAAGCTTATGCTAAGCATCTCACTAAATCCATGATGAGGGATTATGAGGCATGTGTTGTTATCAGGAGACTGAGGCTACAGAGGTTACAGAGGTGAAGTGCTTTGCTCAAGATCACTAAGGAAGTGAGTAGCAATCAAACTGGAACCCCAAGTTGACTCACTCTGAAGCTCATGCTTGTAAACCTGCTGATCCACCTCCTTGTGTTTTGGTGTCTACGTTGTTTTCCTCACTGTGGTCATTTCCCCATGAACTACTCTTCCGTCCCCCTTCGACTACCACGTTCAGAATCTGTGCCTGTAGTTGTAGGAGAAGTGACCTAGGTTTCTGTGTTGTACAGATGGTGGAATTTGAAAATTTGAATATCCATGATTAACTGGCCAAAATTGGGTGGAAAAAATTGGCCATGCATGGAGTGTGTCTAGTGTATGGAGTTATGGTCGTGCACTAGACAGTGCCCTGGACTTACTACAAAAATATAGGGGTGCGGTCACCTGTTCACTAGCTGATGCCTGATGTTTTATGACTAGCGAGGGAGATTCATGTCTGAAAATCAGTTTGTCAAACCCAGGTCAGTTCACAAATGGGTCAATTGTGAAAGGGCTGCCTGGGGAATGAAAGGAATGAGCAGAGGTTTGGGTTAATTAATGAAGTTGGGTGCTCCGATTGTAGATGTGACGATCACCCATCTGATGACTAGAAAAAGGGAAGAAGGTCTTAGATTTGAGAACGAGAAAGAACAGTTCTAAAAGCACTGGTGAGTGGATGAGGCTGAGAATACAACAGTTTTTTGTTTTGCTTTGTTTTGATATACTGATGGGGTTTTGCTTCCACCGCAAGGTACAGTGTTGATGGCCTAGACATGCAACCAGATGGACTTAAAATCTAAAGCCAGATGGAAGCTTTAGTTGCGCCCTATGACTTCTTAATCCGTGAAATATTTGAAACTTTCAGGGAGGAAAGAATAAGCACCAAAGTGAATACTGAGTAGCCAGCTTCCCGAAGCTCACCTCCATATCAGATGCTTTTCTTTCCTTCCTGGTCCAGAAGCTGATCGGCTCCGCATCTGCTAATCAGCTCCAAGTCTGCTCTCAGCCAAAGTTCAGCTCCCTTATGTTTCTCCCATGAAATCCTGAGCTGATTAACCTAGAGAGAAACAGGAAAGGAGGGAGGAGCTGAGGGACTACTCTAAAGGGATAAGACAGTTGCATTCGATGGCCTCAAACCCCCGTTTCTTTCCTAACGTCTGGGCCGCAGCATGTGGCTCCTTTTCCCAGCTCCACATCTCAGAAGGCAGAGATGCCCTCATTCAATGGCAAGGACTCTTCACTCAGTCAGCTTCTCATGAGTTTGCGCTCCATTCTGCTGGCCTCTGGGGCTCCTGTTAGGGGAGGGAGTTGTGCTGTGAGGATCTCTCAGGGGAGTTTCTCCTGTGACCTCTTTAGGCAGAGAAAGCAGACAGAGAATCACAGTTAGCAGAGCTGACTCCAAAGGGGAAAGGGGACCCCTGAGGCTTCCTGTTTAGATGTTGGGGCTAATCTCAGAGCTTCTTAACCTCTTAACATCTCAAGGGCATGCTTCACTTTCCCCTCTATGGGCTGGTTTGCAAGGGTGTGCAGACATTTATGTGGGTGAATATTTTTTATGTTTGGAGATTCTGATGAGGACTGAGGTGTATTCTAGAATCAGGCAGGTCATAGGTCAATACAGGGGGATTGCAGTGTTCAGGGGACTCAGTGAGGGTAGATCAGTGGTGTGTATGTGTGCCCCAGTGGCTGGGCAGGCACATGGATTAGACTCTTTCTAAATTGGATTAGGCTAATTTATGTATGTTTAAAGCACATGGTCAGGCAAAAGCTACTGTCATATATAGCAAAGGGGCTTTGGAAAACTAATATGTCTTCAGAGTTTAGGCACAGAGCAGTGTTTTAAGGGTTAGAGTTGAGAAAAGGAGATATTTATTAGAATGCTGGCCTCGCCAGTTAGTTGCTTTTAATATGTTACTTAACCTCTATGAGCCTCAGTTTCTTCATCCAAAAAATGAGGATAACAACTATTCCTGGCACTGAAACCAGACAGATTTCATTTTGAATTTTGTATAGAGAGTATCGTGTAATCTGGTGAACATCATCCACAACATTTTATAGGCAATACAAGCACACTTTTCTATAGTTCTCAGTGTAAACCACCTTCTCACACAATACATGTGCCTTTTTCCTCAGCCTTGAGTTTAATTTTTAAATGTTAACCTACATATGAAGAGTAAGTACTACAGAGACAGAAAGCCCTGGGTCTGAGCTTAGAATGTATTTGAGTGCTTCCTCCACTTACTCTTCCTTCTTCCCACTCATTCAATCAACAAATATTTATTCATTTATTTCCAACTTTATTGAGGTAGAATTGACATATAATATTGTGTAAGTTTAAGGTGTGTAATTCAATGATTTGATAATGTATATATTGCAAAATGGTTGCCACAATAATGTCAGTTAACATTATCTATTCCCTCACATATTAGAACTTGCTTTTTGGGGTGAGAACTTTTAAAATCTACTCTCTAGCCCTAACTGGTTTGGCTCAGTAGATAGAGCATCGGCCTGAGGACTGAAAGGTCCCAGGTTCGATTCCTGTCAAGGACATGTATCTTGGTTGTGGGCACATCCCCAGTAGGGGGTGTGCAAGAGGCAGCTGATCAATGTTTCTAACTCTCTATCCCTCTCCCTTCCTCTCTGTAAAAAATCAATAAAAAATATTAAAAAAAAGAAAAAAAAGAAAAAAAATCTACTCTCTAAGCACCTTTCAACTACACAATACAGTCTTATAGTTACTGTAGTCACCATGCTGTAAGTTATGTTACAATAAGAACTTACTCATCTTATACCTGTAAGTTTGTGCTCTTTTATCACTTTCACCCAGTTCTCCCATCCCCCAATCCTTGCTCCTGGCAACCACCAATCTACTCTCTGTTTCTATGAGTTCTATGGTTGTTTTTGTTTGTTTTTTTAATTCCATATATAAATGAGATTATATAGTATTTGTCTTCTCTGACTTATTTCACTTATACCCTGGAGGTCCATCTATGTTATTTCAAATGACAGGATTTCCTTCTTTTTAATGGCTGAAATAGATGATAGAAAAATAGATCTATGAATATGCCACATTTTCTTTACTCATTCACCTGTTGAACATTTAGGTTGTTTTCTTGTTTTGGCTATTTAAATAAAGCTGCAATGAACATATGGGGTACAGATATCTCTTCAAGATAGTGATTTTACTTCCTTTGGATATATACCCAAAAGTGGGATTACTGGATCAGTTATATTTTTAATTTTTTGAAGAGTCTTCAAACTGTTTTTCATTGTAGAGGCACTAATTTACATTCTCACCAATAGTGCACAAGGGGTTCTATTTCTTCACATCCTTGCCAGCACTTATCTCTTGTCTTTTTTATGCTAGCCATTCTAACAGGCATGAGGTAATATCTCATGGTGGTTTTGATGTGCATTTCCCTGATGATTAATGATGTTGAATATGTTTTCATGTACCTGTTGGATATGCACTTGGGAAAAATATGTTCAGGTCCTCTGCCTATCTTTTAATTGGATTGTTTGGAAGGGATATTAAGATATATTAATTCTTCATATATTTTGGATGTCAAGCTCTTATCAAATACATGATTTGCAAATACTGTCTTCCATTCTGTAGGTTGCCTTTTCATTTTGTAGATCAATGTTTTGCTGTGCAGAAGCTTTTTAGTTTCATGTAGTCCCACCTGTTGTTGTTTTGCTTTTGTTGCTTGTGTTTTGGGTATAATATCCCTAAAATCATTGCCAAGACCAATGTCAAGAAACGTTTCCCTGTATTTTCTTCTAGGAGTTTTATGGTTTCAGGTTTTACATTTAAGTTTTTAAATTCATTTTAAGTTAATTTTCATAAGTGGTAAAAGATAGGGTCCAGTTTCTTTCTTTTGCATGTGAACATCCAGTTTTTCCAGCACCATTTATTGAAGAGACTATCTTTTCTCCATTGAGTATTCTTGGCTCCCTTGTCAATTAGTCAATTGTGTATGCATGGGTTTATTTCTGGACTCTCTATTCTTTTTTTTAAAAAATCCTCACCTGAGGATATGTTTCTTGATTTTAGAAAAAGAGAAAGGAAGAAAGAGAGAGGGAGAAGGAAAGGGAGAGGGAGAGGGAGAGGGAGAGAGAAAGAGAGAGAGAGAGAGAGAAAGAGAGAGAGAGAGAGAGAGAGAGAGAGAGAGAGAGAGAGAGAAAGAGAGAGAGAGAGAGAGAGAGAGAGAGAGAAACATCAATGTGAGAGAGAAACATAAATTAGTTGCCTCCTGTACATGCCCCAATTGGAGATTGAACACGAAACCCAGGTATATGCCCTGACCAGGAATTGAACCTGCAGGATGATGCTCCAACCAACTGAGCCACCCATCCAGGGCTGGGCTCTCTATTATTTTCCCTTAACCTATGTGTCTATTTTTTTGTGCCAGTAATGTACTGTTTTGATTGCTATAGCTTTGTAGTACAGTTTGAAAATAGAGTGTCATGCCTGCAGCACTGTTCTTTTTTCTTAAGATTGCTTTTGCTGTTACAGGTCTTTGTGGTTCCATGTAAATTTTAGAATTGTTTTTTTTTAAATTTCTTTATTGATTAAGGTATTACATATGTGTCCTCATCCCTCCATTAATCCCCAACACCCCCCCATTCATTCCCTCATCCCCCCTGGTGTTCATGTCCATTGGTTAGGCTTATATTCATGAATACAAGTCCTTTGGTTGATCTCTCCTCTTTTCCCCCACCCTCCTATCTTCCCTCTGAGGTCTGGCAGTCTGATCGATGCTTCTCTGCCTCTGGATCTGTCCCTGTTCATCAGTTTATGTTGTTCATTATACTACACAAATGAGTGAGATCATGTGGTATTTATCTTTCTCTGACTGGCTTATTTCACTTAGCATAATGCTCTCTAGTTCCATCCATGCTTTTGCAAATGATAAAACTCCTCCTTTTTTTACCGCAGCATAGTATTCCATTGTGTAGATGTACCACAGTTTTTTAATCGACTCATCTGCTGATGGGCACTTAGGCTGTTTCCAAATCTTAGCTATGGTAAATTGTGCTGCTATGAACATAGGGGTGCATATATCCTTTCTGATTCATGTTTCTAGTTTCTTGGGATATATTCCTAGAAGTGGGATCACTGGGTCAAATGGGAGTTCCATTTTTAGTTTTTTTGAGGAAACTCCATACAGTTCTCCACAGTGGCTGCACCAGTCTGCATTCCCACCAGCAGTGCAAAAGAGTTCCTTTTTCTCCACATCCTCGCCAACACCTGTCATTTGTTGATTTGTTGATGATAGCCATTCTCACAGTTGTGAGATGATACCGCATTGTTGTTTTGATTTGCATCTCTTAGATAATTAGTGACTTTGAGCATGTTTTCATATGTCTCTTAGCCTTCCTTCTGTCCTCCTTCAAAAAGTGTCTATTTAGGTCCGTTGTCCATTTTTTGATTGGATTGTTTATCTTCCTTTTGTTAAGTTGTATGAGTTCCCTGTAAATGTTGGAGATTAAACCCTTATCAGTGATGTCATTGGCAAATATGTTCTCACATAGAGTGGGCTTTCTTGTTGTTTTGTTGATGGTTTCTTTTGCTGTGCAAAAGCTTTTTATTTTGATGTAGTCCCATTTGTTTATTTTCTCTTTAGTTTCCATTGCCCTATGAGCAGTATCAGTGAAGAAGTTCCTTCGGCATATGTCTGAGATTTTGCTGCCTGTGGATTCCTCTAGTATTTTTATGGTTTCCCATCTTATGTTTAAGTCTTTTATCCATTTTGAGTTTATTTTTGTGTATGGTGTAAGTTGGTGGTCTAGTTTCATTTTTTTTTGCATGTACACAGTCCACGAAGGGGTGCACCAAAAATGTCCACCTCAGGTAACTGGGAGGCCGACCCATTGGGCCCTATAGGACACCTAGCACACAAAGCTACCCTACCAACTCAGGGAATCAGCGAAAATGTGGAGACAAAGAAACAGATCACAAACGAAAGAAATGGAGGAAAACAAATGACTGGATATAGAGTTCAAAACCACGGTTATAAGGTTTTTCAAGAATTTCCTAGAAAAGGCCGATAAATTTAACGAGACCCTCGAGGATATGAAAAAGGATCAACTAGAAATTAAACATACACTGACTTAAATAAAAAATATTATACAGAGACCCAACAGCAGACTAGAGGATTGCAAGAATCAAGTCAAAGATTTGAAATACAAAGAAGCAAAAAACACTCAACTGGGAAAGAAAAAAGAATACAAAAATTTGAAGATAGTGTAAGAAGCCTCTGGGACAACTTCAAGCGTACCAACATCAGAATTATGGGGGTGCCAGAAGAAGAGAGAGAGCAAGATACTGAAAACCTATTTGAAGAAATAATGACAGAAAACTTCCCCACCTGATGAAAGAAATAGACTTACAAGTCCAGGAAGCCCACAGAACCCCAAACAAAAGGAATCCAAAGACGACCACACCAAGACACATCATAATTAAAATGCCAAGAGCAAAGACAAAGAGAGAATATTAAAAGCAGCAAGAGAAAAACAGCTAATTACCTACAAGGGAGCAACCATACGATTGTCAGCAGATTTCTCAACAGAAACTATGCAGGCCACACGGGAGTGGCAAGAACTATTCAAAGTGATGAACAGCAAGAACCTACAATCAAGATTACTCTACCCAGCAAAGTTATCATTCAGAATTGAAGGTGAGATAAAGAGCTTCACAGATAAGAAAAAGCTAAAGGAGTTCATCAACACCAAACCAGTATTACATGAAATGCTGAAAGGAGGAAGGAGGAAGGAGGAAGGAGGAAGGAGGAAGGAGGAAGGAGGAGGAGGAGGAGGAGGATAAGGAGAAGGATAAAGAAAGGAGAAGGAGAAGAAGAAGGAGAAGGAGAAGGAGGAGGAGGAGGAGGAGGAGGAGGAGGAGGAGGAGGAGGAGGAGAAGAAGAAGAAGAAGAAGAAGAAGAAGAAGAAGAAGAAGAAGAAGAGAATCTAAAAATCAAGTGAATTAAAAATCTGAGGAACAGAATAAATTGGTAAATATAATAGAATTAGGGGCATAGAATGGGAATGGATTTATAATTCTTAGGGGGAAAGGGGCGTGGGCGGTATGGGAAGATACTGGACAAAAATCGTACACCTATGGATGAGGACGGGGTGTAAGGGGAGAGGGTGGGGTGGGAACCGGGTGGAGGGAAGCTATGGGGGGAAAAAGGAGAAACAATTGTAACAATCTGAACAATAAAGGTTTATTAAATTTAAAAAAAAGAATAAAAATTGTTTTAGAAATCTATGTGTCTATAACCTATATATATAAAAGGCTAATATGCAAAGTGTCCCCTCGGAGTATGACCAGGAGACCGGGAGTTCAATCACTCACTATGACATGCGCTGACCACCAGTGGGCAGCACGGAACAAAGGAAGGCCCCGGCCAGCAGCCAGCAGTTGGCAGTGGGCAGCCAGGGAAGAAAGGCCCCAATCAGCCCTGGTTGCCAGCCAGACCTGGGGACTCTATCTGTGCATGAATTTTGTGCACCAGGCCTCTAGTTACTCAATAAGAGAGAACAGAATATCCTACAGGTATACCACTAAATTTAAAGTTGGCAACCAGACAGACAATCATGATCCACAATCAAAATATTCTCTTTGCAGCCCTTGTGACTTGACATCACTTGAGCCCTGGGCAGGACACAGGAATCCTATCCTATCTAATAATAGACAAATATGCAAATTGAACATACCTCCGACACACCCACAAGACACGCCCACAAGCCACACCCACCATCCAATCAGAGCGAGTATGCAAATTAACCCAAACCAAGATGGCTTCAGCCACAGAGAGCAAGGTTTCCTAGGTAACAGAGGAAGCCAAGCTTTCTGCCAGCCGTTGCAGGCCTAAGCCTCCACTCAAGCTACAAAGTTTCAATTATAGAAGGTAAACAAATTCAAACAAATGGCAGCAGAATGGAGCTTGAGAGAGCAGGCCAGGGTTGCCGCTGGCAACAGGGGAAGCAAAGCTTTCCACACACCCTGGCCGAGTCCACCTGCTTAAGGCAACAAAGTTTCAATTATAACCCCAACAGAAATGGTTGCCGGCTGCTCCGAGGGAGCCCCAGGCTTGGCTCTGCTCCAGGCTACAAAGTTTCAATTGTAGAAGAAAAATAAATTCCAGATACCAGGGCCTCTGCTTGAGTTGCCAGGGGGTGTGGCCCGCCTGCAAACTACCACAGGCCCCTCGCTCAGGCCGCCCCACACCCCAAGGGAACCCCACCCTGATCAGGGACACCCTTCAGGGCAAACCAGCTGGCCCCCACGCCTGTACCAGGCCTCTATCCTATCTAATAAAAGAGTACTATGCAGATTGATCATCACTGTAACACACAATGTAGCTGCCCCCATGTGGTCAAAGATCCTGCCCCCATGTAGACACAAGATGGCCACCACAAGATGGCCAGTAGGAGAGGGCAGTTGGGAGGCACCCAGCCTGCAAGGGAGGGCAGTTGAGAAGGACCAGGCCTGCAAGGGAGGGCAGTTGGAGGTGATCAACCCTGCAGGAGAGGGCAGTTAGGGATGACCAGGCCGGCAGAGGAGGGAAGTTGGGGGAAAACAGGCTGGCAGCAGAGTGGTTAGGGGGGTGATCAGGCTGGTAGGCAGAAGTGGTTAGGGGCAATCAGGAAGGCAGGCAGGTGAGCAGTTGGGAGCCAGCAGTCCTGGATTGTGAGAGGGATGTCCGACTGCCCATTTAGGCCCGATCCCTCCTGGATCGGGCCTAAATGGGCAGTCGGACATCCCTCGAGGGGTCCCAGATTGGAGAGGGTACAGGCTGGGCTGAGGGACACCCCCCCTCCATGCACGAATTTCGTGCACCATGCCTCTAGTTTTATTATAATTATCAGCATATTTTGCATCCACAAATTGGCACAAATATGAGTGAGTAACTAGAAAGTATTATCTATACCAATGTATGCTAGATATTCTCCAATGGCCCCTCTAGATACCTTCTCCAGCCTTCTCCACCTGTTTTGTGTCTGGAGTGTGACCTTCAAGGGCTGCATTAAGTGGGCTCTCTGGCCCTTTGGACTAGAGATTGAAAGGCAGGAGAGAGAGGTTGGGGTATTTAATCTCTTGTCCCCCCGCTGGACCATGGAGTGACAGTAGCTGTCCATAGTTCCTGTTTAGGGCTCCTCTCTTACACCTTCAAGTCTCACCGGGTTCTGATGACCACTCCCTCCCCTTGCACTTGTTCTCCACTATTGCTAGCCTTCATAATTTCTTAAGAGTTTCCCTCAAATCTGCCAACACCTTTCTAAAAAAAACCATTAGTACAATCTCTTTTAAAAATTCATTTGTCCCAGTTGGAGCAATGACCAAGAAGAAAAGCATCCAGGGCATCACTAGAATAAGGGACACTGTCCCCTAGGACTCCAGTCCCTCTGGCTGTTGGACACACAGCTCCCCAAAGGGCAGTCAGAAATTAGCCACAAGCTTGGGGACTTGGTTGCAGTCTCTCATTAGCAGTTAAGTGTTATCTTTGGACTCATTTCTCTGGAGCTGGTTAAGGAAAAGGGACAGCCTAGAAAAGTGCCAACGACGCTTTTGTGTGTCTGGATGTTAGGTCTCCTGAAGAAAACCTGAGGAGATGGGCAACAGTCTGGAGCAGAAGGTGTCTGAACTCACCAATGACGAGCCCAGGTGAGAGGAGCTGGAAATTTGCACTTGGTGATGGATCTGCCTGTGTGCTATTGGGTTCATGTGTGAGACTCTGTGCCCATGACTGTGTGTGTGTGTGCATGTATTGTATTTGTTTGTGTATGTGCTGTTTAATAGTTGTGTATTTGTGTGTGTGTGTGCGCACACGCGTGCGCTATGTGTCTGACTCAGTCTTGTTTTAGTGCATATAGACTAAGTTATGAGTCTTCTGGCATATGGCTAGAAATTCCTGATTAATGCCTGTGATGGTAAACACTGGAGTGAGATTGTTGTTCCTTTTGCTGGATAAGAAGATGCCTGAACTCAAAGGAACCAAGGTCAGGTCAGAGAGGGCTCACATGCAGCTGTGTCTGTGAGTGACACACTTGTGTGTGAGAGCAGGAAGGTGTGTTGTTTGGTTTTCTCTCTGAGAGTGGTGCATCATTGAGTGTTGTGTATGTTTCATTTTATGTGCTATTCATGTCTTGTATGTATGTATATGAGGATTTATGAGCTGGACCACACATTGGCTATTTTCCTTTTAGAATGGGAACTTGGTCACAGGTGACTGAAATTCTTAAATTACCTGTGTGTGTGTGTGTGTGTGTGTGTGTGTGTGTGTGTGTGTGATCTACTTTCATGAACTCAAGTATTTCCTCACATGTCCTTCTTTGGGTGCACCGTTAGCTGAGATAACCACACTCTAAGCAACTCCCTGTTTCTTTCGATGACTCTGCTATCCTTTCCATGTACCTGCGTGTGACTGAGTTGCTCAGAATTTTGCAGCCTTTTCTTTACTTATATTAAACATCTCAGGCAAAACAAAAAAATCCCCTAAAAAACACCCCAAAATAAAACATAACATAACATCCAGGTATCATGCTGTGTGAAGTTATTGGGCATAATCACCATCAAAAAGCAGTGAGATCTTGGGAAAGTTACTTAAAACCTTGGCCTGTGTCCACATATATACAATGGAAAGAATTTCACTTGCCTTTTGAGTGTTACAGAGGCCCTCAGCAAACAGTTATTGTATAAATAGAGGTTAATGTATTGGAGAATTTTTGTTTGTTGGGAAGTATATAAATATGAAGGAATGTAATTATCTAGTAAGGGGATCAAGAAAATTTTGGACAACTTTTACTCCTTAAAGCTCTAAAATAATACACTGTGGTTGGCTCCCCTAAGCAAGAGAAGTTTCCTTGTGTAATGGTTAAGAGCATGAGTGCTGATCATACAGATATATTATAATGAACCCCATGAAGTAACATTTAATAATTTTTAATATACAGAAAGTGGTAATACATGTATATCAAATTGTGTACGTTACATATTACACATATCATAGGTACAGATATACACATACACATGTGTGTGACATTCTGTCCCTGATGTACTGCTGTGTGCCTACAGAATTTGGTTATTTATGTTTCCATTTCTTAAAAGCTAAAATAGTAGAGAGAGAACACAAATTATGGTTTGGCCCTGGGCTGGTGTAGAAATGATCCCTCCATGCTCAACAAGATATAAACTCATTCTTGGTGCAGCTGTGAAGAAATTTTAAAATCTGACAATGTAAGGCAGACATGTGGATTTAATTAGGAAACGTAGATAAGTCCTTAGTCTGACACCCAAATGTTCAACTAAATGTTCAGCATTATTATGAAAGATACTTTGTTGACTATTGTGGTTTTGGAGATATTCTAGCATCCAGTAGCTTTCGGTGGCCACCCATTTCCAGATTGTCCCTGAGTTTACAGCTGAGGGTCAATGGGAACAGGCAGGTTCACAGGAAGACTGACAATGCTCCAACCACGCCCACTCAGCATTGGAGTCTCACATTACTTTCAGGCAGAAACAACTGACACAACTTTTTTTTTTTAATATATATTTTATTGATTTCTTTATAGAGAGGAAGAGAGAGGGATAGAGAGTTAGAAACATCGATGAGAGAGAAACATCGATCAGCTGTCTTTTGCACACCCCCTACTGGGGTTGTGCCCGCAACCAAGGTACATGCCCTTGACTGGAATCGAACCTGGGACCCTTGAGTCCATAGGCCAATGCTCTATACACTGAGCCAAACCAGTTTTGGCATGACACCACTTTGTAGGTGCTCACCTTCTACTCTTGCCACAGTGAATTATTATGGTTTGGCCCTGGGCTGGTGTAGAAATGATCCCTCCATGCTCATCAAGATGTAAACTCATAGAAGTGGGCACCTTGCTTTCTTGTCACAGCTGCATCTCAGTCCTAAGAAGAGGTCCCGGCACAGACTTGATGTACTCCCTCTTGCTTCTCTGTGTGAGGTCTTGTTGACTACTTTGGGGTTCAATGTTTTCCTAGAGCCAGGCTGGAATACAGGGAAGATGCACACATCCACAGGTGTGCAAAATTAATATGCAAGTATTTAAAAATTAATGGTTTTCCCAGAGAATGACAGTATGAGATGAGATGTTCTGATCTTCCTTTCTAGGTTCCTGAGATTCCCACACCTTCTTCATCCCCAGCAGACAGAAGAGCAGCATGAGGCCTGAGAACCAGAGCAGCGTGTCCCAGTTCCTCCTCCTGGGGCTCCCCATCCCACCAGGGCAGCAGGGCATGTTCTTCACTCTGTTCCTGGGCATGTACCTGACCACGGTGCTGGGCAACCTGCTCATCATCCTGCTCATCAGGCTGGACTCTCGCCTGCACACACCCATGTACTTCTTCCTCAGCCACTTGGCCTTCTCTGACATTTCTCTTTCCTCTGTCATTGTCCCAAAAATGCTAACGAACATGCAGACTCAGGTACAATCCATCTCCTATGTGGAATGCATGATTCAGTTGTATTTCTTCATGCTTTTTGTTAGTCTTGACAGTTTTCTTCTGGCTGTGATGGCATATGACAGGTATGTAGCCATCTGTCACCCTCTGCACTACACCACCATCATGAGGGAGGGGCTGTGTGTGCTGCTGGTGGCTGGCTCCTGGATTCTCTCCTGTGGCAATGCCCTGTTGCACACCCTCCTTTTGGTCCGACTGTCTTTCTGTGCTGACAATACCATCACCCACTTCTTTTGTGACCTTGCTGCACTCCTGAAGCTGAGCTGCTCAGACACCTCTCTCAATGAGCTAGTAATATACACTGCGGGTGGAATTCTTTTCTTCCTGCCTTTTGGTGTAATTTTGGGCTCCTATATCCGTATAGGGACCATCATCCTGAGGGTGCCCTCTACTAAGAGACTCTTTAAAGCCTTTTCTACCTGTGGCTCCCATCTCTCTGTGGTGTTTTTATACTATGGGACAGCTGCAGGTGTTTACTTTTTCTCTTCATCATGGGATTCCAAAGACATACTTGCTTCAGTCATATATACGGTAGTTACCCCCATGCTGAACCCCTTCATCTACAGCCTGAGGAACAGAGATATAAAACAGGCCTTAGAGATGTGTGTCAATAGGGTTAAGTTCTTTAAGCAGCAATCATTAAATCCTCCTTTTGCAGTCAGGAGCACAGGGAGATGTATTTCCTAAAATTATTGTATCGTTGAATATCCATATACCTTTCATAGAACATGCATTCTGTCATTATGTACATGTGCTGTTAATATGTTAACTAGGTCACATTTGCTACTTGGATTGTCAATAATTCTTTATTACTAATTGATATTTTTTGCTTGTTTATCATCTCTTACAAGATGTATGCAAAATCTCATGCAAAACATTTTGCACAATTATAATTGTGGATTTTTGTTTTTCTCCTTTGAGTCATGTCAGTTTTTGTTTATGTATTGATTATACTGTGTTAATGAGGATGCTCTGATTTAGCATCATAGTCTGCTTCTGGTGAACTTTCCATTTATTTTTTCTCCCTGATTTTTTAATGTTGGCTTTTGTTGGCTTCGAGCTGATTATGCACATTCAATGTCATCATGTTGGTAGATTGCAATCAGCCATAATAAGAAAAATTACACTTTGGAAATTCCCAGGTACTGAAAAATAAAAAGCTTTGTAAAAAGAGAGACTTATAAAATATGTATTTAACAGCACATAATTGCGTTTATAATTAGAAGATATTTCTAGTACTGGGTCCTACCTTCAGACCTCATCTACTTCTGATACTTTCTATCTATATGTACAGATGCAGACAGAGATATAGATACTAGTTTAGTATAGATGGTAATGATGCAGCTTTCTCGCTGTTAGTGTTTACATGTTATTTCTCTTCTATCACTTTAATCTTTTCTTTGTCCTTATATCTTTGAGGTGTCCATTGTTAACAGTGTAATGTTAGATTTTGCTCTTTTTATGTGGAGTAACCATTTTTATGTTTCTGGAGAATTATATCTATTAACATCTAATGTAATCATAATGTATTTGCATTTATATTTTTTCTTTGTATTTATATTTCCATATTACTATGATTTTTATTGTTTTTTTAAAGCTCTGTACTTTATTTAATATATTTTTATTGATTTCAGAGAGTAAGGGAAAGAGAGAGAGAGAGAGATAGAAACATCAATGATGAGAGAGAATCATTGACCAGCTGCTTCCTGCACGCGCCCTACTGGGGATCGAACCGCAACTCGAGCATGTGCCCTTGACTGGAATTGAACTTGGGATCCTTCAGTCCACAGGCTGATGCTCTGTCCACTGAGCCAAATAGGCTATGACCCATATTACTATGTTATTTCTTCTTTATTGATTAAAGTAGTAAATATGTGTCCTTATCCCTCCATTCACCCCACCCCCCATCATGCCCTCACCCTCACCCCCTGTTGTCTGCATCCATTGGTTATGTTTACATGCATGCATACAAGTCCTTTGGTTGATTTCTCCCTCTTATACCTACCTTCCCCTACCTTCCCTCTGAGGTTTGAGCATCTGATTGATGCCTTTCTGTCTCTGGATCTGTTTTCGTTCATCAGTTTATGTTGTTCATTATAATCCACAAATGAGTGAGATCATGGGATATTTAACTTTCTCTACTTTTTTTATTTGATATATCTGTTTCACATTTATTCTCTTTTGTCTTCTTCCTTTTTGATTAATTAAATTCATTTTTGTCATATCATTCCCCGTCTATTTACATCTTGTTCATATATTATTATTTTATAATTCTTTTATGTATTGTATATAGAGATTATTTTTAGTTTCTCTTTAAATTTTAAGTATAATTTAAATGCAAAATATGAAATTTATTATGTTAGCCTTTGTAGATGTACAGTTCAATGGCACTTAGAAAACTCATCACCTGTAACTCATTCTAGGACACCTATAAAAACTCTATAGAACATCAAAATAATTGAGTGTTTGGCAATTGTGAAAAAAATTAGCACAAAGATATCTATCCAGAGACAGAGAAACATCAATCAGAACGTCAAACCTCAGGGAAGGTAGGGGACAGCGGGGGTAAGGGGGAGAGATCAACCAAAGGACTTATATACATGCATATAAGCCTAATCAATGGACACAGACAACAGGGGGGTGGGAGCATGAATGGGAGGTGGGGGGTAATGGGGGAATAAGGACATATATGTAATACCTTAATCAATAAAGAAATTTAAAAAAAAGACATGAACATACACTTCACCAAGGAGGATATAAAGATGGCAAACAAACACAAGGAATATGATTAACATTTTTAGTCATCAAATAATTGCAAATTAAAACCACAAGGAGATACCACTGAAGATGGGGAAACAAAAACTTGGCAATACTAAGTGCTGACAAGGAAGCAAAGCAACAGGCACTTTAATCTTTGCTGCTGGGAATATAAAATGGTACAGCTACCCTATAACAGGGTGTTGCAATTTATTTTAAAGTTAAACATACACATACCATATAACCCTACAATCCTACTCATAGGTGTGTATCATAGAGAAATGAAAATGTATGTTCAAACACCTGTACACAAATGTGCATATCAGATGTATTCATAATCTCCAAAAACGGTTAACCCATTTTCTTCCAATGGATGAGTGGACAAACTGTGGGACAACTATACGATGTCCATATGATGGAATAGTTCTCAGCAATTAAAGAGGAACAAATTATTGATAACATGCAACAACACAAATGGATATCAAAGACATTATGTTGAGTGAAGGAAACCAATCCCAAAAGGTTACATACTGTATGATTGTATTTCTATGACATTTGTGTGACATTTCAGAAAAGGGAAAACTATAGCAACAGAGTTTACCAGGAGTAAGGTGGGAGAGAACTGTTCTATATTCTGATTATGGTGATGGTAACATGAATCAGTACCTATGTTAAAACTGTATACCAAAAAACGCAATTTTATTGCATGTTATTAAAAATGTATTTAATGTGAAAAAAAGATATCTATGAATCATTATAAAGAAATTCTACCTAATAAAAGGATAATATGCAAATTGACCATACTTTCGTTATGTCTGAGCCATGCCCACCAGCCACGCCCACCAGCCAATCAGGGCAAGTATGCAAATAAACCCAACCAAGATGGCTACAGCCACAGAGAGCAAGGTTTCCCAGGCAACAGAGGAAGCCAAGCTTTCAACCTGCCCTTGCTAGGCCTAAGCCTCCACTCAAGCTACAAAGTTTCAATTATAGAAGGTAAACAAATCTTAACAGAAATGGCGGCAGCCACGGAGCTGGAGAGAGCAGGCCAGGGTTGCCCCTGGCAATGGAGAAAGCAAAGCTTTCTGCACACCCTGGCCAGGCCCAGGCCTCCGCTTAAGGCTACAAAGTTTCAATTATAGAAGGTGAATTAACCCCAACAGAAATGGCTTCCGGCCACGGAGCGAGCAGGAGGCTTGGCTCCGCTCCAGGCTACAAAGTTTCAATTGTAGAAGGTAAATAAAGTCCAGATACCAGGGCCTCCTCTTGGGTCGCCAGGGGGCGTGGATGGCCTGCAAAACACCACAGGCCCTTCACCCAGGCCGCCCCACGCCCCAAGGGAACCCCCATCCTGATCCAGGACACCCTTCAGGGCAAACCAGCTGGCCCCCACCCCTGCACCAGGCCTCTATCCTATCTAATAAAAGAGTAATATGCAGATTGACCATCACTCCAACACACAATATGGATGCTCCCATGTGGTCAAAGATCCTTTCCCCATGTGGACACAAGATGGCCACCACAAGATGGCCAGCAGGGGAGGGCAGTTGGGAGGGACCAGGCCTGCAAGGGAGGGCAGTTGAGAGGGACCCAGGCCTGCAAGGGAGGGCAGTTGGAGGCGATCAACCCTGAAGGGGAGGGCAGTTAGGGGTGACCAAGCTGGCAGAGGAGGGAAGTTGGGGGCAAACAGGCTGTCAGGGGAGCAGTTAGACATCAATCAGGCTGGCAGAGGAGTGGTTAGGGGGTGATCAGGCTGGCAGGTAGAAGTGGTTAGGGGCAATCAGGAAGGCAGGTAGGCGAGCAGTTGGAAGCCAGCAGTCCTGGATTGTGAGAGGGATGTCTGACTGCCTGTTTAGGCCCGATCTTACTGGGATCGGGCCTAAACGGGCAGTTGGACATCCCTCGAGGGGTCCCAGATTGGAGAGGGTACAGGCTGGGCTGAGGGACACCCCGCCTCTCCGTGCATGAATTTCGTGCAACAGGCCCCTAGTATCAGGATAAATGGGAAAATAGTAATGTGTAAAAGAGCATTTACAAGATTCCAATTTTAAGTGAAAATAAAGGGGAGATAGAACACATATATGTCTGCCTATTTGAGTAAAAAGAAACAAAGGAAGAATAAAACAGTTGTTAAGATCTGGAAACAGCCCAAGTGCCCATCAATAGATAAGTGAATAAAAAAACTGTGGTACATTTATACAATGGAATACTACTCGGCTGCAAAAAGGAAGGAAATCTTATCTTTTGCAACAGCATGGATGGATTTGAAAATTATTATGCTAAGTGAAATGAGCCTGTCATAGAAAGGCAAAAACAATATGATTGCACTTATATGTGAAATCTAATGAACAAATAATATTTTTCAAAAAATAGGAACAGAAGCATAGATGCACAGAATAGACTGACAGCTATAAGAGGGTACTGGGGCTGGATGAACAGGTGAAGGGATAAATCAAATATATATATTTACAAATATAATATAATATGATATTATATTTGTAAATATACATATTTGATTACAAATATATATATATATATATATATATATATATATATATATATATATATATGTAAATATATATCCCTATCCCTGGTTGGGGCACATGCAGGAGGCAACCAATTGATGAGTCACTCTCATATTGATGTTTTTCTCTGTCTCTTTCTCTCCCTTCCACTCTCTCTAAAAATAAATGGAAACATATCTTTGGGTGAAGATTAACAAAACAAAAACATCGATCAAATGCTGAAACTTCAGAGGGAAGGTAGGGGAGGGTGGGGGTAAGGGGGAGAGATCAACCAAAGGACTTGTATGCATGCATATAAGTATAACAAATGCACACAGAAATTAGGGGGCATGAATGGGGGGCAATGAGGGGATAAGGACACATATGTAATACCTTAATAAATCACACACACACAAAACAAAGAATAAAACAAAACAAAACAAATGAACTTAACTATATTTCTCTAAAGGTCAATGAAAAATATCTTCAGATAAGTTTTTTTTTAATTTTTTAAATTTCTTTATTGATTAAGGTATCACATATGTGTCCTCATCCCCACATTCCCATCCCAAACCCCTCCCCACATATGCCCCCACCTCCCTGTTGTCCATGACCACTGGTTAGGCTTATATGCATACATGGTTGATCTCTCCCCATTTCCCCCACCCTCCCCTACCTTCCCTCTGAGGTTTGACAGTCTGATCGATGCTTCCCTGTCTCCGGGTCTGATTTTGTTCCTCAGTTTATGTGTTTTAACAAAACAAAACAAAAACAAAGATTAAAATAAAACAGAAACAAAGAATAAAACAAAACAAATGAACCTAACTATATTTCAAATGAATACCATAATTAGACTAAAGGGGGAAATGAAATAAATAACTAAATTAATTTTTGAACCCAAATTTTGTCTATATATTCTCACAAGTAAAAACCAACAACACCTGAAATAAAGCTTTAAGCTGTATTTAGTGTCACTGACAGTGGTGTGAGTTCAAGATTCTGAAACAACTCACCATGTATCCAAAGACTCAGCAAATAAGTAAACACTGAGGAAAAAGGAGTCCCTCTCACTCTGGGGGAAAGGAACTCTGTACATGGAAAGGAGATGCTACAAAGAACTTTATGGTGCCAAACTAGAATTAGACATATTAGAACTAATGGGTTTTAAAATGTATAAACAGATTGCAACTTATAGCTTACTAGAGGCCCATTGCATGAAATTCATGCACGGAGAGGGGGGGGGGTGTCTCTCAGCCCAGCCTGTAACCTCTCCAATCTGGGAAACCTCAAGGGATGTCCGACTGCCCGTTTAGGCCCGATCCCGGTAGGATCGGGCCTAAACGGGCAGTCGGACATCCCTCTCACAATCCAGGACTGCTGGCTCCCAACTGCTCACCTGCCTGCATTCCTGATTGCCCCTAACCGCTTCTGCCTGCTAGCCTGATCACCCCCTAACCACTCCACTGCCAGCCTGATTGATGTCTAACTGGTTCCCTGCCAGCCTGTTTGCCCCCAACTTCCCTCCTCTGCCGGCCTGGTCACCCCTAACTGCCCTCCCCTTCAGGGTTGATCACCTCCAACTGCCCTCCCTTGCAGGCCTGATCCCTCCCAACTGCCCTCCCTGCTGGCCATCTTGTGGTGGCCATCTTGTGTCCACATGGGGGAAGGATCTTTGACCACATGGGAGCATCCATATCGTGTGTTGGAGTGATGGTCAATCTGCATATTACTCTTTTATTAGATAGGATAGAGGCCTGGTGCAGTGGTCGGGGCCAGTTGATTTGCCCTGAAGGGGTTCCCTTGGGGTGTGGGGCAGCCTGGGTGAAGGGCCTGTTGTGTTTTGCAGTCCAGCCACGCCCCCTGGCGACCCAAGAGGAGGCCCTGGTATCTGGAATTTATTTACCTTCTACAACTGAAACTTTGTAGCCTGGATCGGAGCCAAGCCTCCAGCTCGCTCCGTGGCCGGCAGCCATTTCTGTTGGGGTTAATTCACCTTCTATAATTGAAACATTGTAGCCTTAAGCGGAGGCCTGGGCCTGGCCAGGGTGTGCGGAAAGCTTTGCTTTCTCCGTTGCCAGGGGCAACCCTGGCCTTCTCTCTCCAGCTCCGTGGCTACTGCCATTTCTGTTAAGATTTGTTTACCTTCTATAATTGAAACTTTGTAGCTTGAGTGGAGGCTTAGGCCTAGCAAGGGCAGGCGGAAAGCTTGGCTTCCTCCATTGCCTGGGAAACCTTGCTCTCTGTGGCTGTAGCCATCTTGGTTGGGTTTATTTGCATACTCGCTCTGATTGGCTGGTGGGCGTGGCTTAGGCATAGCGAAGATGCAGTCAATTTGCATATTATCCTCTTATTAGGTAGGATATGTCAACATCTATACTGTTCCCATTCCCCAATCTTTCTGTTCCACTCCAGACCCACCTCTTGTGAGCTAACTTTCCTTTAGTTTCTTAGTTTCTAGTTTTTATTCCTTGTGTTTCTTTTATATATATTTCCAGTTGGCTTCTCTGAGATAATTTAGAATCCTTGCAGGCAATAAACACACCTAAGACTTCAAAATGAATAACTACAGTAATGGATTTGAACTTAGAGAATAAGAATACACAAGTCCATAATGATATAAATAAATAAATAAAAAAATAAATACATAAATAAATAAAAATAAATGAGGGTGGAATATGGGTAAGTTTCTTCTTATAGGAGAATAGAATTAATAAATATATAAGAAATTATAAAATTGGAAGAATCACTATTTGGCCACCACATTTGTAATAATTTTCTCATATGAAAATCACCAATGGATATTAAGTATAGAAGGTGAAATTTTAATGAGCAAAAGGTTATGGTTATATAGTATAAATATATGTACCTAAATGATACCTATTAATTATAAGGTTAAAATAGAAACTAAGAAAATGGCAACTTTACAGTAGAGAACCAGGCACACACTACCTTAGTTAACTGATCAAGGATAACTATTTATGAGGCCAGCATTACCCTAATTTCAAAACCAGATAAAGAAACAACAAAAAAAGAAAATTACAGGCCCATATCACTGGTGAACATAGATGCTAAAATTCTCAACAAAATACTAGCAAATTGGATCTAGCGACATATTAACAAGATCATACACCATGACCAAGTGGGATTTATTCCAGGGATACTAGGCTGGTATAATATTTGCAAATCAGTAAATGTCAGCACATAAACAAATTGAAAGACAAAAATCAATTGATCATATCAACAGATGCACAAAAAGCATCTGACAAACTTCAACACCCATTTTTTAATAAAAACTCAACATGGTGAAGGCCTGGTATGGGGGGGGGGAGCAGGCTAGAAGGGGTCCTTGGGGGAAAAGGGGATATATGTAATACTTTCAACAATAAAGATTAAAAGAAAACTCAGCAAAGTGAGGATAGAGAGATAATATCTCAACATAATACAATCCAAATATGACTAACTTATAGCCAAAATTATTCTCCATAGGCAAAAACTAAAACCATATACCCTATGGACAGGAACAAGACAGGGATGTCTGCTTTCACCACTCTTGTTCAACATGGTACTGGAGTTTTAATAGCCACAGCAATCGCACAAGAAGAAAAAATAAAAGGAATCTAACTTGGAAAGGAGGAATAATAAAAGGAGGCAAGAGCATACAATGGAGTAAAGACAGTCTTTTCCATAAATGGTGCTGGGAATATTGGACATACATGCAAAATAAAACACAAAAAAGAAAGAACCACAAACATACACCATACACAAGAGTGAACTCAAAATGGTAGAATACTTAAATATAAGTTGTGAAACCATAAAAATTCTAGAAGAAACCATAGACATCAAGATCTCAGACATCTCTTGTAACATGTTTGTAGAGACATCTCCTAGGGCAAGAGAAACAAAAGAGAAAATAAATAAATTGGACTACATCAAAATAAAAAAAACTTCTAAACAGCAAAAGAAACCATAAACATCATGAAAAGGGAGCCTACTGTATGGGAGAACATATTTATCAATGATACATCTAATAAAGGATTAATATCCAAAAAATGTAAGTAACTCATACAATTAAACAAAAGGAAGACAAACAATTCAATTAAAAATGGGTAAAGGACCTAAATAGACACTTTTCCAAAGAGGACACACAGATAACCTAGAGACATATAAAAAAATGCTCAAAGTCACTAATCATCAGAGAGATGAGATGCAAATTCAAACGACAATGAGGTATCACCTTATACCTATCAGAATGGTTACCATCAACAAATCAACAAATGACAAGTGCTGGCAAGGGTGTGGAGAATAGGGGACCCTAATATACTGCTGGTGAGAATGCAGATTGGTGCAGCCATTATGAAAAACAGTATGGGGTTCCTTAAAAATTAAATATGGAACTGCCATTTGACCCCGCAATTCCACTTCTAGGAAACCTAAAACACCAATCAGAATGAAAATATGCACCCCTATGTTCATAGCAGCGCAATTCACGATAGCTAAGATCTGGAAACAGCCCACCTGTAGATGAGTGGATAAAAAAGCTGTGGTACATTTACACCATGGAATACTCTGCAGCTGTAAAAAAGAAGGATTTTTTACCCTTTGAGACAGCATGAAGGGACCTGCAGAGTATTATATTAGGCAAAAAGCCAGCCAGAGAAAGACAGATATCACAGGATCTCACTTAAATGTGGAATCTAATGAACAATATAAGCTGATGAACAAAATAGATCCAGAGACATAGAAGCATGGATCATACTGTCTAATCTCAGAGGGATGGCAGACATGGGTGGGTGGGTAGGAAGAGATCCACCAAAGAACTTGTATGCATATATGCATAACCAATGGACCCAGATATTAGTATGGTGAGGGTCTGGTGAAGGAACTGGGGCAGGCCAGAAGGATTAATGGGGGGAAAAGGGAGACATATATAATACTTTCAACAATTTTTTTTTGGAAAATTTGTTAAAAAGGATAAAAACACTAACTACTGGAAACAATATCATATGCCTTCTGATAATATGCACTGGTATATCAGCTATAAATCTAAACCTGAAGTATACATACACACACACACACACACACACACACACACACACACACACACACACAGAAGGTAAACACAGTAGAATGTTCACCAATGGGGAGTTTGCTAAAGATTGTCCAGGAATTCTTAATATCATTATTACAACTTTCTTTATCTTTAAAATCATTTCAAAATAGAAAGTTGAAAAATCTTTCTTCCCAGCTGGAGCAATGCCCAAGAAGAAAGGTGTCCAGGGCATGACTGGAATCAGGGACACTGCCCCCTAGGACTCCAGTCCCTCTGGCTCTTGAACACTCAGCTCCCCAAAGGGCAGTCAGAAATCAGCCACAAGCTTGGGGACTTGGTTGCAGTCTCTCATTAGCAGTTAAGCATTATCTGTGGACTCTTTTCTGTGGAGCTGGTTAAGGAAAAGGAAACTTTGTAGAAGTGCCAAGTCCCCAGATCTTGCTTCTGTGTGTCTGGACATTAGGTCTCCTGAAGAAAACCTGAGGAGATGGGCAGTAATCTGGAGCAGAAGGTGTCTGAAGTCACCAATGACGAGCCCAGGTGAGAGGAGCTGGAAATCTGACCTTTCCAATGAACCTCCTGTGTGTCAGGGGGTTAATGTGTGAGAGTCTGTGTCCATGACCCTGTGTGTGTGCATGTATTGTGTATGATTATATATGTGTTGTTTGATAGTTGTGTGTGTATGTGCTATGAATCTAACAGTCTCATTTTAGCATATGTGGACCAAATTATCAGCCTCATAGCATGTTATTAGGGACTCCTGATTCATGTCTGTGATTGTAAACACTGGCACCACAGCTGAGCATTGGGAGTGAGACTGTTGTCTCTGCTGCTGGACAAGAAGATGCCGACCTCATAAGTAACCAAGGTCAGCTCAGAGGGAGCTCAGACCTCTGCTCAGCAGTGTGTTGTGCACATGTGAGCTGTACCTGTGGGTGACACTCTCATGTATGAGAGCTGGAAGTTATGTTATTGGTTTTCTCTGTGTGTATGTGACATGTGTGTGTGACCATAAGCATGGGTGTTTGTGGTGGTTTAATGATTGTGCCTGTGACTGAATAGACTTAACAGCCCCATGCTGACTGCCTCCCCCAGCAAGGGGAAGGTCAGAAGGAGGGAAGCTCCTTAATATACTCTTATTAAAAGGAGAGTGTATACTGTTTGTTGTAACGAGTGTGGCTGAGTGTGCATATGTGTTGTGTTGTGTTGTGTGTGTCTTGTAGATGTTTAAATTGTTTGTGGTCTTGTGTGTTTTTGGTGAAGTGTGTATAGTGTTTGAGTTATGTATGTGTGGTGAGTTGAGTGTTCACCTGGTGCATCATGTAGCAGGTGTGTTGATGTGCATTGTGAGTGTGTTTTGGGGTGAGAGATGTATTATTGTAGGTTGTGTATGTCCAAATTTGTATTGATTATGACTTGTATGTATGCATATGAGTGTTTATGCGGTGAACCACATATTGGCTATTCTTCCTTTAGGGTGGAAATTTGGTCAGGGGTGGCTTACATTCTGAAGTCAGCAGTGTGTGTGTGTGTGTGTGTGTGTGTGTGTGTGTGTGTGTGTGTGAGATTCGTATTCATGACTCAAGTATTTCCTAAAGTGTCCTCTTTGTGGGGCACCATTACCTAAAATATTCAAATTCTAAACAACATCCTGTTTCTTGAAATGGATCTGCTATCATTTTTATGTACCTGAGTGTTACTGAGTTGCTCAGAATATTCCAACCTTTCTTTCTTTTTACTAAACATCCTAGGGAAACAAACAAATAAACCATAAACTTCAGGCATCATGATATGTGAAGGTATTGGGCAGAATTACCAATAAATAGTGACGAGACCTTGGGGAAGTTATATAAAACATTGGTTTCACTTTCATGTCTATAAAATGGAAAGAATGACACAAGTTTTATGAATCTTGCAAAGGCCCTCTGTAAATAGTTATTGCATAAATATATCTTAATGTATTTGAGCATTTTTTGTCAGTTGGAAAATAAATAAATATGAAGGACTAAAATTATCTAGTAAAGGGAATAAAAACATTTTGGACAACTCTGGGTCCTCACAGCTCTAAAATAATATATTGTGCTTGGCTCCTAAACAAGAAAAGGGAAGTTTCCCTGTGTAACAGTTAAGAGCATGGTTTCTGATCACAAAAACCTATTAGACTGAATCCCATGGAGCAGCTAATTGTTGGCAATTTTTAATTTATAGAAAATGGTAATCATATATATCAAGTTATAAACATTACATATCACATTAGCAATAGATACTAATATACACACGTGTATTTGTGCGCCATTCTGTCCCTGCTGTACTGCTGTGAGCCTACAGAATTTGTGTCATTTATGTTTCTATTTCTTAAAAACTAAAATAGGTCAAAGAATACAAATCCAGCAGTTGTAAAGAGGTTTTCAAATCTGGGAATGTAAGGCTGATGTGTGGAATTAATTAGGAAACATAGGAAAAGTACTTAGCCTGGTACCCAAATGTTCATCTAAATATTCAGCATTATTATGAGAATAGAGGCCTGGTGCACGAATTTGTGCACAGGGAAAGGAAATTAATTAGAAAAAATATTTTAGTATTGCTATTTTCACTTTCTCTATAATTGATGTGTCAACCCAAATCACGAATGACAATGACAGATGGAAACACAGGCATGCGATTAGTGCCTCCAAGAGCTTTATATGTATAGATAAACTTGCTTAATTAGATCTGCTTTCTGATTTAGCTAAATTTTTTCCAGCCCAGTGAAGCACCCCAACTTCTCTTTCAGGCAATTGTCAGCAACACAGCAGTAAATATCAACATGAAGCAGATTATCATTGTAGACTATGCAGAGAGAACAATGGGTAAAATATTTAACTGCCAGAGTGCTTGACTATGTTCTGCACAGTGAGAAAACCTAAAGTCATTTTCAAGTTCCACCATTTCTTACTTCTTTTCAGTTGGGTCATATTTCTAAACTTTCTAAATCTCAGTTTTCCAGCTAATGAAAATAGGATTCTACCGAGTCTCCTATCTACATACTCCAGGACTTCTGTGTGGATCAAATGAGATGAGGCACGTGAAAACGCTTCATAGACATTTGGTTATAGTGTCAAATTTTTCCACCTGGCTATAAAGCAAGTCGTGTTCCTGGGCTGAAGAAACTCCAAGGGGGCTAATCGCACTGGAGAGGAAGCTGGGTGTTGCTACATGAAATTATTGCCCAGAGCCCACAGCCACCATTTCTGAGCTGGTCTAGCCTAGGCTGGGCTGTAGGCCACATTTGTGCCATGGGGTCTCGGCAGCGTTGGCTGAGATTTGGTGGGCTGTCACTCCGGGGTGGTGGCAGGGCCTGTGTCCCACTTGGGTGAAGCTGAGTATTGCTTTGTTGGCTCCAAGTCCATGGTGCCATTTCTTTGTAAATGGCCAGTGCACATCACAGCAGCTTCTGCCTTGAGATTCTGCCCCCTGGTGGTCAGTGCGCATCAAAGCAAATGGCTGGATGGATAGAGGGATACTTAGCATATTAGCCTTTTATATATATAAATACTTTGTGAACTATTCTGATTTTGGGGATATTCTGGCATTCAATGGTATTCAATATGTGCCCATTTCCAGCGTGTCCCTGAGTTTACAGCTGAGGGTTAATGGGAGCAGGCAGGTTCACAGGAAGTCTGACAATGCTCCAACAAGGCCCACTCAACACTAGAGTCTCACGTTACTTTCAGGCAGAAACAACCGACACCACTTTGCAGGGGCTCACCTTCTACTCTTGCCACAGTGAATTATTATGGTTTGGCCCTGGGCTGGTGTAGAAATGATCCCTCCATGCTCATCAAGATGTAAACTCATAGAAGTGGGCACCTTGCTTTCTTGTCACAGCTGCATCTCAGTCCTAAGAAGAGGTCCCAGCACAACTTGATGTACTCCCTCTTGCTTCTCTGTGATGAGGTCTTGTTGAATAATTTGGGGTTCAATGTTTTCCTAGAGCCGGGCTGGAATACAGGGAAGATGCATACATCCACCCTTGTGCAAAATTAATATGAAAGTATTTAAAAATTAATGGTTTTCCCAGAGAATGACAGTATGAGATGAGATGTCCTGGTCTTCCTTCCTAGGTTCCTGAGACTCCCAACCGTTCTTCATCCTCAGCAGGTAGAAGAGCAGCATGAGGCCTGAGAACCAGAGCAGCATGTCCCAGTTCCTCCTCCTGGGGCTCCCCATCTCGCCAGGGCAGCAGGGTGTGTTCTTCACCCTGTTCCTGGGCATGTACCTGACCACGGTGCTGGGCAACCTGCTCATCATCCTGCTCATCAGGCTGGACTCTCGCCTGCACACGCCCATGTACTTCTTCCTCAGCCACTTGGCCTTCTCTGACATTTCTCTTTCCTCTGTCATTGTCCCAAAAATGCTAACGAACATGCAGACTCAGGTACAATCCATCTCCTATGTGGAATGCATGATTCAGTTGTATTTCTTCATGCTTTTTGTTAGTCTTGACAGTTTTCTTCTGGCTGTGATGGCATATGACAGGTATGTAGCCATCTGTCACCCTCTGCACTACACCTCCATTATGAGGGAGGGGCTGTGTGTGCTGCTGGTGGCTGGCTCCTGGATTCTCTCCTGTAGCAATGCCCTGTTGCACACCCTCCTTTTGGTCCGACTGTCTTTCTGTGCTGACAATACCATCACCCACTTCTTTTGTGACCTTGCTGCACTCCTGAAGCTGAGCTGTTCAGACACCTCTCTCAATGAGCTGGTCATATTCACTGTGGGTGGAATTCTTTTCTTCCTGCCTTTTGGTATAATTTTGGGCTCATATATCCGTATAGGGACCATCATCTTTAGGGCGCCCTCTACCAAGAGACTCTTTAAAGCCTTTTCTACCTGTGGCTCCCATCTCTCTGTGGTGTCTTTATACTACGGGACAGCTGCAGGTGTTTACTTTTTCTCTTCATCATGGGATTCCAAAGACATACTTGCTTCAGTCATATATACGGTAGTTACCCCCATGCTGAACCCCTTCATCTACAGCCTGAGGAACAGAGATATAAAACAGGCCTTAGAAATGTGTGTCCATAGGGTTAAGTTCTTTAAGCAGCAATCAGTAAATCCTCCTGTTGCAGTCAGGAGCACAGGGAGATAGATCTCCTAAAATTATTGTATTGTCAAATCTCCACATACCTTTCATAGAATATGCATTCTGTCATCATGTACATGTGCTGTTAATATGTTAACTAGGTCACATTTGCTACTTGGATTGTCAATAATTCTTTATTACTAATTGATATTTTTTGCTTGTTTATCATCTCTTACAAGATGTATGCAAAATCTCATGCAAACATTTTGCACAATTATAATTGTGGATTTTTGTTTTTCTCCTTTGAGTCATGTCAGTTTTTGTTTATGTATTAATTATACTGTGTTAATGAGGATGCCCTGATTTAGCATCATAGTCTGCTTCTGGTGAACTTTCCATTTATTTTTTCTCCCTGATTTTTTAATGTTGGCTTTTGTTGGATTCAAGCTGGTTATGCACATTTCTTCGCAGCTCACATTCAATGTCATCATGTTGGTAGATTGCAATCAGCCATAATAAGAAAAATTACACTTTGGAAATTCCTAGGTACTACCAAAAAAAAAAAAAAAAAGAAAAAGAAAAAGAAAAAGCTTTGTAAGAAGAGAGAGACTTTTAAAAAATGCATTTAACAGCACATAATTGCATTTATAATTAGAAGATATATCTAGTACTGAGTCCTACCTTCAGACCTCATCTACTTCTGATACATTCTATCTATATGTACAGATGCAGATAGAGCTATAGATACTAGTGTAGTATAGATGGTAATGATGCAGCTTTCTCATGATTAGTGTTTACATGATATTTCTCTTCTATCACTTTAATCTTTTCTTTGTCCTTATATCTGTTAGGTGTCCATTGTTAACAGTGTAATGTTAGATTTTGCTCTTTTTATGTAGAGTAACAATTATTATATTTCTGGAAATTTTTATCTATTAACATCTAATATAATTGTAATATATTTGCATTTACATTTTCTTTTTTTGTATTTATATTTTCCATGTCACTATGTTTTTTTTTTAAAGCTCTGTACTTTTTTACAGTGGGATCTGCACAGGCATCCCACTTCTTCCTGTTATTATTTTTTTAAATTTAATAAATCTTTATTGTTCAGACTATTACAATTGTTCCTCTTTTGTCACCCATAGCTCCCCTCCACCTGGTTCCCACCCACCCTCTGCCTTACCCCTCCCCACTGTCCTCATCCATAGGTGTACGATTTTTGTCCAGTTTCTTTCCGCACCCCCACACCCCTTTCCCCCCAAGAATTGTCAATCTACTCCCTTTCTATGGCCCTGATTCTATTATATTCACCAGTTTATTCTGTTCATCAGATTTTTTTATTCACTTGATTTTTAGATTCACGTGTTGATATATCTTTGTTGTTCATAATTTTTATCTTTACCTTTTTCTTCTTCTTCCTCTTCTTAAAGAATACCTTTCAGCAATTCATATAATACTGGTTTGGTGGTGGTGAACTCCTTTAGCTTTTTCTTATCTCTGAAGCTCTTTATCTGACCTTCAATTCTGAATGATAGCTTTGCTGGGTTTCGGTTTAGGATTCACCGAATTCAACAGTAATCTTCGTTGTAGGTTCTTGCTGTTCATCACTTTGAATATTTCTTGCCACTCCCGTGTGGCCTGCATAGTTTCTGTTGAGAAATCAGCTGACAATCATATGGGTGCTCCCTTGTAGGTAATTAACTGTTTTTCTCTTGCGGCTTTTAATATTCTCTCTTTGTCTTTGCTCTTGGCATTTTAATTATGATGTGTCTTGGTGTGGTCGTCTTTGGATTCCTTTTGTTTGGGGTTTTGTGGGCTTCCTGGACTTGTAAGTCTATTTCTTTCACTAGGTAGGAGAAGTTTTCTGTCATTATTTCTTCAAATAGGTTTTCAGTATCTTGCTCTCTCTCTTTTTCTGGCACCCCCATAATTCTGATGTTGGTACGCTTGAAGTTGTCCCAGAGGCTTCTTACACTATCTTCATATTTTTGGATTCTTTTTTCTTTCTGCTTTTCTGGTTGAGTGTTTTTTGCTTCTTCGTATTTCAAATCTTTGACTTGATTCTTGTGATCATCTAGTCTGCTGTTAGATCTCTGTATAATATTTTTTTTTATATCAGTCAGTGTATGCTTAATTTCTAGTTGGTCCTTTTTCATATCCTCAAGGGTCTCGCTACATTTATCAGCCTTTTCTAGAAAATTCTTGAAAAACCTTATAACCGTGGTTTTGAACTCTATATCCAGTCATTTGCTTTCCTCCATTTCTTTCATTTGTGCTCTCTTTCTTTGTCTCTGCATTTTGGCTGCTTCCCTGAGTTGACAGAGTGGCTTTGTGTACTAGGTGTCCTATAAGGCCCAATGGGTCAGCCTCTCCAGTTACCTGAGGTGGACACTCTTGGTGCACCCCTTTGTAGGCTGTGTGCACAGTCTTGTTGTAGTTAAGCCTTGATTGTTGTTGGTATCACTGGGAGGAATTGACCTCCAGGCTAATTGGCTGTGAGGATCAGCTGTGTCTATGCTGGGAGAACTTCTGTTCTGGAGACACCCTTATGAGACAAAACTAGCAAAAGCCTCTGTGCTCAGCTTGGATGGGGCAGAGTCTTAGGGCAGAGCAGAGAGCATTGGTTTCCCTTTAGCCCTGCCCTAATAGGGCCCTGTGTCTCAGTGTCCATGGTAATCACTGCAAGCACCTCTGAGAGAAAGCCGCCCTTGAGTTCCGCTCGCTGCCAGACAATCCAGTTTCCCCTCGAATGAGTCTTGGTCCCCAGAGTCTTGCCCGGAACTGGAATTCAGTGCAGTCAGGAGCTTTTGTCTCCCTCCCACTTGAGAAATCCAGGCACGCACTCAGTTGCCAGTCCTCTCCGTGCGCACGTCTCAGTACATCTGCCTCCTGCAGCTCCTCTGAGTCTCAGTGTGCTTTTCTCTTTCCTTTTAGTTGTAGAATTTCCACTCAGCTAGTCTTCCTGTGGTTCTGGATGATGTCCATTTTGTCTTTTAGTTGTAGTTTTGAAATTGTTGTGTGAGGTAGCAGTTTAGGTGTTTACCTATGCCACCATCTTGGTTTCTCCTGTACTTTATTTTTAAAATATATTTTTATTGATTTCAGAGAGGAAGGGAAAGAGAGAGATAGAAACATCAATGATGAGAAAGAATCATTGATTGGATGCCTCCTGCATGTTACCTACTGGGGATTGAGCCCACAACCCAAGCATGTGCCCTTGACTGGAATCAAACCCAGGACCCTTTAGTCCACAGGCCAATGCTCTATCCACTGAGTCAAACTGGCTATGCCCCATATTACTATGGTTTTTATTTGATACATCTGTTTACATTTATTCTCTCTTGTCTTCCTCCTTTTTGAATTAAATATATTTTTGTTATATCATTCCCTCTCTATATATATCTTGTTCATATATTATTATTATTTTATAATTCTTTTATGTATTGTATATAGAGATTATTTTTACTTTCTTTTTAATTTTAATTGTAATTTAAATACTAAATATGAAATTTATTATGTTAGCTTTTGTAGATGTACAGTTCAGTGGCATTTAGAACATTCATCACCTATATCTCATTCTAGGACACCTAAAAAAACTCTATAGAATATCAATGCAATAGAGTGTTTGGAAATTGTGAAAAATTAGCACAAAGATATCTATGAATAAGTATGAAGAAATATCAGGATAAATGGGCAAATAGAAATGTGTAATAGAGCATTTACAGAATGACACTTTTAAGTGAAAATAAAGGGCAGATAGAACACACATATGCCTGCCTATTTGAGCAAAAAGAAACATAGGAAGAATAAAACAGTAGTTAAGATCTGGAAACAGCCCAAGTGCCCATAAATAGATAAGTGAATAAAAAACCAACAACTGTGGCTAGTGGAGAAACCAAGATGGCGGCATAGTTAATCAACTATACTGGCTGCCTTTCACAACCACAACGAAACGGCAGAACAATTACCACCCCAGAACCGTGGGAAAGATGGCTGAGTGGAAATTCCACAACTAGAGAGGTGAAGAAAGCGCATTGAGACCGGTAGAGGTGTGGAGGCGCAGAAAGTGGTGGCACCTGGATGTGCTGCTCTTTAAATCGGGAGATACAAACTCCCACTTGCTCTGAACTCCAGTTCCAGGAGAGACTCTGGGGGACCCAGGCACCTACGGGGTGAAACCGGACTGTCTGGCATTGGGACAGGAATGCGAGGGCAGCTTACTCGTAGAGGTGCTCGCAGTGATCATTGTTCCTACACTTGGGCTCGGGGCGTGGATAACCTGGGACTTCTCTGGTTCAGGGCAGCCATCGCTGTTTGCTCTGCCCTGGTGATTCCCAGATACCCTGCCCCTCCAAATTTACAATCCCACCCAAGCTGTGTGCACCGGCTATCATTCAGAATTGAAGGTCAGATAAAGAGCTTCACAGACAAGAAAAAACTAAAGGAGTTCATTACCACCAAACCAGTATTATGTGAAATGCTGAAGGGTATTCTCTAAGAAGAGGAAGTAAAAGGTAAAGATAAAAATTATGAACAATAAAGTGACAACATATACATACCTATCAACAAGTGAATCTAAAAATCAAGTGAATAAAAAATCTGAAGAACAGAATAAACTGGTGATTATAATAGAATCGAGGGCATAGAAAGGGAGTAGACTGAAAATTCTTGGGAGGAAGGGGCTGTGGGGGGTGCGGGAAGAGATTGGACAAAAATCTTACACCTATGAATGAGGTCAATGGGGGTGGGTAAGGGCATGGGGTGGGGGGGGGGGAAACTGGGTGGAGGGGAGCTATGGGGGAAAAAAGAGGAACAACTGTAATAATCTGAACAATAAAGATTTATTAAAAAAAACACAAAAACACACAGATACACACAAAAACTGTGGTACATTTATACAATGAAATACTACTCAGCTGTAAAAAGGAAGAAAATCTTATCTTTTGTGACAGCATGGGTGTGTTTGAAAATTATTATGTTAAGTGAAATGATCCAGTCAGAGAAAGGCAAACACAATATGATCACACTTATGGAAATTTAATAGATAAATTATATTTTTCAAAAAATAGAAACAGAAGCATAGATACACAGTATAGACTGACAGCCATCAGAAGGGAGGTGGTTACTGGGGCTGGATGAAAAGGTAAAGGGATAAAGCAAAAATCTACACTAATAAAAGAGAAACATGCAAATTAACCATAACTCTGCTACAACCATAAGCCACGCCCACCAGCCAATCAGGAGTGGGTATGAAAATTAACCCAACCAAGATGGTGGCCAGCCATGGAGCAAGCAGGAGGCTTGGGTTTCCCTGGCAATGGAGGAAGCCAAGCTTCCTGCCAGCCCTGGCTGGCCCTGGCCTCCGCTCAAGGCTACAAAGTTACAATTATAGAAGATAAATAAATCCTAGATACTTGCTTCCAGCCAGCCCTGGCCTCTGCTCAAGGAGGTGCTATAAAAAAAAAGAAAGAAAAAGAAAAAAAGGAGGGGTTGGGACCTTGGGTCACCGGGGGGTGATTAGGCCAGGATGGGACGGCAGGGGCCATTGGGGGTAAGCAGACCAGGAGGGGGGCCAGTTGGGGGTGAGCAGGCCATCAGTGGGGGTCAGTTGGAGGTGATCAGGACAGCAGGGGGGGTGCAGTTTGGAGTGAGAAGGCTAGCAGTGGGGCAGTTGGGGGTTAGCATGCTGGTGGGGAGGGAAGGTGGAGGCGAGCAGGCCAGCAGGGGGGGCAGTTGGGGATTATCTGGCTGGTGGGGGGGCATTTGGGGGTGAGCAGGCCATCAGGCAGAGTGGTTAGGATCAATCAGGCAGGTAGGCAGGCAGGTGAGCGGCTGGAGCCAGCAGTCCCGGATTGTGAGGGGGATGTCCTACTGCTGGTTTAGGCCCGATCCCTGTAAACTGGCAGTAGGACATCCTTCAAGGGGTCCCAGATTGGAGAGGGTGCAGGCCGGGCTGAGGAACAACCCCGCCCCCAGCCCTCCGTGCATGAATTTTGTGCACCGGGCCACTAGTGTGTATGTATGTATGTGCATATACATATATATATATTTTACATATATATATATATATATATATATATATATATATATATATGACAGATAAGACACAAACAACAATATGTGATAGGGGGAAAGGGATGGTAGAAGGTGGAAGTGAACAAAGGGGAATAAATGGGGATGAAATGAGACATGACTTTGGGTGGTGAACTCACCATGCAGTATGCAGATGATGTTTTACTGAATTGTACATTTGCAACTTGTATGGTTTTACTAACCAATATCACCCCAATAAATTCAATAAAACAAAAACTAATGAGTATTTTATCTACAGGAGGTGAGGCAGAAGAGATGGGAAGATGAGTACAGTTATTTGTATACTTTTGACTATGCTGTCTTTTGCCATTGAAAAATAAACAAAAGAAGGCCTGAATAAAGCAAAATAGAAGAAAAAAAACCCCAGTCCTAGCCAGTTTGGCTTAGTGGAGAGAGTGTCAGCCTTCAGACTGAAGGACCCAGGTTCAATTCCAGTCAAGGGCCCGTACCTCAGTAGCAGCCTTGATCCCCAGCCCTGGTTGGGCCACATGCAGGAGGCAACCAATTGATGAGTTACTCTAATATCGATGTTTCTCTCTCTCTCTCTCTCTCTCTCTCTCTCTCTCTCTCTCTCTCTCTCTCTCCTTCTCTCTCTCTTCCCCTCTCTAAAAATCAATAGAAACACATCTTTGGGTGAGGATTAACAAAACAAAAACAAAGAATTAAACAAAACAAATGAACTTAACTATATTTCTCTAAAATCCAATGGAAAAATATCTTCAGGTGAGGATTAACAAAACAAAAACAAAGAATAAAATAAAACAGACTCAAAGAATAAAACAAAACAAGGGGGAAATGAAATAAGTAACTAAATTAATTTTTGAACCCAAATTTTATCTATATATTCTCACAAGTATAAAACAACAACACCTGAAATAAAGCTTTAAGCTGTATTTAGTGTCACTGACAGTGGTGTGAGTTCAAGATTCTGAAACAACTCATCATGTATCCAAAGACTCAGCAAATAAGTAAACACTGAGGAAAAAGGAGTCCCTCTCACTCTCGGGGAAAGGAACTCTGTACATGGAAAAGGAGATGCCACAAAAACTCTAAGGTGTCAAACTAGAATTAGGGATATCAATTCGAACTTATAGGTTTTAAAATGTATAAACAGATTGCAACTTATAGCTTATATGTTAACATCTATACTGTTCCCATTCCTCATTCTTTCTGTACCACTCCAGACCCACCTCCTGTGAGTAAACTTTCCTTTAGTTTCTTAGTTTCTAGTTTTCATTCCTTGTGTTTCTTTTATATATATTTCCAGTTGGCTTCTCTGAGATAATTTAGAATCCTTGCAGGCAATAAACACACCTAAGGCTTCAAAATGAATAACTACAGTAATGGATTTGACTTAGAAAATAAGAATACACAAGTACATAATGATATAAATAAATAAATACAGAAATGGTTTGGCTCAGTGGATACAGCATTGGCCTGTGGACTGAAGGGTCCCAGGTTCGATTCCGGTCAAGGGCACATGCCCAGGTTGCAGGCTCAGTCCCCAGTAGGGGGTGTGCAGGAGGCAGCTAATCAATGAGTCTCTCTCATCATTGATGTTTCTCTCTCTTTCTCCCTCTCTGAAATCAATACAAATAAAAAAATAAAGAGTAATAACTAGATCTGATATCATGGGTTAAAAAGTTACTTTCTCCTTTGCTACCAAAGAAAATAGCAACAATGTTAGAACCTGCCATTGAGTCAGGGAGGCCATTTGGAATGGTGGTGATTGTGGCCAGAGCTCTTGACGATTGTTTTCAAGCAGAAAGTCAGGCCTGGTAATGCCAGATATTTTTCAAGAGAGTTATCTATTTCAAAATGTTGGCAACATATTAAAACTTAAACACACTATCAGTTAACCAAAATCCTCTTTTTGGGTTAATCAATTTTTTGGCTGCTTGTCTATAATCTTTGCTTTAGGAATTGATCTAAGCCAAAGCAAGTAATCAGTGAACTGTATGAAGTTAATGGGCTCACTAAGTTATAGTGACAGAATGCAGATCAGTGGTTGCTGGGGGTTGGATGAGGATTCCTGAGGGGCATACAGAAACTTCTAGAGATGATGGATATGTTCACTATCTTCATTGATGTGATGCTTTCATCATTACATATATGTCAAAACCTATCAAATTGTACATTTTAAATATGTGCCATTTATTGCAGGCCAATTATATTTCAATAAAGCTGATTAAAAAAAACAGAAATGAATACATAAACAAATAAAAATAAATGAAGGTGGAATATGGGCAAGTTCTTTCTTATAGGAGAAAACAACTAATAAATATATAAGAAATGATAGAATTGGAACAATCACTATTTGGCCACCACTTTTATAATAATTTTCTCATATGAAACTCACCAATGGATGTTAAGTATAGTAGGTGGAATTTTAATAAGCAAAAATTTATGGTTATATAGTATCAAAATATGTACCTAAATGATACCTATTAATTATAAGGTTAAAATAGTAACTAAAAAAATGGCAACTTTACAGTAGAGAACCTGGCACACACTACCTTAGCTAACTGATCAAGGATAACTTTTTATGAGGCCAGCATTATCTTAATTTCAAACCAGATAAAGACACAACAACAACAACAAAAAGAAAATTACAAGCCAATATCACTGTTGAACATAGATGCTAAAATCCTCAACAAAATATTAGCAAATTGGATCCAGCAACATATTAAAAAGATCATACACCATGACCAAGTGGGATTTATTCCAGTGATACATGGCTGGTATAATATTCACAAATCAGTAAATGTCAGCACATAAACAAACTGAAAGACAAAAATCAATTGATCATATCAATAGATGCACAAAAAGCATCTGACAAAATCCAACACCCATCTTATCTAATAAGAGGGTAATATGCAAATTAACTGTCACTACACGACAAAGGTGGCCATGCCCATAGCCACAAATATGGCAGTGCCCATAGCCACAAATATGGTGGTGCCCATAGCCACAATGATGGCAGTGTAGGCAGAGAGGGCGGGAGGCTTGGCTCCCTTTGTCGCCGGGTGATGAAGGAAGCCAAGCCTCCTACATGCCCAGGCCTGCTGCTGAGGGAGACATGCAGGGAGTGCAGTGGGGAGACATGTGGGGAGTGAGCGAGGTTCCCTGTCTGGGGGTTCCAAATCCGCCATTGGTTCCTTTCACTGCTGATTCCCCTCCTCACAGGTATCCTCCACGCAAAAGCCGTTCCATGAAAATATGTCATGTCCTAATGGGTGAATGCTAAACCGAATGAGTGTCACACCTAGGCAACATAACTCTCGTTAGAAAAAGGACCTGAGAGGAGGGATTTAGGAATCATGAAGCCATCGTGACCTGCTCGGACTCCAGAACTGCTGTCAAACACAGGCAGTCTGAGACTCTCCCAAACACCAACTGAGCTAAACCTGAGAACCAAAATATTTTCAAGGCCCCAAGTTGATGGGGGTAAGGGAGCCAGGGAGCAAAGCAAGCAGAACAGCCAACTCAACCAAAGACACAGGAGCCTAAGATAACGCAGAGAAATGTCCTGGCCACCGATGCTCTCCCGCAGATGTGGTGCCCACACCCAGCTGGGGGGAGGGGGTGTGTACGTGCAGAATTTAAGAGGGGGTATGTATGTCCAGCAGGAGGGAAAGTCGAAGCATGCCTAAGGATTTTTTGTACATGTCCCACAGTTGAGAAGCAGAGTCAGAATCAAGAAGCAAAGTCTTACCTCAGCGCTAGGGTGTTTAAAAGTATCTAAAATTAGCAGTTCCATCACCGAGTCCACTGCCATGTTTGCCACGGATGGGAGGCGCGCAGAGGACTTTCAGGGCAGCCCAATAACCTCGGAGGTAACAGCAGCTCTTGAGAGGGAGAGACTGAAGCACTTACGGTGTTCAAAGAGCTAGCACTGCAAACCTTGGCCTATCGGGAAGCTCGGGGCTGCTAGAAGTTGCTGCCCCACCTTCTCCAGCATGGAGAGGAAAGGTGGATAGGGTGGCTCCAGTGGTCCAAATCCTGTCGTTGTCTCCATTACCTAGCCTCTGCGCCCTCCAGGACAGCCTCAGTACCAGTGCAGAAGAGGCTTTGGAGAGGGTTGTGGTGAGGAGAATGCTTCTGACTCTAGATACCAGTGAAATCACTGTCAAGAGCTTTTCTAGGACTGGCAGATAAATGCAGCAATGAAGGATGAATAATGTCTCAAAACAAAGAGGTTGGTTGTTTTTTTCTCATCAGCAAAATGTGAATATTACCTAAAAACATAGACTTTGTGAGAATTAATTGAAATAAAATTCCAGAAACTGAGTAACAGCCAGGCTGAAGTGGATAGGTTGGTTGAGCGTGAACGTAGTCCTGTGCACCGAAAGGTTGCAGGTTCAATTTCATGTCAGGGAACATACCTGGCACATACCAGGGTTTCAAGTTGGATCCCTGGTCAGGACTCCTAAGGAAGGCAATTGAAGGGATGTTTCTTACATTGATGTTTCTGACTCTCTATCCCTCTTCCTTCCACTCTCTCTAAAAATCAATGGAAAATGAATTAATGCCATATCTACAAATGTGGATAATCTAAAAAGAAAAAAAGAAGAAGTGTGTGGGGGGGCCCTAACCAGTTTGGTTCAGTGGATAGAGCATCGGCCTGTGGACTGAAGGGTCCCAGGTTTGATTCTGGTCAAGGGCATGTACCTTGGTTGCGGGCACGTCCCCAGTTGGGGGTGTGCAGGAGGCAGCTGATTGATGTTTCTCTCTCATCAATGTTTCTAACTCTCTATTCCTCTCCCTTCCTCTTCATGAAAAAAAATCAATAAGATATATTCAGGAAAAAAAAGGGTAAAAGAGGTAGAATATGTACTGTATAATTTAAAGTGTGTAAAATAATATAACTTTTTAGGGGCATATATGTTATCTATACTAATAAAAGGGTAATATGCTAATTAGACCAGACATCTTTCAGATATCCATCTGGACGTCCTTCTGGACAAAGCCACAGTGGTGGGGGCCAAGGCAGAGGCCGTTCAAGGCAATCAAGTCAGCAGGGGAGGGCACTTAGGGGTGACCAGGTTGGCAAGGGATCAGTTAGGTGTCGATCAGGCAGGCAGGAGAGTGGTTAGGGGGTGATCAGGCTGGCAGGCAGGCAAGTGGTTGGGAGCCAGCAGTCCCAGATTGTGACAGGGATGTCATAAACCGGCAGTCGGACATCCCCTGAGGGGTCCCAGATTGGAGATGGTTCAGGTTGGGCTGAGGGACACCTCTACCCCACCTCTGGTGCACGAATTTTGTGCACCGGGCCTCTAGTGTTTTTGTGTGTGTTTTTTTAAAATAAAAACTCAGCATGGTGAAGGTCTGGGACAGAGGGGAGAGGGCAGGCTAGAAGGGGTCCTTGCGGGAAAAGGTGTATATATGTATAACTTTCAACAATAACATTAAAAGAAAACTCAGGAAAGTGGGAATACAGGGATCATACCTCAACATAATAAAGGCCACATATGACCAATTTATAGCCAAAATTATACTCAATGAGCAAAAACTAAAACCATTTCCCCTAAGCACAGGAACAAGACAGGGATGTCCGTGTTCACCAGTCTTATTCAACATAGTATTAGAATTGTAATAGCCACAGCAATCAGACAAGAAGAAAAAATAAAAGGCATCCAACTTGGAAAGGAGAAATACTAAAAGGAGGCAAGAGCGTACAATGGAGCAAAGACAGTCTTTTACATAAATGGTGCTGGGAAAATTGGACATACATGCAAAAAAAAAAAAAAAAGAGAAAGAAAGAACCAACAGCTGCCGAAACCGGTTTGGCTCAGTGGATAGAGCGTCGGCCTGCGGGCTCAAGGGTCCTGGGTTCGATTCCGGTCGGGGGCATGTACCTTGGTTTCGGGCACATCCCCAGTGGGGGGTGTGCAGGAGGCGGCTGATCGATGTTTCTCTCTCATCGATGTTTCTAACTCTCTCTCCCTCTCCCTTCCTCTCTGTGGAAAATCAATAAAATACATTTTTTTTTAAAAAAAGAAAGAACCAACAGCTTACACCATACACAAGAGTAAACTCAAAATGGATAGAATACTTAAATATAAGTTGTGAAACCATAAAAATCCTAGAAGAAACCACAGACATCAAGATCTCAGTCATCTCTTATAGTATTATGTTTGTAGAGACATCTCCTAGGGCAAGGGAAACAAAAGAGAAAATAAACTGGACTACATCAAAATAAAAAGCTTCTATAGAGAAAAAGAAACCATAAACATAACAAAAAGGGAGTCTACTGTATGGGAGAACATATTTGCCAATGATACATCTGATAAAGGGTTAATATCCAAAATATAAGGAACTCATACATTAAACAAAAGAAAGACAAACAATCCAATTAGTAATGGGCAAAGGACCTAAATAGACACTTTTCCAAAGAGGACACACAGATAGCCAAAAGACATATGAAAAAATGCTCAAAGTCACTGATCATCAGAGAGATGAAATGCAAGTTCAGACTACATTAAGTTATCACCTTATACCTATCAGAATGGCTACCATCAACAAATCAACAAATGACAAGTGCTGGCAAGGATGTGGAGAATAGGGAACCCTAATACACTGCTGGTGGGAATGCAGATTGGTGCAGTAGTTACGGAAAACAGTATGGAGTTTCCTTAAAAATTAAATATGGAACTTCCATTTGACCCCACAATTCCACTTATAGGAATATATCCTAAGAAACCTAAAACACCAATCAGAAAGAATACATGCAGCCCTATGTTCATAGCAGTGCAATTCACAATAAATAAGATCCGGAAACAGCCCACCGGTAGATGAGTGGATAAAAAAGCTGAGGTACATTTACCCCATGGACTACTATGCAGCTGTAAAAAAGAAGGATCTTTTACCCTTTGAGATGGCATGAAGGGACCTGAGGAATATTATACTAGGCAAAAAGCCAGTCAGAGAAAGACAAGTATCACATGATCTCACTTAAATGTGGAATCTAATGAACTAAATAAACTGATGAACAAAATAGATTCAGTGACACAGAAGCATTGAATATACCGTCAAATATCAGAGGGAAGGCAGGCATGGGTGGGTGGGTGGGAAGAGATCCACCAAAGAATTTGTATGCCTGTACGCATAATCAATAGATCCTGATAATAGTATGGTGAAGGTCTGGGGTAGGGAGTGGGGGCAGGCTAGAAGAGTTAATGAGGAAAAAAGAGGAACATATGAAATACTTTCAACAATAATTTTTTTGAAAATTTGTTAAAAAAGAATAAAAACATTAGCTATTGGAAACATTATCATATGCCTTCTGATAATATGCACTGTGGTATGTCAGCTATAAATCTAAGCCTGAACTATACATAAAAACATACATACATATATACATATATACACACAGAAGGTAAACATAGTACAATATTAACCATTGGGGATTTGGCTAAAGATTAACCAGAAATTCTTAATATCCTTATCATACTTTTCTGTATCTTCAAAATCATTTCAAAATAGAAAGTTGAAAAACCTTTTTTCCCAGCTGGAGCAATGCCCAAGAACAAAGACGTCCAGGGCATGACGGGAAACAGGAACACTGTCCCCTAGGACGCCAGTCCCTCTTATCTTGGACACTCAGCTCCCAAAGGGCAGTCAGAAATCAGCCACAAGCTTGGGGACTTGGTTGCAGTCTCTCATTAGCAGTTAAGTGTCATCTATGGACTCATTTCTCTGGAGCTGGTTAAGGAAAATGAAAGTCTGTAGAAGTGCCAGAGCCTTAGATCTTGCTTCTGTGTGTCTAGACATTAGGTCTCCTGAAGAAAACCTGAGGCGGAGAAGGTGTCTGAACTCACCAATGATGATCCCAGGTGAGAGAAGCTGAAAATCTGCCCTTGCTGATGGATCTGCCTGTGTACTATCGGGTTCATGTATGAGACTCTGTGTCTACCGATGTGTGTGTGCATGTACTGTGTATGCTTGTGTATGTGCTGTTTGATAGTTGTGTATGTGGTATGAATCTGACTCACAGTCTCATTTTAGCATATGTAGACCAAGTTATCAGCCTCCTGGCATGTGATTAGGGACTCCTGATTCATGTCTGTGAACGTAAACTGGCATCACAGCTGAACATTGGGAGTGAGACTGTTGTCTCTGCTGCTGGACAAGAAGATGCCGACCTCCTAAGGAACCAAGGTCAGCTCAGAGAGAGCTCAGACCTCTGCTCAGCAGTGTGTTGTGCACATGTGAGCTGTGCCTGTGGGTGACACTCTCGTGTATGAGAGCTGGAAGTTATGTTATTGATTTTCTCTTTGTGTATGTGACATGTGTGTGTGACCATATGCATGGGTGTTGGTGGTTTAATGACTGTGTCTGTGACTGAATAGGCTTAACTGCCCTATGTTTACTGCTCTCCCCCAGCAAGGGGGTGGTCAGAAGGAGGGAAGCTCATTAATACACTCTTATTAATAGGAGTGTATTAATGTTGTAGTGATTGAGACTGGGTGTGCATATGTGTTGTGTTGTGTGTGTCTTGTAAGATCTTTGAATTGTTTGTGGTCTGTGTGATTTTGGTGAAGTGTGTGTAGTGTTTGAGTTATATATATATGGTGAGGTGAGTGTTCACCTGGTGCATCATGCCACAGGTGTGTTGATGTGCATTGTGAGTGTGTTTTGGGGTGAGAGGTGTATTATAGTATACTAGTGGCCGGTGCATGAAATTCGTGCACATTAAAAGGGGATTAATTAGAGGAAATAATTTAATATTGCTTTTTGCCCTTTCTGTATAATAGAAGTGTCAGAGATGAAAGAAAATTAGTAAAATGTATATGAAAACCTTCCTCCTTTCAGAGTCTGGAGCACACCACGGGACCCAGAGTCAAGTCCCCGCTCACCCACATGCACCTCAAAATAGTGTGTGACTCAGACCCGGCTGCCCCCGCCCCCCCCCCCCCATTGGGCTAGTTCTAGACCCAGCCAGTCCCACCCTTGTCAAGCCCTGCAGGGCAGGGGGCATAGCCTCAGGTCCCCTGGCTGGTGCTGGGGCCGGGGGTGCAGCCTGAAGTCCCCTGTCAAGCCCCACCTGGTGGGGGATGCGGCCTGAGGTCCCTCAGCCTGGCGCTGGGGAGAGAGGAGCAGCCTGAGGTCCCCTAGCCCAGCACCAGGATGGGAAACGCACCTTCAGATCCCCCATAAAGCCCCGCTGGTTGGGGGCATGGCCTCAGGTCCCCTGGCCTGGCACTGGGGGGGTGTGTGGCCTGAGGTCCCCCAGCCTGATGCCAGGGCGGGGGCCATGCCCTGAGGTCCCCAGTGAAGCCCTGCCAGGTGGGGGACGCAGCCTGTGGTCCCCTGTGAAGCCCTGCCGGGTCGGGGACTCGGCCTGAGGTCTCCTGTCAAGCCTCATGGGGGTGGGGGAGGGCGTAGCCTCAGGTCCCTGCTCATTGCTCGTTAAGGCTCCTTAAAGGAACTTGGCCTCAGCTGTGGGTGCAGCCATCTTTGTGACAGAGTGATGGTCAATTAGCATAGTCCCTCTTTATTAGATAGGATACTTTGTGAACTATTCTGGTTTTGGAGATATTGTGGCATCAAGTGGCTTGCAATGGCCACCCATTTCCAGAGTGTCCCTGAATTTACAGCTGAAGGTCAATGGGAGCAGGCAGGTTCACTGGAAGTCTGACAATGCTCCAACAACGCCCACTCAGCACTGGAGTCTCAAGTTACTTTCAGGCAGAAACAACCCACTCCGGTTTGCAGGGGCTCACGTTCCATTCCTGCCACAGTGAATTATTATGGTTTGGTTCTGGCCTGGTGTAGAAATGATCCCTCCATGCTCAACAAGATGTAAACTCACAGAAGTGGGCACCTTGCTTTTCTTGTTCAGTGCTGTATTTCAGTCCTTGGTAGAGGTCCCAACACAGTCTTAATGTTAAAAGTAATATTTGAATAAACCGAGAACCCCTCTTACTTCTGTGTGATGAGGTCTTGTAACTACTTTGGGGTTCCAATGTTTTCCTGGAGCCAGAATGGGAAAGAGGGAAGAGGCACACATCCATAGATGTGAGAAATTAATATGAAGAATTTAAAAATTAATGGTTTTCCCAGAGAATGACAGTATGAGATGTGATGGTCCTGTTCTTCCTTTCTAGGTCCCTGAGACTCCCAACCCTTCTTCATCTCCAGCAGACAGAAGAGCAGCATGAGGCCTGAGAACCAGAGCAGCGTGTCCCAGTTCCTCCTCCTGGGGCTCCCCATCCCACCAGGGCAGCAGGGCCTGTTCTTCACCCTGTTCCTGGGCATGTACCTGACCACGGTGCTGGGCAACCTGCTCATCATCCTGCTCATCAGGCTGGACTCTCGCCTGCACACGCCCATGTACTTCTTCCTCAGCCACTTGGCCTTCTCTGACATTTCTCTTTCCTCTGTCACTGTCCCTAAGATGCTTATGAACATGCAGACTCAGGTACAATCCATCTCCCATGTGGGATGCATTTCTCAGTTGTATTTTTTCATACATTTTGCTGGTCTTGACAATTTTCTTCTCGCTGTGATGGCATATGACCGGTACGTGGCCATCTGTCACCCCCTGCACTATTCCACAATCATGAGGGAGGGGCTGTGTGTACTGCTGGTGGCTGGCTCCTGGATTCTCTCCTGTAGCAATGCCCTTTTGCACACCCTCCTATTTGGCCAGCTGTCTTTCTGTGCTGACAATGCCATCACACACTACTTCTGTGACCTCGCTGCACTCCTGAAGCTGAGCTGTTCAGACACCTTCCTCAATGAGCTGGTCATCTTCACCGAGGGAGGAATGATTTCCTTTTTGTGTTTTGGTATAATTTTGGGCTCCTATATCCGTATAGGGACCATCATCCTGAGGGTACCCTCCACTAAGAGACTCTCTAAAGCCTTTTCCTCCTGTGGCTCCCATCTCTCTGTGGTGTCTTTATACTATGGGACAGCTGCAGGTGTTTACTTTTCCTCCTCATCAGATTCCAAAGACATACTTGCTTCAGTCATGTATACGGTAGTTACCCCCATGCTGAACCCCTTCATCTACAGCCTGAGGAACAGAGATATAAAACAGGCCTTAGAGATGTGTGTCCATAGGGTTAAGTTCTTTAAGCAGCAATCAGTAAATCCTCCTGTTGCAGTCAGGAGCACAGGGAGATAGATCTCCTAAAATTATTGTATGGCCAAATCTCCGTATAACTTTCGTAGAATATGCGTTCTGTCATCATGTACATGTGTTGTTAATATGTTAACTAGGTCACATTTGCTACTTGGATTGTCAATAATTCTTTATTACTAATAGATATTTTTTGCTTGCTCATCGTCTCTTAAAAGATGTATGCAAAATCTCATGCAAAATATTTTGCACAATTGTGGATTTTTGTTTCTCTCCTTTGAGTCATGTCAATTTTTGTTTATGTATTAATTATACTGTGTTAATGAGGATGCCCTGATTTAGCAGCATTGCCTGTTTCTGGTGAACTTTCCATTTATTTTTTTTCCTGATTTTTTAAAAAGATATTTTATTGATTTTTTACAGAAAGGAAGGGAGAGGGATAGAGAGTTAGAAACATCGATGAGAGAGAAACATAGATCAGCTGCCTCCTGCACACTCCCTCCTGGGGATGTGCCCGCAACCAAGGTACATGCCCTTGACCAGAATTGAACCTGGGACCCTTGAGTCCGCAGTCCAACGCTCTATCCACTGAGCCAAACCAATTAAGGCTTTCCTGATTTTTTAATGTTGGCTTTTGTTGGCTATAGATGAAAAAGGTGAGCTGATTATACACATTTCTTTACTACTCACATTCAATGTCATCATGTTGGTAGATTGCAATAAGCCATAGTGAGAAAAATTACACTTTGGAAATTTCCAGTACTAAGAAAAGAAAAAAAAGCTTTGTAAAAGAGAGAGACTTTTAAAAATAATGCATTAAAAAGCACATAATTGCATTTATAATTAGAAGGTATTTCTAGTACTGGGTCCTACCTTCAGAACCCATCTACTTCTGATACTTTCTATCTATATGTACAGATGCAGATAGAGATATAGATAATAATGTAGTATAGATGAAAAAGGTGCAGCTTTCTCACTGTTAGTGTTTACATGGTATTTCCTTTCTATCACTTCACACTTTTCTTTGTTCTTTTATCTGTGAGGCGTCCATTGTTAACAGTGTAATGTTAGATTTTCCTCTTTTTATGTAGAGTAACCATTATTATATTTCTGGAAAATTGTATCTATTAACATTTAAGGTAATCATAACATATTTGCATTTATATTTTCTTATCTTGTATTAATATTTTCCATATTACTATGTTTTTTATTTTTTTAAAGCTCTGTACTTTATTTTTTTAATATATTTTTATTGATTTCAGAGAGGAAGGAGAAAGAGAGAGAGAGATAGAAACACCAATGATGAGAGAGGATCATTGATTGGCTGCCTCCTGCATGCCCCCTACTGGGGATTGAGCCTGAAACCTGAGCATGTGCCCTTGACTGGAATGGAACCTGGGACCCTTTAGTCCATAGGCTGACACTCTATCCACTCAGCCAAACTGGCTATGGCCCAAATTACTATGTTGTTGTTTTTTTCTTTATTGATTAAGTTATTACATATGTGTCCTTATCCTTCCATTGCCCCCCAGCCCCCCAATCATGCCCTCACCCTCACCCCCTGTTGTCAGCGTCCATTGGTTATGCTTATATGCATGCATACAAGTCCTTTGTTTGATCTCTCCCCCTTATACCCACCTGCCCCTACATTTCCTCTGAGGTTTGAGCATCTGATCAATGCTTCTCTGTCTCTGGATATGACTTTTTTTCATCAGTTTATATTGTTCACTAGAGGCCCAATGCATGAAGATTCGTGCAAGAATGGGCCTTCCTTCCCCTGGCTGCCGGCACTGCCTTCACTCTGGCCTGGAGCTGCCTTTCTGCCTTCGCTCTGGCCCGGAGATGCCTTTCCGCCTTCCCACACTGCCCAGAGGCCCTGAGAGGTTGGGGCGGTGCAGAAAGCCTGCATCACTCTGCATCTGCATATGCAAATTACCCCAACATCTTTGGTGTGTTAATTTGCAAAGGTACAGTCAATTTGCATCTTTTTGTTTTATTAGTGTAGATTATAATCCACAAATGAGTGAGATCATGGGATATTTATCTTTCTCTGACTATGTTTTTTATTTGATATATCTGTTTCACATTTATTTTCTCTTGTTTTCCTCCTTTTTGATTAATTGAATTCATTTTTGTTATATCATTCTCCCTCTATTTACATTTTGTTCATATACTATTATTATTTTATAATTCTTTTATGTATTGTATATAGAGATTATTTTTACATTCTCTTTAATTTTTAATTGTAATTTAAATACAAAATACGAAATTTATTATGTTAGCTTTTGTAGATGTTCAGTTCAGTGGCATTTAGAAAACTCATCACCTGTAACTCATTCTAGGACACCTATAAAAACTCTATAGAACAACAATGCAATTGAGAGTTTGGCAATTGTGAAAAAAATTAGCACAAAGATATCTATGAATCAGTATGAAGAAATATCAGGATAAATGGGAAAATAGTAATGTGTAAAAGACATTTACAAGATTCCAATTTTAAGTGAAAATAAAGGGGAGATAGAACACACATATGTCTGCCTATTTGAGTAAAAAGAAACAAAGGAAGAATAAAAACAGTTGTTAAGATCTGGAAACAGCCCAAGTGCCCATCAATAGATAAGTGAATAAAAAAACTGTGGTACATTTATACAATGGAATACTACTCGGCTGTAAAAAGGAAGGAAATCTTATCTTTTGTAACAGTATGGATGGATTTGAAAATTATTATGCTAAGTGAAATGAGCCTGTAAGAGAAAGGCAAACACAATATGATCGCACTTATATGTGAAATCTAATGGACAAATAATATTTTTCAAAAAATAGAAACAGAAGCATAGATACACAGAATAGACTGACAGCTATCAGAGGGTACTTGGTTACTGGGACTGGATGAACAGGTGAAGGGATAAAGCAAATATATATATATATAAATATATAATATTTACAAATATATATTTACAAATATAATATTTTATATATACACTGAGTGGGCAGGTTATCATGATCTCTGAATGCATAATAATCTGGCCACTCAGTGTACTTCTCTGGAGTACTTCATTTATTTGATATCAAAGATATTATAAATTGTGCACCTGACCAGTTTTCCCCTTTGCAATGGCTGATAGAAAGCTCAGGGCAAACAGGTGGATGATTACCAGCAAAAGTCTAGAATACTTTTGGTACCCATTTGAGATACAAATATACTGAGTGGCCAGATTATTATGCATTCAGAGATCATAATAATCTGGCCACTCAGTGTGTGTGTGTGTGTGTGTGTGTGTGTGTGTGTGTGTGTGTGTGTATGTGTGTGTATGTGTATTAGAGGCCTGGTGCACAAAATTCGTGCACGGGGGCATGTGTGTGTGTGTCCCTCAGCCCAGCTGCACCCTCTTCAATCTGGGACCCTTCTCACAATCCAGGACGGCTGGCTCCCAATTGCTTGCTTGCCTGCTTTCCTGATTGCCCCTAACCACTTCTGCCTGCCAGCCTGATCACACCCTAACCACTCCCCTGCAAGCCTGATTGCCCCTAACTGCCCTCCCGTGCAGTCCTGGTCACCCCTAACTGCTCTTCCCTGCAGGCCTGGTCCCTACCACCTGCCCTCCCCTGCTGACCTAATTGCCCACAGCTGCCCTCCCCTGCAGGCCTGGTCACCTCTATGCCCTCCCCTTCAGACCTGGTGACCCCTAACTGCCCTCCCCTGCAGGTCTGGTCCCCCACAACTGATCTCCCCTGCAGGCCTAAGTTCCTCCCAACTTCCCTCCTCTGCTGGCCTGGTCACCCCTAACTGACCTCCCCTGCAGGCTTGATCGCCCCCAACTGCCCTCCCTTGCAGGCCTGGTCTCTCCCAACTGCCCTCCCCTGCTGGCCTGATTGCCCACAACTTCTCTCCCTTGCAGGCCTGGTCCCTCCCAACTGCCCTCCCTTGCTGGCCATCTTGTGGTGGCCATCTTGTGTCCACATGGGGCATCCATATTGTGTGTTGTAGTGATGGTCAATTTGCATATTACTCTTTTATTAGATAGGATAGAGGCCTGGTGCATGGGTGGGGGCCAGCTGGTTTGCCCTGAAGGGTGTCCCGGATCAGAGTGGGGGTTCCCTTGGGGTGTGGGGCAGCCTGGGCATGGGGCCTGTGATGGTTTGCAGGCTGGCCATGCCCCCCAGCGACCCAAGCAGAGGCCCTGCTGTAGACGGCGCCTGGGAAGGCACATGGGCATTTCTTTAAATTGTTGTCAGCTGAGTCTGAGGCGACTGGTAGAGCCGCGTCTCGGATACACCCTCCCCAAGAAGGTGGAGAGTGTTATCAGTACTGACTCACCTTTGCCCAGGTGTCACTTTGATATGTAAATCCAGGCAAGCACCAGGAATGCTAGGGCCTACTCAAGAATGCTAATAAGCTCCTTTGATCCTAAGTTTTGGTGATACTTCCTGGTATTTGGGGGTATAAAATAAATGTGCTGCATGGGCTCAGGGTCGTCCTGTCCCTCCATCAGAGTGGCAGCGACCCACCTGGCTCCCAGCTTTAAATCTATTTCTGCGTCTTCCTTCCTTCCTTCCTTCCTTCCTTCCTTCCTTCCTTCCTTCCTTCCTTCCTTCCTTCCTTCCTTCTTTCTTTCTTTCTTTCTTTCTTTCTTTCTTTCTTTCTTTCTTTCTTTCTTTCTATAATTTCTCAATCCCTGGCTGCCTCCACTTAGAACTGGTTCGTTCATCTCTCTTTCCGTGCTGGACACGGTAAATGGAGATCCCTGCCATAACTGGCCCCTGCCACCTCTGGCCCCCACACCCTGCTATCTGGGATTTACTTATCTTCCCAGTGGAGTGGAGGCCTAGGCCTGCCAGGGTGTGCAGAAACCTTAGCTTCCTCCATCACCGGGGGAAACTGAAGCCTCCTGCTCTCTTCAGCTCCGTGGCCGCAGCCATTTTTGTTGGGATTATTTATCTTCTATAATTGAAACTTTGTAACCTTGAGTGAAGGCTTGGGCCTGCCAGGGTGTACGGAAAGCTTGGCTTCCTCCATTGCCTGGGAAACCCAAGCCACCTGCTCACTCCGTGGCCGTAGCCATCTTGGTTGGGTTAATTTGCATACTCACTCCTGATTGGCTGGTGAGCATGGCTTGTGGGTGTAGCAGAATGGTGGTTAATTTGCATATTACTCTTTTATTAGATAGGATGCTGAAAGGTATTCTTTAAGAAGAGGAAGAAGAAGAAAAAGGTAAAGATAAAAATTATGAACAACAAATACATATCTATCAACAAGTGAATCTAAAAATCAAGTGAATAAAAAATCTGATGAACAGAATAAACTGGTGAATATAATAGAATCAGGGGCATAGAAAGGGAGTGGACTGACAATTCTCAGGACGGGAAAGGGGTGTGGGGGTGTGGGAAGAGAATGGACAAAAATTGTAACCTATGGATGAGGACAGTGGGGGGGGGGAGTAAGGGCAGAGGGTGGGTGGGAACTGGGTGGAGGGGAGCTATGGTTGGAAAAAGGAGAAACAATTGTAAGAATCTGAACAATAAATATTTATTTTTTAAAAGTTATGGTTATATATTATCAATATATGTACCTAAATGATACCTATTAATTACTAGAGGCCCGGTGTACGAAATTCGTGCACGGGGGGGGGGGAGGTTTCCCTCAGCCCAGCCTGCACCGTCTCCAATCTGGGACCCCTCGAGGGATGTCCAACTGCCCGTTTAGGCCCGATCCCACCGGGCAGTCGGACATCCCTCTCACAATCCAGGACTGCTGGCTCCCAACTGCTCACCTGCCTGCCTTCCTGATTGCCCCTAACAGCTTCTGCCTGCCAGCCTGATCACTCCCCTAACCACTCCCCTGCCAGCCTGATTGATGCCTAACTGCTCCCCTGCCAGCCTGTTTGCCCCTAACTGCTCTCCCCTGCAGGCCTCGTCACCCCTAACTGCCCTCCCCTGCAGGCCTGGTCCCCCACAACTGCTCTCCCCTGCAGGCCTGGGTCCCTCCCAACTGCCCTTCCCTGCAGGCTTTGTTGCCCCCAACTTCCCTCCTCTGCCAGCTTGGTCACCCCTAACTGCCCTCCCCTGCAGGCTTGATCACCCCCAACTGCCCTTTCTTGCAGGCCTGGTCCCTGCCAACTGCTCTCCCCTGCTGGCCAGATCGCCCATATCTGCCCTCCATTGCAGGCCTGGTCCCTCCCAACTGCCCTCCCCTTCTGGCCATCTTGTGTACACATGGGTGCAGGATCTTTGACCACATGGGGGCAGCAATCTTGTGTGTTGGAGTGATGTTCAATTTACGTATTAGTCTTTTATTAGATAGGATAGAGGCCTGGTGCATGGGTGGGGACAAGCTGGTTTGCCCTGAAGGGTGTCCCGGGATCAGGGTGGGGGTTCCCTTGGGGCGTGGGGCCCGTCTAAGGGGCTGGTGGTGGTTTGCAGGCCAGCCACGCCCCCTGGAAACCCAAGCGAACACCCTGGTATCTGGGGTTTATTTATCTTCTACAATTGAAACTTTGTAGCCTGGAGCGGAGCCAAACCTTCTGCTTGCTCCATGGCGGCAGCCATTTCTGTTGGGATTTATGTATCTTCTATAATTGAAACTTTGTAGCCTTAAGTGGAGGCCTGGGCCATCCAGGGTGTGTGGAAAACTTGGCTTCCTCCATTTCTGGGGGCAACCCTAGCCTCCTGCTCCTTCCAACTCCATGGCTGCCGCCATTTCTGTTTGGATTTATGTATCTTCTATCATTGAAACTTTGTAGCCTTGAGTGGAGGCTTAGGCCGGCAAGGGCAGGGAGAAAGCTTGCCTTCCTCCATTGCCAGGGAAACCCAAGCCTCCCTCCTGCTCTCTGTGGCCGGTAGCCATCTTGGTTGAGTTTATTTGCATATCCGCTCCTGATTGGCTTGTGGGTGTGGCTTGTGGGCGTGGCTTGTGGGTGTAGCAGAGTGATAGTTAATTTGCATATTACTCTTTTATTAGATAGGGTAAGGTTAAAATAGTAACTAAGAAAATGGCAACTTTACAGTAAAGAACCAGGCCCACACTACCGTAGTTAACTGATCAAGAATAACTATTTATGAGGCTAGCATTACTCTAATTTCAAAATCAGATAAAGAAACAACAAAAAAAGAGAAAATTAGAGGCCAATATCACTGGTGAACATAGATGCTAAAATCCTCAACAAAATACTAGCAAATTGGATCTAGCAACATATTAAAAAGATCATACACCATGACCAAGTGGGATTTATTCTAGTGATACAAGGCTGGTATAATATTCGCAAATCAGTAAATGTCAGCACATAAACAAATTGAAAGACAAAAATCAATTGATCATATCAATAGATGCACAAAAAGCATTTGACAAAAATCTAACACCCATTTTTTATAAAAATTCAGCATGGTGAAGGCCTGGGGTGGAGGGGGGCAGGCTAGAAGGGGTCCTTGGGGAAAAAGGGGGATATATGTAATACTTTCAACAATAAAGATTAAAAGAAAACTCAGCAAAGTGAGAATATAGAGATCATACGTCAATATAATACAAGCCACATATGACTAACTTATAGCCAAAATTATTCTCCATAGGCAAAAACTAAAACCATATCCCCTATGGACAGGAACAAGACAGGGATGTCTGCTTTCACCACTCTTATTCAACAGAGTACTGGAGTTTTAATAGCCACAGCAATCGCACAAGAAGAAAAAATAAAAGGCATCTAATTGGAAAGGAGGAAGTGATAAAAGGAGGCAAGAGCATACAATGGAGTAAAGACAATCTTTTACATAAATGGTGCTGGAAAAATTGGACATACATGCAAAATAAAACACAAAAAAGAAAGAACCACAAACATACACCATACACAAGAGTGAACTCAAAATGAATAGAATACTTAAATATAAGTTGTGAAACCATAAAAATCCTACAAGAAACCATAGGCAGCAAAATCTCAGATATCTCTTGTAACATTTTGTTTGTAGAGACATCTCCTAGGGCAGTGGTCGGCAAATTCATTAGTCAACAGAGCCAAATATCAACAGTACAATGATTGAAATTTCTTTTGAGAGCCAAATTTTTTAAACTTAAACTTCTTCTAAAGCTACTTCTTCAAAATAGACTTGCCCAGGCCGTGGTATTTTGTGGAAGAGCCACACTCAAGGAGACAAAGAGCCTCATGTGTCTCGCGAGCTGCAGTTTGCTGACCACGGCCATAGGGCAGGAGAAACAAAAGAGAAAATAAGTAAATTGGACTACATCAAAATAAAAAACTTCTAAATAGCAAAAGAAACCATAAACATCATGAAAAGGGAGCCTACTGTATGGGAGAACATATTTGTCAATGATACATCTGATAAAGGATTAATATCCAAAAAATATAAGGAACTCATACAATTAAACAAAAGGAAGACAAACAATCCAATTGGTAATGGGTAAAGGACCTAAATAGACACTTTTCCAAAGAGGACACACAGATAGCCAAGAGACATATGAAAAAATGCTCAAAGTCACTGATCATCAGAGAGATGAGATGCAAATTCAACCTACATTGTTATCACCTTATACCTATCAGAATGGCTACCATCAACAAATCAACAAATGACAAGTGCTGGCGAGGATGTGGAGAATAGGGAACTCTAATACACTGCTGGTGGGAATGCAATTGGTGCAGCTGTTAAGAAAAACAGTGTGGAGTTTCCTTAAAAATTAAATATGAAACTGCCATTTGACTCCACAATTCCACTTATAGGAATATATCCTAAGAAACCTAAAACACCAATCAGAATGAAAATATGCACCCCTATGTTCATAGCAGCGCAATTCACAATAGCTAAGACTCAGAAACAGCCCACCTGTAGATGAGTGGATAAAAAAGCTTTGGTACATTTACACCATGGAATACTATGCAGCTGTAAAAAAGAAGGATCTTTTACCCTTTGAGACAGCATGAAGGGACCTGCAGAGTTGTATACTAAGCAAAAAGCCAGTCAGAGAAAGACAAGTATCACATGATCTCACTTAAATGTGGAATCTAATGAACAAAATAAGCTGATGAACAAAATAGATCCAGAGACATAGAAGCATGGATCATACTGTCAAATCTCAGAGGGAAGGCAGGCATGGGTGGGTGGGTGAGTGGGAAGAGATCAACCAAAGAACTTGTATGCATATATGCATAACCAATGGACCCAGATATTAGTATGGTGAGAGTCTGGCAAAGGGACTCGGGCAGGCTAGAATGGTTAATGGGGGAAAAAGGGGACATATGCAATATTTTCAACAATAAATTTTTTTGGAAAATTTGTTAAAGGATAAAAACACTAGCTACTGGAAACATTATTATATGCCTTCTGATAATATGCACTGGTATATCAGTTATAAATCTAAACCTGAAATACACACACACACACACACACACACACACACACACACACACACACACACAGAAGGTAAATATAGTAGAATGTTCACCAATGGGGGAATTGGCTAAAGATTGTCCAGGAATTCTTAATATCATTATTACAACTTTTCTGTATCTTTAAAATCATTTCAAAATATAAAGTTGAAAAATCTTTTTTCCCAGCTGGAGCAATGCCCAAGAACAAAGACGTCCAGGGCATGACTGGACTCAGGGACACTGTCCCCTAGGACTCCAGTCGCTCTGGCTCTTGGACACACAGCTCCCCAACGGGCAGTCAGAAATCAGCCACAAGCTTGGGGACTTGGTTGCAGTCTCTCATTAGCAGTTAAGTGTCATCTGTGTACTCGTTTCTCTGGAGCCAGATAAGAAAAATGAAAGTCTGTAGAAGTGCCAAGTCCCCAAATCTTGCTTCTGTGTGTCTGGACGTTAGGTCTCCTGAAGAAAACCTGGGGAGATGGGCGATAATCTGGAGCAGAAAGTGTCCGAACTCACCAATGAGCCAAGGTGAGAGGAACTGGAAATCTGCCCTTGGCTATGAACCTGCCTGTGTTCCAGGGTTTTCATGTGTGAGACTCTGTGTCCATGACCCTGGTGTGTGCATGTATTGTGTACGCTTGTATATGTGCTGTTTGATAGTTGTGTGTGTATGTGCTATGAATCTGACTCACAGTCTCAGTTTAGCATATGTGGACCAAATTATCAGCCTCCTGGCATGTGATTAGGGACTCCTGATTGATTCATGTCTGTGATCATAAACACTGGCATCACAGCTGGGCACCAGGAGTGAGACTGTTGTCTCTGCTGCTGGACAAGAAGATGCCGACCTCATAAGTAACCAAGGTCAGCTCAGAGGGAGCTCAGACCTCTGCTCAGCAGTGTGTTGTGCACATGTGAGCTGTACCTGTGGGTGACACTCTCATGTATGAGAGCTGGAAGTTATGTTATTGATTTTCTCTGTGTGTATGTGACATGTGTGTGTGACTGTATGCATGGGTGTTGGTGGTGGTTTAATGACTGTGCCTGTGACTGAATAGACTTAACTGCCCAATGCTGACTGCCCTCCCCCAGCAAGGGGAAGGTCAGAAGGAGGGAAGCTCCTTAATATACTCTTATTAAAAGGAGAGTGTATACTGTTTGTTGTAGTGAGTGTGGCTGAGTGTGCATATGTGTTGTGTTGTGTTGTGTGTGTCTTGTAGATGTTTAAATTGTTTGTGGTCTTGTTTGTTTTTGGTGAAGTGTGTGTAGTGTTTGAGTTATGTATATGTGGTGAGTTGAGTGTTCACCTGGTGCATCATGAAGCAAGTGTGTTGATGTGCATTGTGAGTGTGTTTTTGGGTGAGAGATGTATTATTGTAGGTTGTGTATGTCCAAATTTGTATTGATTATGACTTGTATGTATGCATATGAGTGTTTATGCGGTGAACCACATATTGGCTATTCTTCCTTTAGGGTGGAAATTTGGTCAGGGGTGACTTACATTCCCAAAACAGGTGTGTGTGTGTGTGTGTGTGTGTGTGTGTGTGTGTGTGTGTGAGAGAGAGAGAGAGAGAGAGAGAGAGAGAGTGTGTGAGAGAGAGAGAGAGATATGTATCCATGACTCAAGTATTTCCTAAAGTGTCCTCCTTGTAGGGCATCATTACCTAAGATACTCAAATTCTAAGCAACACCCTGTTTCTTGAAATGGATCTGCTATCATTTTTATGTACCTGAGTGTGACTGAGTTGCTCAGAATTTTCCAACCTTTTCTTTATTTTTACTAAACATCCCAGGGAAACAAACAACTAACTCCAGGCATCATAATGTGTGAAGGTATTGGGCAGAATTACAATTAAATAGTGACGAGACCTTGCGGAAGTTATATAAAACATTGATTTCACTTTCATGTCTTTAAAATGGAAATAATGACACAAGCTTTATGAATCTTGCAGAGGCCCTCTGTAAATAGTTATTGCATAAATATACCTTAATGTATTTGAGAATTTTTTTGTCAGTTGGAAAGTAAATAAATATGAAGAACTAAAATTATCTAGTAAAGGGAATAAAAACATTTTGGGCAACTCTGGGTCTTCACAGGTCTAAAATAATATATAGTGCTTGGCTCCTAAACAAGAAAAGGGAAGTTTTCCTGTGTAACAGTTAAGAGCATGGTTTCTGATCACACAGACCTCTTAGTCTGAACCCCATGAAGTAGCTAATTGTTGGCAATTTTTAATTTATAGAAAATGGTAATACATACGTATATATCAAGTTATAAACATTACATATCAGATATGTAGTAGATACTAATATACACAAGTGTATTTGTGCGCCATTCTGTCCCTGCTGTACTGCTGTGTACCTACAGAATTTGTGTCATTTATGTTTCTATTTCTTAAAAACTAATATAGGTCAAAGAATACAAATCCTTAGAGCAGCTGTGAAGAGGTCTTAAAATCTGGGAATGTAAGGCTGATGTGTGGATTTAATTAGGAAATGTAGGTAAAGTCCTTAGCCTGGTACCCAAATGTTCATCTAAATGTTCAGCATTATTATGAAGACTACAGGCCCGGCGCATGAATTTGTGCACATTGAAAGGAAATTAATTAGAAAAAAAATTTGAATATCGCTATTTGCCCTTTCTCTATAATAGACATATCAACCCAAATCACAAATGACAATGACAGATGGAAACACACGCATGCGATAGGCGCCAGCAAGAGCTTTATATATATATATATATAGATAAACTTGCTTAATTAGACCTGCTTTCTGAATTAGCTAAACTTTTTCCAGCCCAGTGAAGCACCCCAACTTCTCTTTCAGATAACTGTCAGCAACACAGCAGTAAATATCAACACAAAGCAGATTATCATTGTAGATCACGCAGAGAGAACAAAGGGCAAAATATTTAACTGCCACAGTGTTTGACTATATTCTCCATAGTGAGAAAACCTAAAGTCATTTTCAAGTTCCACAATTTCTTCTTTTCAGTCGGGCCATATTTCTAAACTTTCTAAATCCCAGTTTTCCAGCTAATGAAAAGAAAATAGGATTCTACCGAGTCTCCTATCTACGTACTCCGAGACTTCTGTTTGGATCAAATGAGTTGAGACACGTGAAAACGCTTCATAGACATTTGGTTATAGTGTAAAATTTTTCCACCTGGCTATAAAAAAAGTCATGTTCTTGGGCTGAAGAAACTCCAAGGGGGCTAATCGCAGTGGAGAGGAAGCTGGGTGTTGCTACATGACATCATTGCCCAGAGCCCACAGCCACCATTTCCGGGTTGGTCTGGCCTGGGCTGGGCTGTGGGCGGCATTTGTGCCATGGGGTCTTGGCAGTGTTGGCTGCGATTTGGTGGGCTATCACTCCAGAGTGGTAGCAGAGTCTGTGTCCCACTTGGGTGAAGCTGCGTATTGCTTTGTTGGCTCCAAGTCCATGGTGCCAATTCTTTGTAAATGGCCAGTGCACATTACAGCAGCTCCTGCCTTGAGCATCTACCCCTGGTGGTCAGTGTGCATCAAAGCGAATGGTTGGATGGATAGAGGGATACTTAGCATATTAGCCTTTTATATATATAAATACTTTGTGAACTATTCTGGTTTTGGGGATATTCTGACATCCAATGGCATTCAATGTCCGCCCATTTCCAGAGTGTCCCTGAGTTTACAGCTGATGGTCAACGGGAGCAGGCAGGTTCACAGGAAGTCTGACAATGCTCCAACAAGGCCCACTAAGCACTGGAGTCTCACATTACTTTCAAGCAGAAGCAACTAACACCACATTGCAGGTTCTGACCTTCCATTCTTGCCACAGTGAATTATTATGAGTTGGCTCTGGCTTGGTGTAGAAATCATCCCTCCATGCTCATCAAGATATAAACTCATAGAAGTGGTCACCTTGATTTTCTTGCTCACTGCTGCATTTCAGTCCTTAGTAAATGTCCTGATTCAGTCTTAATGTTAATAGTAATATTTGAATAAATAGTGAACCCTTCTTACTTCTATGTGATGAGGTATTGTTGACTACTTTGGGGATCAATGTTTTCCTGGAACCAAGCTGTAATAGAGGGAAGATGCATACATCCAACCTTGTGTAAAATTAATATGAAAGTATTTAAAAATTAATGGTTTTCCCAGAGAATGACAATATGAGATGAGATGTCCTGGTCTTCCTTTCTAGGTTCCTGAGACTCCCAACCCTTCTTCATCCCCAGCAGACAGAAGAGCAGCATGAGGCCTGAGAACCAGAGCAGCGTGTCCCAGTTCCTCCTCCTGGGGATCCCCATCCCACCAGGGCAGCAGGGCGTGTTCTTCACCCTGTTCCTGGGCATGTACCTGACCACGGTGCTGGGCAACCTGCTCATCATCCTGCTCATCAGGCTGGACTCTCGCCTGCACACGCCCATGTACTTCTTCCTCAGCCACTTGGCCTTCTCTGACATTTCTCTTTCCTCTGTCACTGTCCCTAAGATGCTCATGAACATGCAGACTCATCAACAATCCATCTCCTATGTGGGATGCATTTCTCAGTTGTATTTTTTCATACTTTTTGGTGGTCTTGACAATTTTCTTCTGGCTGTGATGGCATATGACAGGTATGTGGCCATCTGTCAGCCTCTACACTACACCACCATCATGAGGGAGGGGCTGTGTGTACTGCTGGTGGCTGGCTCCTGGATTCTCTCCTGTAGCAATGCCCTGTTGCACACCCTCCTTTTGGTCCAACTCTCTTTCTGTGCTGACAATACCATCACCCACTTCTTTTGTGATCTTGCTGCACTCCTGAAGCTGAGCTGCTCAGACATCTCTCTCAATGAGCTGGTCATATTCACCGAGGGAGGAATGATTTTCTTTTTGTGTTTTGGTGTTATTTTGGGCTCCTATATCCGTATAGGAACCATCATCCTGAGGGTGCCCTCCACTAAGAGACTCTATAAAGCCTTTTCTACCTGTGGCTCCCATCTCTCTGTGGTGTCTTTATACTATGGGACAGCTGTAGGTGTTTACTTTTTCTCCTCATCATGGGGTTCCAAAGACATAATTGCTTCGGTCATGTATACGGTAGTTACCCCCATGCTGAACCCCTTCATCTACAGCCTGAGGAACAGAGATATAAAACAGGCCTTAGAGATGTGTGCCAATAGGGTTAAGTTCTTTAAACACTAAATCCTCCTGTTACAGTCAGGAGCACAGTGAGATAGATCTCCGAAGATTATTGTATGGTCAACATCTCCATACATCTTTCATAGAATATACTTTCTTTCATATGTTCAGTGTTGTTAATATGTCATTTATGTTACGTTTGCTACTTGGATTATTAATAATTATTTATTCCCAATTAATATTTTTCACATGTCCATCATCTCTTATAATATACAGTATATGCATAATCTTATGCAAAACATGTTACACTATTATAACTGTGGTTTTGTCTCTTTCTGTTTTGAGATATGTCATTTTTTGCTTATGCATTTTTAAGAATTTTATGTTATCGAATAGCCACTTATTAAGCATCATGATCTGCTCCTGGTAGTCTTTCCTTTTTATTACCTGATTTTTTTATGCTGCCTTTTGTTGCTTCTGGCTAATTGTGCACATGTCTTCCTAATGTTGGCTGACTGCAATCAGGCATGATAAGAATAATTAAACAGTAAAAATTGTTATGTGCTACAAGGCAAGGATGTTAGAGAAAGAGACTCTTGAGGAATGCATTTAAGAACACACTACTAATTTTATAATTAGGAAGAGTTTCTAGTAATGGGTCCTACCTTAATACCTCATCTACTTCTGATATTAATATAAATATGTTATATCTATGTAGATATAGATACATATACAGATAGAGATACAGTTAGATATATAGATACTACCATAGCATAGTGTAGTGTAGTATAGTATAGTATGGTATGGTATGGTATGGTATGGTATGGTATGGCATGGCATGACATGGCATGTTATAGTATAATATGGTATGGTATGATATAGTATAGTATAGTATAGTATAGTATAGTATAGTATAGTATAGTATAGTATAGTATAGTATAGTATAGTGTAGTGTATTGTAGCATAGCATAGCATTGCATGGCATGGCATGATATGGTTTGGTATGGCATAGCTTAGCATAGCACAGCATAGCGTAGCGTAGTGTAGTGTACTATAGTCAGTATGGTATAGTATAGTGAAGATGCAGCTTTCTCTTGGTTGATATGTGTCCTAAATGCCACTGAATTGTATAAGTGTATAAATGGTATTTCTTTTCCATTGATTTAAACATTTCTTTGTCCTTATATATGTGAGGTGTGCATTGTTCAATATGTAATGCTGGATAGTGTTCATTTTATGTAAAACAACAATTAGTATATTTCTGGATATACTGCCTATGGACATCTAATATAATTATAATACATTTGAATTTATATTTTCCTTATTACTATATTTGCCATTTGATTAATCTGTTTCACATATATTCCTCTTGTCTTCCTCTGTTTCACATAAATATATATATTCAGTCCCATTTTCCCTCTATTGACATATTAATCATACATTATTATTATTGCTTTATAATTCTATGTGCCGTTGGCAGGCATCACTTTTTACTTAGCTATTTGAGGTATACAATTCAGTGGCATTTAGGACACATATCACCAATATCTCATTTCATGATCATTAAAGAAAACTCTATAAAACATCAAGTGAATATTTTTCAACTGTGAGGAAAATAGAACAAAGATATCTATAAATCAATATGGAGAAATATTAGAATACTAGAGGCCTGGTGCACGAAAATTCATGCACTGGAGGGGGTCCCTCAGCCTAGCCTGCCCCCTCTCACAATCCCAGAGTCCTCAGGGAAGGTCCTACTTACAGCTCCCTTGTGGGCTGTGACCGGGCTGATCAGGAGAAGGCACCGTTCCCATCACCTCACTGCTGCTGCCACTGCCAGCCACTGTGGCTGCGAGGCCTGAGCCCCGGGCCTCGCAGCTGCCTAAGCTCATGGCTGCTGTGAGCCCACAGCTGCTGTGGCTTGTTGGATGGACATCCATATGGACGTCTGGAAGACATCCGCCCTAATAAGCATATTACCCTTTTTTAGTATAAATATTGCTGAATGGAAAAAGCAATGTGTAAAAGAGTATTTATAGCATGCTACTTGTTATGTAAAAACAAAGGGGAATAAAATATATATATATATATATGTGTGTGTCTGCCCATTTGAGCAGAAAGAAGCACAGGAAGAATAAATTAGAAACTAATGAAATTGTTTACCAACAGGAGTTGGAGCAGAAGAGATGAGGAGAGGAGTAGAATTATTTGTGTAGTTTTGACTACGCTGTCTTTGCAAGTAAAACATAAATATAAAAGGTGGTTAATAAAGCAAAATAGAGTAAAACAAATCAAATGTACTTAACTATATTTTAAATTAACTCCAAAATTAGAGTAAAGGGGAAAATTAAGTAAATGCCCTAAGATATTGTTGAACCCAGAATTTATATTTATCTCTAAATCCTATCTAATAACGAGGGAATATGTTAATTGACCCACACGCAGTCACAAAGATGGCGGCACCCACAGCCAATAAGGAGGGAATATGCTAATTGACTGGCCCACCCTCAAAGATGGCGGCACCCATAGCCAATAAGGAGGAAATATGCCAATTGACTGCCACACCCTCAAAGATGGGGGCACCCACAGCCACAAGATGGCGGTGCTCAGTCCCCTCAGCCCCACAGGGGTGGCAGGCTCCGGCAAGATGGGGCCCTCCCCCAGGCAGGCCGGGACATTCTGTGCGACTGCTTCCAGAGTCCCCCAGTCGCCTCATCCACCCAGACATCCAGGGCTGGCCCAAGACCTAGGCAAGCCTCAGATGGCAGCTGTCCAGCTGCCCAGGGCCGCTCAAGGCTCAGGTAACCAGGGCCTCCCATGGATTGCGCTGCTGGCAGTGGCAGCAGCAGAGGCGTGATGGAGTGTTGCCTTCCCCTGATTGCCGGGTCACCTCTCACCCCTGAGGGATCCCGGACGGTGAGAGGGGGCAGGCTAGGCTGAGGAACACCCCTCCAGTGCATGAATTTTCATGCACCAGGCTTCTAGTTAAAAATAAAACACTGAAAACAATGTCTTAAGTTGTACATTGTATTGCATTAACAGTTCAAGGTTCTGGAACAAGTCACCATGTATCCAATGATTCAGTACATAAGCGACCATTGAGGAAAAGGAAGTGACCCTCACTCTCAGGGAACAGAGCTCTGTACATGGAAAAGGAGAGGCTGGAAAGAACTCTATGGTGTCAAACTAGAATTGCAGCTATCAATTCAAACTCCTGGATTTTAAATGTATAAATAGATTGCAATTTACATGTTATATATCATCCTCTATACTGTTCCCATCCTCTTCTCTCTGTCCTGCTCCTGAACCACCTCCTATGAGCAAACATGCTTTTAAGTTTCTTAGTTTCTTAATTTTCCTTCCTGTTGATATATATATATATATATATATATATATATATATATATATATATATTTTTTTTTTTTCCCAGTTGGCTTCTCTGATACCATTTAGAATCCTTGAAAGCAATGAACTGACCCAAAGCTTCAAAATGAATAACAACTGTAATGGGTTATAACTTAGAGAATAAGAATCCATGAATACTTAATAATATAAATGAATAAATAAAAAACTAACAGGTGTTGGATAAGAATAATTTCCTTCTTTTAGGATAGCACAACTAATAAAGTAGAAATCATAGAATTTGAAAAATCACCATTTGGCCTTCACATTTGCAATAATCCTATCTAATAATAGAGTAATATGTAAATTACCATCACTCTGCTACGCCCATGATTGGGCGGCGGGAGGCTGGGGGCGGGACTCGGGGTGGCCTATCCAGTCGTTGAAAGGCACTGGGAGGGGTGGGACTCCTGCCCCCTGCGCTTCTCAACGGCAGGGTAGCCAGGTGTCCACGGCAGCTGAGGGAGGCTGCCGTGGACACCCAGCTACCCTGCCATCAGAGGTGGGTAGCCGGGTGTCCGCGCCAGCTCCAGGCCAAAAGCCTAGGGTCATCACGACCAGAAAGGCCTACCGGTAACCAGGAAGTGCATGGAGCACCTCTTGGTCCCTCCCCTCCACTTCCCCCACCCCTGGCCCACAGGCTCCCATCAGGCTGGATGGCCAATGGAGAGCCACAGGGAACCGGGCTGGGTGGCAGCGAAGCGGGACTGGGGATTGGCGAGCGGGCGCAAGGCAGACCTCCTGCTCCCTCCCCAGCTGACATTCTTCTGAAAGGCACGTGGAGCCTCCACTGCACAGCCTTCCTGGACGAGGACTCACAGCTGAGAGGCTCCAGAGCAGAGACTTCAACAAGGACTTCAGCGCCTCCTGCGGGGGGGGGGGGACCCCCACCTCCCTACTCCCCAGCTGCTTCAGTGTCTGCAAGAAACTGCGCATGCTCCTTCCTGAGAGATGGGCGGTTCCCTGATGGTGGCTGGGCCAGTGCAGGGATGGAGAGAGGGAGGGCGGGGCAGGAGCAAGGGTGAAGCCCCGGTTCCCTGCACCTCCTCCCACAGGCATAGCCCTTCCAGGTGTTATGATAAAGAGTTGTGTTTTTCTAACTCTGTCCAGGTAAAGGAAACAAGTGTCTGTTGACTTCTGATCTTACTCTCCGAGCCGCCAGTTAATCCCTCTGGATGCATCATATCCAACCTCCAAAGGATCCGAGGGGCAGGTTCAACCTTTGTTCCATAGGTGAGGAAACTGACCAATAAACATATGGGTCTCATAACTCAGTGTCAGCTCCCGCAGAAATCTCCGGGTAATAACTCAGATTGTATATCTGAGGGTATATTTTCTTCTATTTTAATGTTTAATTCAACCCCAGGAATTAAATAATACAATAAAGAATAAAATGAGTTCAGAGGGCTCAGCATTGAATTCCCAGAGCCTTTGGTCCCACACAATCCACAGAGCTCAGTTATCCTGAGATGAAAGAAAAGGAAAGAGAAACATGAAAGGTTTCCTAGCTCAGTCATAGAGACATCTCATAGCCACATACTAAGGACATGGCATTAACTTAGGGGTGGAAAGGATACAAATGGAATAGAAGATGGAGCCATTTCCGTTCAGATTCAAACCAAGTTAACAAGGCAGAAAAAACACTGGACACCATGAAAGAATGAGATGAAATGGTTTGGTAGGGAGTGTCACAGACCTCGCAGGGACAGCACCTGGGGCTCTGGACATGATGGGAGGAGAGAGGGGGCTGGTTGAGAGCAAGTGCATGGAATGGCCTGGGAGTAGGAACAAGAGGGAGATATGCAGAAGGTGGGCCCCAACCGGGTGATGATAGGGGGCAAGCCTGCAGGAGGTGGCCAAGTGCCCCCACCTCTGCTGAGGTGTGCATGCATCTGTTCTGGGAGCTACGGCTGATGGAGAGGGAGGCTATGGCTCTATGTGGATGAGTTGCCAATGAGAGCTTCCCTGCAGCCAGAGTACTCAGTGTTCTCAACACGGTGGGAGCACAGGATCACATACACAACGTAACGAAAGAAAAAGCATCCTATTCCCAACTTATTCACAGACTTCTGTTTCTGGTATCTATATTCCCAATGTGTCCACAAGTAAATTTGGAAAAAGAAAAAAGATTTGTACATGATATGACTGCATCTTTAGAAAACCCAAGTGATCACAACCAGAACACTTTTAACACCTAATGAGCCAAATACACTGATGAACAAAAAGAGACACAGATGCATGAATAGACTGTGGAACCTCAGAGGGAAGGCGGGGGACGGTGGGTGGGTGGGAAGAGATCAATCAATGGTCTGTGTACATATATGCATCATCCCTGGACACAGACAATGGGGTGGTGAGGGCCTAGAGGGGGTTGTAGGCTGGAAAAGATTAATGGGGGAAAGGGGACCTATGTAAACCTTTCAACAATAAAGATTTAGTAAAAAATAAAAATAAAATAAAAGCTAAGAATAACTGCCCTGACCAGGTGGCTTCATTGGTTGGAGCTTTGTCCTGTACATTGAAAGGTTGCGTGTTTGAACCCATGTCGGGGTGTGTGTGGGAGGCCACTGAGTAAGTGGTGCCTGGAAAAGGGAGGCTCCTCGGAGCTAAACACAGTCCAGGCCTCACCCATGATCCCAGGCCCACCCTCTGCTGAGTGAGACCAGACCTCCCAGCTTCCTGTCGAGTCCCTGGTCTCTGAGTCATAAGGCCACTTCCCCATGTTCCCCAGAATGAACTGCTCAGTAACCATCCATACTAATAAAAGGGTAATATGCTAATTAGACTAGGTGACCAGACATCTTCTGGACATCCAACTTCCTTCCAGACAAAGCCACGGTGGTGAGGGCTGAGGCAGAGGTGGTTAGGGGCAATCAGGTGGGCAGGGGAGGGCAGTTGGGGGCCATCAGGCCAGCAGGGCAGGACAATTGGGGGCCATCAGGGGAGCAGTTAGATAGCAATTAGGCCAGCAGGCAGGCAAGCAGTTAGGAGCCAGCAGTCCCAGATTGCGAGAGGGATGTCTAACTGTTGCTGCCCTGTGAATGGGGCCTAAACTGGCAGTCGGACCTCTCCCAAGGGGTCCTCGATTGGAGAGGGTGCAGGCTGGGCTGAGGGGGATTCCCCCTGCCACCCTGTGCACAAATTTTGTGCACCAGGCCTCTAGTTTTCTCATATAAGAATCACCAATGACGGCTTCACAGGGGAGTTTTATCAAACATTCCAAGAAGAACTAACACTTTGTCTTAAAAATACTCCAAAAAATCCAAGAGGAAGGAACACTTCAACCTCTTTTTATGAGGCCAGCATTATCCCAATTCCAAAACTAGATAAAGACACTACAAAGAAAGATTACAGGCCAGTATTCCTGGTGAACATAGATGCTAAAATTCACAATAAAATATTAGCAAATAGGATCCAGCAATATATTAGAAAGATCATACACCGTGACCAAGTGGGATTTATTCCAGGGATGCAAGGCTGGAACAGTATTCACAAATTAGTAAAACTGATATGTCACATAAACAAACTGAAAGACAAAATCACACGACCATATCAATAGAGGCAGAAAAAGCACTTGACAAAATCCAACACCCATTTTTGGCAAAAACTCTCAGCAAAGTGTGATAGAGGGATCATACCTCAATATAATAAAGACCATATATGACCCATCTACAGCCACAATTGTACTCAATGGACAAAAACTAAAACTATTTCCAGTAAGAATAGGAGCAAGAGGGGATTTACACTTTACCACTCTTATTCAACACGAGAGGTGTAGGAAGCGGTTATAGGGTTAAGCCTCAGACTGACCTGCTGGCAAAGTTGCAAACAAGTCCTAGCTTGGAGGGCACAGTCCTCTAAGCATAATTAAGCTTGATCTTGTAACTGCTCCCTAGATCTTTCCTGGGTAGCTAGTGGGCTGTGGGAGGGGCAGGAAGTGCTGCCAAAACAAGGGAAACTTACAAGAACATTGTAAGCTACCTTGTTTGTCCATGACTATAAAATAAACCATTAGCTTGCAGTCTGGATCTGTTCTGTGGCCTCAGCCAGGCACAGAAGATCCACCTAGACCCAGCTTTTTCTCTTTGTCTATCATTTCTCCACCCTTCGTCGCCCCCGCTCAGGCTTGCCAAACCCTTGGCTGTGCTGGCGCGGCACATAGAGGCCCGATGCAAGAAATTCATGCAAGTGTAGCCTTCCGTCCCCCTGCTACCGGCACCAGCTTCCCTCCGGCACCCGGGACCCAGGCTTCCCTCGCCTGGAAGTTTGTCTGGTCTAATTAGCATGTTACATTTTTATTATTATAGACTAGAGGCCTGGTGCATGAAATTCGTGCACTGGGGAGGGTGTCCCTCAGCCCAGCTTGCACCCTCTCTAATATGGGACCCTTCGGGGGATGTCCAACTGCAGGATTAGGCCCGATTCCTGTGGAATCGGGCCTAATCCTGCAGTTGGACATCCTTCTCACAATCCGGGACTGCTGGCTCCTAACTGCTCACCTACCTGCCTGATTGCCCCCTAACTGCTTCCTTGCTGGCCTGATTGACCCCTAACTGCTCCTCTGTGGGCCTGATTGCCCCCAAATACCCTCCCCTGCTGGCCTGATCACCCCCAAGGCTTTTATTAGTATAGATATGACCCTGCACAAAAAATTTTACTAACCCTGCTTTACAATAAGGGCTTGACGATTGAATCATTAGGACCAGACACCAAGATTTCCTTTCTTTGAATAGTGGAGGGATTACTTATTTTGTCTTTAAGTTGCCCGGAAATTAAAATGAGATAATGACTTATAAAAGTATAAAAGCACCACATAAAGACAACTGTCTTTTTAATGAAGTGGCAAAATGAAAAACACTTTTTATTCTCCCCTTCCTTCCTTTACAGCTTTTATTTAAACTTTGAAATTTATAAAAATTTCACTCCAATTTTCATTTCTTTACATTCAACATTATTTTGTATTGGTTTCAGGTTTTATATTAGTTACAGAATAGTGATTAGACAATCATATACTTTACAAAGTGTTCCCCGATATTTCTAGTACCCACCTGGCATCATACCATCATTACAACACTATTGACTATATTCCCTATTTAAGTGACAATGGGTTTACAGGTTCCTTTCAATCTTTCTTTTGTGTTTTTTTGTCCTTCCTTTTCTTTCTCACTTCTTCCCTCATTTTCTTTATATAGTATCTCAATTGGCCATCAAAGCTCAGTGAAGGCACTGGGACACGCTTCATCCATTTTACAGACCAGGAAACTGAGGCCAATTCCAGTTGGCTGTGGAACTTGACTCAGCACACAGGAAGCCCTCAGAGCCATGCTCTTTGCGCTTCCTAAGGGGCAGCGGCCCAGCAAACAGAACAAACCTTCCAGTCAGGCTTCCGAGCCTCTTTCTCAAGCACCTCTTCATTGCGGATGCTCCACATTCTTTCCTCTCCCCCCATTCTTTACTGCTCCCCCTTCTCCGAAGCAGGTGGAAGGCTTCCCACTCACTGCCTAGGCATGCTCTGCTATGGGGCAGGGTGTAGCGAGCTTGCTTTTGGGTGAAGGCAGGAGCAGTAGTCACTGCCTCTGAAGTGTGAAGGCCGCCTGAGTGAGGCCCATTAGCACTGGGAGCTTCTCTGAATCACGTCAGTCAGTCCAGTACACTGCAGTGCAGCACCCCTTCACTGAGGTGGCTCCACCCCTCAACCCCCGCCTCAGGGGTGAGGGTCCTTGCCCCTCTTCCAGGAGTCCTTCCATGCCCCTTGATCCCTGGCTGGGTCCACCCACATCTTGGGGGCACTGCAGAACCTCTGTCTCTCTGTAGATGAGGCAGATCCCTGCCCTAGGTCTCCGCAAAGCTATGAATCTGTGGCCAGAGGCCTGGTTTGGGTCTCAGCAACCACATGCCTGCAATGTTCCCAGGGACCCTGGGAGGGGCTGGGCGAGTCCTGCCACGCCCCCCTAGGATGGCGTCTCCCCGGGACCCCGGGGAGCACCTGGCTTGGCCCGGACACGCCCCCTCGGGTGGCAATCGCCGCCCGGGGCCCCCGGGAGCGCCTGGCTTGGCCCGGACATGCCCCTCCGGGTGGCGATCGCCGCCTGGATCCCCCGGGAGCGCCTGGCTGGGGCCGGACACGCCCCCCGGGGTGGCGATCGCCACCCGGGACCCCAGGGAGTGCCTTGCTCGGCACGGACACGCCCCCCGGGTGCGCCTGGCTTGGCCCGGACACGCCCCCCCGGGTGGTGATCGCCGCCCAGGACCCCCGGAACTAAGAGGATTGGGTGCCGCTATGTTGGTCTGCTCAACAGCCGGAAAGGCCACCTGGAGTCCCGCCCCCAGCCTCTTGCAGGCCCAATCATGGGCATAGTGGAGGTGCGGTCAATTTGCATGTTTCTCTATTATAAGGTAGGATAGTACTGGAAGAGCTAGGACAGTGATCAAACAAGAAGAAAATATAAAAGTCATCCAAATTGAAAAGGAGGAAGTAAAATTCTCATTATTCGCAGATGACACAATATTGTACATAGAAAATCATAAACACTCCACCAAAAAACTACTAGATTTAATAAATTAATTTGGCAAAGTAGCAAGATAAAAAATTAACACTCAGAAATCCATGGCATTTTTGTACACCACTAATGATCTATCAGAAAGAGAAACTAAAAAACAATCTCATTTACTTTTGCAAGTAAAAGGTAAGAATTTATTAATAAAAATTTATTAAGCCCTAACTGGTTTGACTCAGTGGATAGAACGTCAGCCTGCAGAATGAAAGGCCCCAGGATCAATTCCCGTCAAGGGCATGTACCTTGGTTGCATGTACATCCCCAGTAGGAGGTGTGCAGGAGGCAGCTGATCGATGTTTCTCTCCCATCGATGTTTCTGACTCACTATCCCTCTCCCTTCCTCTCTGTAAAAAAAATCAATAAAACATATTTTTTAAAAATTCATTAATAAACTTAACCAAGGAGGTAAAAGACTTGTCCTTGGAAAACTACGAAACAATGCAAAAAGATATAGAAAAACATATAACAAGTGGAAAAATATACTGTATACATAGATCTGTAGAATTAACATCCTTAAAATGTCAATACTACCCAAAGCAATCTATAAATTCAATGCAATACTTATTAAAACACCAACGGCATATTTCACAGATCTAGAACAAACACTCCCAAAAGATCATGAATTGCCGCAGCAAACTTGAGAAAAAAGAACAAAGTTGGAGAGATCACAATACCAGATACCAAGTTATATTACAAACACACTGTAATCAAATCAGCCTGGTACTGGCACAAGACAGGGATACAGATATGGAACAGAACAGAGATCCCAGAAACTGACTTAAGCCGTTATGCTCAATTAAAATTTGACAATGGAGACAAGAGCATACAATGGAGTCAAGACAATCTCTTCAATAAATAGTGTTGGGAAAATAGGAGAGATACATGCAAAAAAAAAAAAAAAAAGAAAGAAAGAAAAGAAACTAGATCACTTTCTTATACTATATATGAAAATAAACTCAAATTGGATAAAAGACTTAAATGTGAGTCACGAAACCATAAAAATCCTAAAAGAAAACAGGCAGCAAAATCTCAGAAATTTTATGTAGCAGAAATTTCACAGGTATATAGGCTAGGGCAAAAGAAATAAGGAAAAAGTAAACAAATGGGACTACATCAAAATAAAAAGCTTTTGCACAAGTGGCCCTGGGTCGGGGAGAGGCCAAGCGTCCCTGGGTCCGGGTGAGACCATGTGTCCCTGGATCCGGGTGAGGCCTCGTGCACCTAGGCCCGGGTGAGCCCAAGTGGCCCTGGGTCTGGGAGAGGCCAAGCGTCCCTGGGTCCGGGTGAGACCATGCGTCCCTGGATCCGGGTGAGGCCTCGTGCACCTAGGCCCGGGTGAGCCCAAGTGGCCCTGGGTCTGGGAGTGGCCAAACGTTCCTGGGTCCGGGTGAGACCATGCGTCCCTGGATCCGGGTGAGGCCTCGTGCACCTAGGCCCAGGTGAGCCCAAGTGGCCCTGGGTCGGGGAGAGGCCAAGCGTCCCTGGGTCCGGGTGAGACCATGTGTCCCTGGATCCGGGTGAGGCCTCGTGCACCTAGGCCCGGGTGAGCCCAAGTGGCCCTGGGTCTGGGAGAGGCCAAGCATCCCTGGGTCCGGGTGAGACCATGTGTCCCTGGATCCGGGTGAGGCCTCGTGCACCTAGGCCCGGGTGAGCCCAAGTGGCCCTGGGTCTGGGAGAGGCCAAGCGCCCCTGGGTCCGGGTGAGACCATGTGTCCCTGGATCCGGGTGAGGCCTCGTGCACCTAGGCCCGGGTGAGCCCAAGTGGCCCTGGGTCTGGGAGAGGCCAAGCGTCCCTGGGTCCGGGTGAGACCATGCGTCCCTGGATCCGGGTGAGGCCTCGTGCACCTAGGCCCGGGTGAGCCCAAGTGGCCCTGGGTCTGGGAGTGGCCAAACGTTCCTGGGTCTGGGTGAGACCATGTGTCCCTGGATCCGGGTGAGGCCTCGTGCACCTAGGCCCGGGTGAGCCCAAGTGGCCCTGGGTCGGGGAGAGGCCAAGCGTCCCTGGGTCCGGGTGAGACCATGTGTCCCTGGATCCGGGTGAGGCCTCGTGCACCTAGGCCCGGGTGAGCCCAAGTGGCCCTGGGTCTGGGAGAGGCCAAGCATCCCTGGGTCCGGGTGAGACCATGTGTCCCTGGATCCGGGTGAGGCCTCGTGCACCTAGGCCCGGGTGAGCCCAAGTGGCCCTGGGTCTGGGAGAGGCCAAGCGTCCCTGGGTCCGGGTGAGACCATGCGTCCCTGGATCCGGATGAGGCCTCGTGCACCTAGGCCCGGATGAGCCCAAGTGGCCCTGGGTCTGGGAGAGGCCAAGCGTCCCTGGGTCCGGGTGAGACCATGTGTCCCTTGATCCGGATGAGGCCTCGTGCACCTAGGCCCGGGTGAGCCCAAGTGGCCCTGGGTCTGGGAGAGGCCAAACGTTCCTGGGTCTGGGTGAGACCATGTGTCCCTGGATCCGGGTGAGGCCTCGTGAACCTAGGCCCGGGTGAGGCCACGTGCCCCTGGGTCTGGGAGAGGCCAAGCGTCCCTGGGTCCGGGAGAGACCATGTGTCCCTGGATCCAGGTGAGGCCTTGTGAAACTAAGCCCAGGTGAGGCCACGTGCCCCTGGGTCTGGGAGAGGCCAAGCGTCCCTGGGTACGGGTGAAGCCAGATCCTGGGTCCGGGTGAGGTCTTGCGCCCCTGGATCCATCCGGGTGAGGCTGGGTCCCAGGCCCGGGTGAGACCACGCGCCCCTTGGGTATGGGTTAGGCCACGTGCCCCTTAGTCCAGGTGACGCCGTGCCCCTGGGTTCGGCCGAGACCAAACCAGAGGGAGTCGGACCTCCATTACCACCATTTGTCCACCATCCAGAGCTGAGGGGTCAGTGCTGACATGTACATATAAGGAACTACTGGTCATCGAAATTGGGTCTCAAAAGAACTGTTGGTCCAGGGGGAAGCTCGCTACAGATTGATTCATTTGCCTGTCAGCATAACTATTATTGCTCGTCTCACATTCAGTTCTTATTAGTATATATCTAGTGACATTTGATCTTGTTCATCTAGAGGAAATGATGAACAACATAGACTGAGGAACAAGAACAGAACCAGAAGTAAGGAGGCATCAATCGGACTATCGGGCCTCAGAGGGAGGATAGGGGAGGGTAGGGGGAGGGTGGGGGGGAGGGGGAGAGTTCAACCAAAGGACCTGCATGCATGCATATAAGCCTATCCAACGGTTAAGTTCAACAGGGGATTGGGGCCTGCGTGGGGAGAGGGGTGGGATGGGAATGGGGGGATGAGGACAAATATGTGACACCTTAATCAATAAAGAAATTAAAAAAAAAAAAAAAAAGAAATGGCAAAATAAAAAGCTTTTGCACAACAAAGGAAACTAGCATCAAAATAAAAAGAGACCCCACTGTATGGGAGAACATATTTGCCAATGATACATCTGATAGAGGGTTAATTTCCAAAATATATAAAGTACTCATACAACTCAACAAAAGGAAGACAAACAATCCAATTGAAAAATGAGCAGAAGACCCTAATAGACACTTCTCCAAAGAGGATATGCAAATGTCCAAGAGATGTGTGAAAAAGGGCTCAATGTTACTGATCATCAGAGAGATGCAAATTAAAATGACAATGAAGTACTATGTCATACCTGCCAGTATGACTACCATCACTAAATCAACAAATAGCAAGTGCTAGTGAGGATGTGGAGAAAAGGAAAACTCTAGTGGGAATGTAGACTGGTATAACCACTATGGAAAACAGTGTGGAGTTTCCTAAAAAAATTAAAAATGGAACTATCATTTAACCACATGATCCCACTTCTAGGAATATGTCCTAAGAAGCCTGAAACACCAATCAAAAGGAATATGTGCACCCCCATGTTCATAGCAGCATTGGTTACAATAGCTAAGATCTGGAAACAGCCAAAGTGCCCATCAGTAGATGAATGGATTAAAAAAACAAACAGTGGCATATTTCACAATGGAATATTATGCAGCTCTAAAAAAGAAGGATCTCTTAACCTTTGAGACAGCATGGAGAGACCTGGAGAGTATTATGCTAAGTAAAATAAGCCAGTCAGAGAAAGATAACTAATACATGATCTAACTTATATGTGGAATCTAATGAACACAATAAACTGACTAGCAAAAGAGACCCAGAGACATTGAAGCATGCAGCAGATTGATGTATTTTAGAGGGAATGGGGGACAGGAGAAATTAACCAAAGAACTAACATGCATATATGCAAACCATGGACACAGACAATAGTGCAGTGAAGGAATGGGGAGTGGGTGGCAGTGGGATAGAGGGGATCAATTGGGGAAAAAGGGGACATCTGTAATACTTTCAACAATAAAGATAAATTTTAAAAAATAAAATAAAATAAAAAAGAAGTTTAATATAGTCATGAAGATATAAATTACAGCATAGGGAATATAATCAATAATAATTGTAATAACTGTGTATTACCCATTGAGTACTGGAAATATCAGTATTAACACTTTATAAAAGTACACTAGTGGCCAGGTGCACAAAATTCGTGCACTCAGGTGGGGGGGGGGGTGTCCCCCAGCCTGGCCTGTGCCCTGTCACAGTGTGGGAGCCCCGTGATCCATTGGCCCAAAGAGGTAGGCCCTACCCACTCATCAAAGAGGTAGGCTGGAGTCGGGGGTCCCACCTCCATGCCACGTGGAGCCGCAGGAACCCCAGGCCTTGCTGCGCAGAGGCCTCTGTCGGGCTCCACCTCCAGGCCAGGTGGAGGCCTCTGCTGGGCCCCGACCCTGGGCTGGGCCACGCGGAGGCCTCCAGACCCCAGGTGGAGCCGTGCAGAGGCCTCTGCTGGGCCCCAGGCCTCCTGGTGATGGATTGTGATGGTGTGATGCAAGTCCCCGATGCTGCAAGTCCCTGCCCACCAATGCCTGCTGCACACGCAGCCTGCTGATCGGTTGTTACACGTGAGAGCATCCCGACCATTCGCATATTAGCTCTTTATTATATAGATGATTGTCTAACCACTATGCTGTACATGTGAAACTAATACAAAATAATATTGAATATAAACTGTAATTTTAAATTTTAATTAAAAAATGAATAAAATAAAGATAGGCATCACATGATCTCACTCATATGTGGTATCTAATGAACAAGATAAACTAATGAACAAAATAAATCCAGAGACATAGAAGCATGGAATACACTGATGTAACTTAGAGGGACGGTGGGGGTGGGGCAGGTGGGAGTTATGAACCAGGGACCTTATATGCATACTAGAGGCCCAGTGCACAGATTCGTACACCGGTGGGGTCCCTCAGCCTGTCCTGTGCCCTCTTGCAATCCGGGACCCTTTGGGGGATGTCAGACTGCTGCTTTTAGACCAATTCCCTCCAGGGATATAGCAGTGCATGAAGTGGCAGGGGGCTGGGGAGGAGCCCAAGCCTGGGCTGGGTGCTGTGCCGCTCCCACTCAATCCGGCCCTCTGCACCTGCTGCTGCTGCTGTCATGGTAGCACTACTGCGGAGGTGGGAGAGGCTCCCCCAGCAGCAGCTGCGCTTGCCACCTGTGAGCCCAGCATCTGGCTGAGTGGTGCTCCTGCTGTGGGAGCACACTGACCACCAGGGGGCAGCTCCTGCATTGAGCATCTGCCCCCTGGTGGTCAGTGCGCATCATAGTTGACCGGCTGAGCAGTCGTAATGGTCGCTTAGGCTTTTATACATATAGATATGCATAGCCCATGGACACAGACAATAGTGTGGTGAAGGCCTGGAGGGGTGGGTCTGGGTGAAGGGGTCAATGGGGGAAAAAAAAGGTGACAACTGTAATACTTTCAGAAATAAGGATACATTTAAAAAAATAAAGAGATTTTTTGAGGTTTAAGTGACATATAATAAATTTAATATATTTAAAGTATACAATTTGGATACTTTTGACATATGTATACACCCATTAAGCTGTCACTACAAGCTGTCAGGACCAGGAAGTTTCCCCAAGCCTACCTCCTGCTCCCTCTTTGCTCCTCACCTCTGTCCCCCAGGGGAACCACTGATCTGGTTCTGTCACATCAATTAGTTTGCGCCTGCTAGAAGTTTATCTAAATGGGATCATACAGGATATATTCTTTTATTACTGCCTTCTTTCACTCAGCATAAGCATTTTGAGATTCATCTGTTTAACGATGACTATATATCAAGACATTTTTATATTCCTTTTGCTCTTTAGATCATTCTTTTTATTGGCAAGTCCTATTCCACTGTACAGATATACTACAGCTTTTTTGTTCACTCATCTGTTGAAGGGGCTTTGCGTTCTAACAGAGGTCTGTATAGTTTTTTGGGAGTCTGCTGAATGATGTACATTGAAATTGTGATGCAGAGGCTACAGGCAACTGGGAACCTTCTGCTTGCCATCTAGGGACTTGGCCAGAGGCCCTAGGTATCAATGACATTACAGACACTGTCTGCTGGGACTCCCGTTGCAGTTGTCTCTCTGGCCCCTAACCATGTTCCTTCCCAAGGGGCCTGGAGGAAGTTGGGCATTTATCCCAGTTGACTGCTGCTCTAGTTGGAGTCTTGGGGCTGTCTCCCTGTGGGGTCTCTTTCTGATGCTAAAAGGAGATCTCCTGCCTACTGTTTGACATGAGAATCTGTAAAGGTCCTCAGACCATGAAGGTTTGTTCCCTTCCCTTTATCCCTGGGTCTCCTGACAGAAACTGAAGATTTGGGAAAGAGCACAAGGCACAAGGTATCAGAACTCATAGCTCTGGTATAGATTAGAAGGGACTCAGAAATCTCCATAGTCGTGTGTGTGTGTGTGTGTGTGTGTGTGTGTGTGTGTGTGCGCGCTTTGTTGTATGACTTTCTGTGTGTGTCACTGACTCACATACTGAATACCTGACTGAGGATAAGTATAAATAAGGGAAGCCTGGAGTTTCCACAGTGATGTATGCCTTATTTTACTTGTGTTTTGTTGCCTGTGTGCTGTATGGAAGACCTTGTCCATCACTTGTGATTTGAATGTGTGACTGCAATATATGTGGTGGTGGATGCTTGATAGTTATGTGTGTGCAACTGTATTGCACACGTGAGTGACTTCTGTGTGAGTTTTGCATAGATTTGTGTGATTTGACTCACACTCTGGCTGTATTTACTTAGATTGACTGTAAGCCAGGGAAGTCTGTAAGTCTCCCTTTGGCAAGGCTGTGGCTGTGATAGTGTATGAGTGCTCTTGTGTGTAACAAACGCACACCTTGACTTCCTTCACACAGAAGTTATGTAGGATGGAGACTTAACACCAAGATACTGAAAAAGGCTAACAAATATCCTACTTTCATATGTTTGGACTCACCATAGCTACAGACCAGAACCCAAAGAGGCAGCTCAAAAAACCCCGCCCATTTTGGAGATCTGTTGGGGGACATTTTTCAGTGATTTGAATAATACAGGAGCATCCCTGGAACCCCAATGTTGTTGAACTTCTTTGTCAAATTTGTTACACTGTTTAGAAACAAAATGCTCATATCTGATGTCACATATGTCTATACTCAACTCTTTGTCTTTTTCCCACTTAATAGCTCTGTGGTCATACATGCTTAGCAGCCTCCACTGTCAAATGGGAATAATTAGAATCACTGTGGAATCTTGTCTGTAAGGTGCTTACGTTCAAGCACATTGTAAGAACTTAGTAATTTGTAGCCTGTAGAGGCCATGACACCTGACTCTCCAGTTCCTGAATGCTATAGGACAATACCTGGTACACTGACAGGAAAATTAGTCTAACCAAAGACTCCTCCCGACCTCCAGGCAGCCGCTTCTCCTCCCTATTACTGAGTGTCTCCCAGCCATCTCTTTCACTCATGGTGCTGACAGGATCAAGGTACCATTTCTGTATTGTTCCCTTCCCTCAAAATGGGTCTCCTCTAGGAGAGATCCTAATACTTACTGGAATTATTTACCTGGTCAGATACCCAAAGAACAAGATAAATGCCAAGTTCCTCTCCCAAAATTATTGGCATTTTCACATTCAACTTTAGCTTAACCTTTCTACCTCCCACAGGAAGAAATGGGTGAATTCTCTTTCCAGTGAAAAGATGATCAGAAAATCTACCTTTGAGACCAGGTTCTGCTGGGCAATATCTATGTGAAATTGTGTAAGCCATCTCACTACTGTCAGTAAATGAAGGAACAAAAATAACCATCTTCTCTACTTCCCAGACACAGAATAAACAATGGTAGATTGAGTGAAATTAAAGGTACATGAAAGCCATTTGCAAAATACTGGGCTATAGGACTATGAGTGGTGACCCCTGTCTGAGCAGAAGGACTTCCTCAAATCCTGAGACTATATTTCTTAAGGTCCTGGCTCTTTTGTCTAATTAAAAAGAGGGAGAAACAGTAGGGTCATACGAGCAGAGATTCCAATAAATCTAAGACACATGAGAGAATTGAGATTACAGCAGTTACTAACTTTGTGATCATGTAGTTCTCACAACTTCTGAGTATGTACATGATGAAGTTTTACAACATTCACCTCGTAGGACTATTGAAATTTAATGTGGCAATAAATGTAAAAATGTATTGGTTTGACAGAGTGGTCACTAAATGTCAATTATTATAAATGTGAAGATCAGTACTAGAAATAGTGATGGTCAATCAGGTAACGGTGAATCCTAAAAGACACTTCCCATCCTTCAGGGTGCCCAGTTCTCACATGCCAGATCTCAGATCTCAGGTGTTTCCTGCCTGTGGATCCTCGTTTTGGAGCCATCTTGAAGCACCAGATGCAGATGGAGATAGATGCTCTGAGGTAAGTTTACTTCTTCGCAACAAGATGAACGTGCATTAAGACTTGTCTCACCAGAAGATTTACCCAATGACAGGATATGAGCTCTGAAATGCCTCTTGAGAGGGTGAGAGCTCAGATAAGGTAGCACAAGGAGCTAGGTCAGCTCCTTGGCCCTTTGTGCTGATCATCTCAAGATGCTGTTTGATTAAATTCCTACATTTGATCTTGGCTTTATTTGGGTAGTTAGCACATCATAAAAATACTAATTAAAAATTTCTGTGTTTATTTTATACAGGCACTGTTCTTAGATATTCATGTGTCTTGAATTAGAACCCTCTTATTAACTCTAGGAATGTGTGATATTGGTATCTTCACATACTGAGGCACAACATGTGCCCACGATAGATTCAGCTCCTTAAGTCAGCTGCCCAGAGAGCAATGTCACCAGACTCCCAGCACAAGGAATCTACCTGCAGAGCCTTACCTTCACTCAGTCCTCTGTCAGGTGTGCCCAGAGGGTCAGGGGGCAGAGGAAAGAGGTCCTGTGTGTTCCATTTATTATTGCATCTTTAATTAGTAGCACAGTGCCAGGAACCTGGGTAATTAAAAAAAAAAAGGATGAATTTGTTCTGGTTTCATTTGAAAGAAGCCATATTGGACATTGAAGGTGTGTTGCTTGCAATGAACACTCTAGCAGATTATATGAATTCAAGGAGATGTTATTTTTCTCCAGGAGAAAGTAGGAAACCCTACAGTGGTGACCACAATCGCACTTTCAAAGTCTCTGGTCTTTGTCATTGTCCTTTCATCCCCAGGAGAGAGAAGAGCAGCATGAGGCCTGAGAACCAGAGCAGCGTGTCCCAGTTCCTCCTCCTGGGGCTCCCCATCCCGCCAGGGCAGCAGGGCGTGTTCTTCACCCTGTTCCTGAGCATGTACCTGACCACGGTGCTGGGCAACCTGCTCATCATCCTACTCATCAGGCTGGACTCTCGCCTGCACACGCCCATGTACTTCTTCCTCAGCCACTTGGCCTTCTCCGACATTTCTCTCTCATTTGTCATTGTCCCAAAGATGCTCATGAATATGCAGACTCAGCATCAAGCCATCTCCTATATGGGGTGTATTTCTCAGTTGTATTTTTTCATACATTTTGCTGCTCTTGACAATTTCCTTCTGGCTGTGATGGCATATGACAGGTACGTGGCCATCTGTCAGCCTCTGCACTATACCACCATCATGAGGGAGGGGCTGTGTGCTTTGCTGGTGGCTGGTTCTTGGATAGTTGCCTGTGTCCATTCTCTTATTCATACCCTCCTCTTGGTCCAACTATCTTTCTGTGCTGACAATACCATCACCCACTTCTTCTGTGACCTCGCTGCCCTCCTGAAGCTGAGCTGTTCAGACACCTTCGTCAATGTGCTGGTCATATTCACTGAAACAGGAGTGATTTTCGTTCTTTGTCTTGGTATTATTCTGGGCTCATATATCCGTATAGGGACCATCATCCTGAGGGCGCCCTCCACTAAGAGACTCTTTAAAGCCTTTTCTACCTGTGGCTCCCATCTCTCTGTGGTGTTTTTATACTACGGGGCACTTGCTGGTGTTTACTTTTCCTCCTCATCATGGTGTTCCAAAGACATAATTGCTTCGGTCATGTATACGGTAGTTACCCCCATGCTGAACCCCTTCATCTACAGCTTGAGGAACAGAGATATAAAAGAGGCCTTAGAGATGTGTGTCAATAGGGTTAAATTCTTTAAGCAGCAATCACTAAATCCTCTTGTTGCAGTCAGGAGCACAGTGAGATAGATCTCCTAAAATTATTGTATGGTCGACATCTCCATACATCTTTCATAGAATATGAGTTCTGTCATCATATACATGTGTTGTTAATATGTTAACTAGGCCACATTTGCTACTTGGATTGTTAATAATTCTTTACAACTAATTGATATTTTTTACTTGTTCATCATCTCTTACAATATGTATGCAAAATCTCATGCAAAACATTTGCACAATTACAATTATGGATTTTTTTCTCCTTTGAGTCATGTCATATTTAGTTTATATATTATTTACACTGTGTTAATGAGGATGCCCTGATTTAGCATCACAATCTGCTTCTGGTGAAATTTCCATTTATTTGTTTTTCCTGATTTTTTAATATTGGCTATTGTTGGTTTGAAGCTGATTATGCGCATTTCTTTCCAACTCACGTTCAATGTCATCATGTTGGTAGATTGCAATCAGCCATAATAAGAAAAATTACACTTTGGAAATTCCCAGGTACTACCAAAACAACAACAACAAAAAGCTTTGTAAAAAGAGAGAGACTTTTAAAAATGCATTTAACAGCACATAATTGCGTTGATAATTAGAAGATTTTTCTAGTACTGGGTCCTACCTTCAGACCTCATCTACTTCTGATACTTTCTATCTATATGTACAGATGCAGACAGAGATATAGATACTAGTTTAGTATAGATGGTAATGATGCAGCTTTCTCGCTGTTAGTGTTTACATGGTATTTCTCTTCTATCACTTCAAATTTTTCTTTGTCCTTATATCTATGAGGCGTCCATTGTTAACATTGTAATGTTAGGTTTTGCTCTTTTTCTGTAGAGTAACAATTATTATATTTCTGGAGAATTGTATCTGTTGACATCTAATGTAATCATAATATGTTTACATTTATATTTTCTTTTTCTGTATTTATATTTTTCACATTACTAGGTTTTTTATTGTGTTTTTTTTAAAGTTCTGTACCTTATTTCTTAAACATATTTCTATTGATTTCAAGAGGAAGGGAAAGAGAGAGATAGAAACATCAATGATGAGAGAGAATCATTGATTGGCTGCCTCCTGCACATCCCCTACTGCGGATCAAGCTTGCAACCCAAGCACGTGCCCTTGATTGGAATCGAACCTGGGACCCTTCAGTCCACATGCCGATGCTCTATTCACTGAGCCAAACTGGCTATGCCTCATATTACTGTGTTTTTTATTTGATACAACTGTTTCCCATTTACTCTCTTTCTTCCTCCTCTTTGATTAATTAAATATATTTTTGTTATATCATTCCTCCTCTATTTACATCTTATTCATGTATTATTATTACTATTTTATAATTATTTTATGTATTGTATATAGAGATTATTTTTACTTTCTCCTTAATTTTAACTATAATTTAAATATAAAATATGAAATTTATTATGTTAGCTTTTGTAGATGTACAGTTCAGTGGCATTTAGAATACTCACCACCTACATCTCATTCTAGGACACCTAAAAACACTTTATAGAATATCAATGCAATTAAGAGTTTGGCAATTATAAATTAGTGCTAAGAAAAAAATTAGCACAAAGATATCTATGAATCAGTATGAAGAAAAATCAGGATAAATGGGAAAATAGCAATGTGAAAAAGAACATTTATAGGATGCCACTTTTAAGTGAAAATAAAGGGGAGATAGAACACATATATGTCTGCCTATTTGAGCAAAAAGAAATATAGGAAGAAAAAATAGTAGTTAAGGTCTGGAAACAGCCCAAGTGCCCATCAATAGATAAGTGAATAAAAAAACTATGGCACATTTATACAATGGAATACCACTCAGCTGTAAATAGGAAGAAAATCTTACCTTCTGTGACAGCATGGATGGGTTTGAAAATTATTATGCTAAGTGAAATGAGCCAGTCACAGAAAGGTGAACGCAATATGATTGCACTTACATGTGGAATCGAATGGACAAGTAATATTTTTCAAAAAATAGAAACAGAAGCATAGATACACAGAATAGACTGACAGCTATCAGCAGGGAGGTGGTTACTGAGGCTGGATGGACAAGTGAAGGGATAGGCAAAAAAAATCCTATCTAATAATAGACAAATATGCAAATTGATCATACCTTCGACACACCCACAAGCCATGCCCACAAGCCACGCCCACCATCCAATCAGAGCGAGTATGCAAATTAACCCAAACCAAGATGGCTACAGCCACAGAGAGCAAGGTTTCCTAGGTAACAGAGGAAGCCAAGCTTTCTGCCTGCCCTTGCCAGGCCTAAGCCTCCACTCAAGCTACAAAGTTTCAATTATAGAAGGTAAACAAATTCAAACAAATGGTGGCAGAATGGAGCTTGAGAGAGCAGGCCAGGGTTGCCGCTGGCAACAGGGGAAGCAAAGCTTTCCACACACCCTGGCCCAGCCCACCCGCTTAAGGCAACAAAGTTTCAATTATAACCCCAACACAAATGGCTGCCGGCCTCGGAGGGAGACCCAGGCTTGGCTCCGCTACAGGCTACAAAGTTTCAATTGTAGTAGAAAAATAAATTCCAGATACCAGGGCCTCCGCTTGGGTTGCCAGGGGGTGTGGCCGGCCTGCAAACCACCACAGGCCCCTCACTCAGGCCGCCCCACACCCCAAGGGAACCCCCACCTGATCCGGGAAACCCTTCAGGGCAAACCAGCTGGCTCCCACCCCTGTACCAGGCCTCTATCCTATCTAATAAAAGAGTACTATGCAGATTGATCATCACTGCAACACACAATATAGCTGCCCCCATGTGGTCAAAGATCCTGCACCCATGTGGACACAAGATGGCCACCACAAGATGGCCAGCAGGAGAGGGCAGTTGGGAGGCACCTGGCCTGCAAGGGAGGGCAGTTGGGAGGCACCCTGCCTGCAAGGGAGGGCAGTTGAGAGGGATCAAGCCTGCAAGGGAGGGCAGTTGGAGGTGATCAACCCTGCAGGAGAGGGCAGTTAGGGGTGACCAGGCTGGCAGAGGAGGGAAGTTGGGGGCAAACAGGCTGGCAGCAGAGTGATTAGGGGGTGATCAGGCTGGCAGGCAGAAGCGGTTAGGGGCAATCAGGAAGGCAGGCAGGCAAGCATTTGGGAGCCAGCAGTCCTGGATTGTGAGAGGGATGTCCGACCGGTGGGATCGGGCCTAAACTGGCAGTCAGACATCCCTCAAGGGGTCCCATATTGGAGAGGGTACAGTCTGGGCTGAGGGACAATCCCCCTCCGTGCATGAATTTCGTGCACCGGGCCTCTAGTATATATATATATTTACAAATATATTACATATGTATATATGTTACAACCTATCTAATAAAAAAGTAATATGCAAATTGACTGTACCTCTGCTACACCCATAAGCCACACCCCAAGCCATGCCCACCAGCCATGCAAATAAACCCAACCAAGATGGCTGGGTTAAGGAGAGCAGGCAGGAGGCTTGGGTTTCCCCGGCAATGGAGGAAGCCAAGCTTTCTGCCTGCCCTTGCTGGCCTTGGCCAGGGGCAGAGCCAGGGGATAGAAGCCACCTGGGGGTCTCCTGCCCAGGGCCTGAGCCTCGACCAGAGGCTTGTGGCCTTGGCCAGGGGTGGAGCCAGGTGATCGGAGTGAGCTGGGGGTCCCTGCCCAGGGCCCGAGCCTTGGCCAGAGGCTTAAGGCCTTGGCAGGGGTGAAGCCAGAGACTGGAGGAGATAGGTGTGAACTACAGAGTAAACACCATTTCTGACCACTCATTGGCTAAGCTCCCTGTATGCCACTGGTAATATTCTTAGTAACTTGGGTATAAGAATCCCAAAAGATGATCTAGGGATTTTTCTACCACACTCCAGGTGAAAAAAAACGAAGGTCTGCTGCTGGAGGGCTAAGAAATGTCATATCCTACCCTAGGTAGTTTGGCTCAGTGGATAATGCCTAGGTTTGCCAACCGCAGGATCCAGGTTAGATTCTGATCAAGAGAATGTACCTAAGTTGTAGGCTCCTCCCTGGCTGGGGCCCATGTCAGGGCTCATTCAGGAGGCAACCAATCAAAGTGTTCCTCTCACTTTGATGTTTCTTTCTGTGCTTCCTTTTCTCTTCGACGCTCTCTAAAAATCAATGGAAACATATCCTCAGGTGAGGAAGAAAGGAAGAAAGAAAGAAAGAAAGAAAGAAAGAAAGAAAGAAAGAAAGAAAGAAAGAAAGAAGGAAGGAAGGAAGGAAGGAAGGAAGGAAGGAAGGAAGGAAGGAAGGAAGGAAGGAAGGAAGGGTGGGTCATATCCTATGAAAGACACATCTTGAAAATGCCTAAAGAAAGTTGTCATTTTTTCATGGTGAAGAGACCAGAGTCCGTGTTGATGAAAACACCTTGGTGGCTGCGGTGACTGGCAGTGGCTGCAGCAGCAGGGTGATGGGGCTGGTGCCTTTCCCTGATCAGCTCGGTTGCCTCCCACAAAGGGAGGCCAGACTGCGGCTGAGGCCCGCTCCCCATGGACATCCCCTGAGGGCTCCCAGTATATGAGAGGGGGAAGGCTGGGCTGTGGGGACCCCCCACCCCAGTGCACGAATTTCATGCACCGGGCCCCTAGTATGTATGTATATATATGATAGACACAGACAAACAACCACATGTGATAGACAGAAGGAAAAGGTTAGTAGAAGGTGGAAATGAACAAAGGGGATAAATAGGGATGAAATGGGACATGACTTTGGGTGGTGAACTCACAATGCAGTATGCAGATGATGTTTTACTGAATTGTACACCTGAAATCTTTTGGCTTTATTAACCAATGTCACCCCAATAAATTCAATAAAACAGAAATTAATGAGACTGTTCATCTATAGGAGATGAAGCAGAAGAGATGGGAAGATGAGTACAGTTATTTGTAAATTTTTGGCTATATTTTGCCATTGAAAAATGAACAGAAGAGGTGGTGAATAAAGCAAAATCGAATAAAACAAAACAGCCGTAGCTAGTTTGGCTTAGTGGGGAAAGTGCCAGCCTGCAGACTGAAGGATCCGACGTTCATTTCCATTCAAAGGCACGTACTTCAGGCTTGATCCTAGTTGCAGGCTTGATCCTCAGCCCTGGTTGGGGCACATGCAGGAGGCAACCAATTGATGAGTCACTGTCATATTGTTTTTTTTTTCTCTGTCTCTCTCTCCCTTCCACTCTCTCTAAAAATCAATGGAAAACTATCTTTGGGTGAGGACTAACAAAACAAAAAACAAAGAATAAAACAAAACAAATGAACTGAACTATATTTCTCTAAAAATCAATGAAAAATATCTTTAGGTAAGTTTTAACAAAACAAAAACAAAGAATAAAATAAAACAGAAACAAAGAATAAAACAAAACAAATGAACCTAACTATATTTCAAATGAATACCATAATTAGACTAAAGGGGGAAATGAAATAAGTAAATTAATTTTTGAACTTCAAATTTTATCTACATACTCTCACAAGTAAAAATCAATAACACTTGAAATAAAGTTTTAAGCTGTATATAGTGTCACTGACAGTGGTGTGAGTTCAAGATTCTGAAAACAACTCTCCATGTATCCAAAGATTCAGCAAACTTGAGGAAAAAGGAGTCCCTCTCACTCTGAGGGAAAGGAGCTCTGTACATGGAAAAAGAGATGCTGCAAAGAACTCTATGGGGCCAAACCAGAATTAGATATATCAATTTGAACTTACTAGTTTAAAAATGTATAAACAGATGTCAACTTATAGCTTATATGTTAACATCTATACTGTTCCCATTCCTCATTCTTTCTGTACCATTCCAGACCCACCTCCTGTGAGTAAACTTTCCTTTAGTTTCTTAGTTTCTAGTTTGTATTCCTTGTATTTCTTTTATCTATATTTCCAGTTGGCTTCTCTGAGGTAATTTAGAATCCTTGCAGGCAATAAACACACCTAAGATTTCAAAATGAATAACTACAGTAATGGATTTGAACTTAGGGAATAAGAATCCACAAATCCATCTATCTATAGTAATCTATAGTAATACAAGGGTAATATGCTAATTAGACCAGTTGTCCTCCGGACATCCTATTGCATGTCCTTCTAGGCAAAGCCATGGTGGTGGGGCTGAGGCAAAGGTGGTTAGGGGCAATCAGGCCAGCAGGGGTGAGCAGTTAGGGGAGATCAGGCTGGCAGGGGAGAGCAGTTAGGGGTGATCAGGCAGGCAGGGGAAAGCAGTTAGGAGCGATCATGCCAGCAGTGGAGAGCAAATAGGAGTGATCAGGCTGGCAGGGGTGAGTAGTTAGGGGAGATCAGGCCGGCAGGGGAGAGCAGTTAAAGGCGATCAGGCCGGCAGGCAGAGGTGTTAGGGGCGATCAGACAGGCAGGCAGGCAGGTGAGCAGTTAGGAGCGAGTGGTCCCGAAATGCAAGAGGGATGTCTGACTGCCAGCATTTGGACATACCCTGAGGGGTCCCCGATTGGAGAGGGTGCGGGCCAGGCTGAGAGATAACCCCCCTCCCCATGCACGAATTTCATGCACTGGGTCTCTTGTAATGATATAAATAAATAAATAAATAAATAAATAAATAAATGGGTGGAATATGGGCAAGTTCCTTCTATAGTAGGATAAAACTAATAAATATATAACAAATGATAGAATTGGAAGAATCACTATTTGGCCACCATATTTGTAATCATTTTCTTATATGAAAATCACCAATGGATGTTAAGTATAGTAGGTGAAATTTTAATAAGCAAAAAGTTATGGTTATATAGTATCAAAATATGTACCTAACTGATACCTATTAATTATAAGGTTAAAATAGTAACTAAAAATAATGGCAACTTTATAGTAGAGAACCTGGTACACACTACCTTAGCTAACTGATCAAGGATAACTTTTTATGAGGCCAGCATTATCCTAATTTCAAAAACAGACAAAGACACAACAAAAAAAAGAAAATTACAGGCCAATATCCCTGGTGAATATAGATGCTAAAATCCTCAACAAAATACTAGCAAATTAGATCCAGCAACATATTAAAAAGATACACCATGACCAAGTGGGATTTTTTCCAGGCATGCAAGGCTGGTATAATATTCACAAATCAGTAAATGTCAGCACATAAACAAATTGAAAAACAGATATCACATGATCATATCCATAGATGCAGAAAAAGCATCTGACAAAATCCAACACCAATTTTTTATAAAAACTCAGCATGGTGAAGGCCTGGGTTGGAAGGGGAGACAGGCTAGAAGGGGTCTTAGGGAAAAAAGGGGATATATGTAACACTTTCAACAATAAAGATTAAAAAAACACCTCAGCAAAGTGAGATTAGAGGGATCATACCTCAACATAATAAAGGCCATATATGATCAACTTATAGCCAAAATTATAGTCAATGGGCAAAAACTAAAACCATTTCCCCTAAGAATAGGAACAAGACATGGGTGTCCGCTTTCACCACTCTTATTCAACACTAGAGGCCCCTTGCAAGAAATTTGTGCACGGGGGTGTGTGTCCCTCAGCCCAGCCTGCACCCTCTCCAACCTGGGACCCCTCAAGGCATGTCCAACTGCCTGTTTAGGCCCAAAGGCCCGATCCCGGTAGGATCAGGCCTAAACGGGCAGTTGGACATCCCTCTCCCAATACAGGACTGCTGTCTCCCAACTGCTCGCCTGCCTGCCTTCCTGATTGCCCCAAACTGCTTCTGCCTGCCAGCCTGATCACCCTCTAAGCACTCCCCTGCCAGCTTGTTTGATGCCTAACTGCTCCCCTGCCACCATGTTTGCCCCTAACTACCCTCCCCTGCAGGTCTGGTAACCCCTAACTGCCCTTCCCTGCAGGCCTGGTCACCCCAACTTCCCTCCTCTGCAGGCCTAGTCACCCCTAACTACCCTCCCCTGCTGGCCTGATCGCCCGCAACTGCCCTCCCTTGCAGGCCTGGTCCCTTCCAACTGCCCTCACCTGCTGGCCATCTTGTGGCAGCCATCATGTGTCCACATGGGGGCAGCAATCTTGTGTGTTGGAGTGATGGTCAATTTGCATATTACTCTTTTACTAGATAGGATAGAGGCCTGGTGCACGGGTGGGGGCCAGCTGGTTTGCCCTGAAGGGTGTCCCAGATCAGGGTGGGGGTTCCCTTGGGGTGTGGGGTAGCCTGGGTGAGGGGCCTGTGGTGGTTTGCAGGCTGGCCACACCCCCCAGTGACCCAAGCGTAGGCCCTGGTATCTGGGATTTATTTATCTTCTATAATTGAAACTTTGTAGCCTGGAGTGTTGCCAAGCCTCCTGCTCTCTTCAAGGTGGCAGCCATTTTTGTTGGTATTTATTTATCGTCTATAATTGAAACTCTGTAGCCTTGAGTGGAGGCCTAGGCAGGTCAGGATGTGCTGAAAGATTGGCTTCTTCCATCTCTGGGTGCAACTCAAGCCTCCTGCTCTCTCCAGCTCTGTGGCTGCCACCATTTTTGTTGGTATGTATTTATCTTCTATAATTGAAACTTTGTAGCCTTGAGTGGAAGCCTAGGCTAGCCAGGGTGTGCAGAAAGCTTGGCTTCCTCCATTACCAGGGAAACCCAAGCCTCCTGCTCACTCCGTGGCCGCAGCCATGATGGTTGGGTCAATTTGCATACTTGCTCCTGATTGGCTGGTGGGCATGGCTTGTGGGTGTAGTGGAGGTATGGTCAATTTGCATATTACTCTTTCATTAGATAGGATAGTATTGGAATTGTAATAGCCACAGCAATCAGACAAGAAGGAAAAATAAAAGGCATCCAACTTGGAAAGGAGGAAGTAAAAGAAAGAGGCAAGAGCATACAATGGAGTAAAGACAGTCTTTTACATAAATGGTGCTGGGAATATTGTACATATATGCAAAAAAAAACACAAAAAAGAAAGAACCACCAGCTTACACCATACACAAGGGTAAACTCAAAATGGATACTTAAATATAAGTTGTGAAACCATAAAAATCCTAGAAGAAACCATAGGCAGCAAAATCTCAGACATCTCTTGTAGGATTATGTCTGTAGAGACATCTCCTAGGGCAAGAGAAACAAAAGAGAAAATAAGTAAATTGGACTACATCAAAATAAAAAGCTTCTATACAGCAAAAGAAACCATAAACATCATGAAAAGGGAGCCTACTATATGGGAGAACATATTTGCCAATGATACATCTGATAAAGAATTAATAATCAAAAAATATAAGGAACTCATCAAATTAAACAAAAGGAAGACAAAAACTCCAAATAAAAATGGGTAAAGTTGCCCTAGCCGGCTTGGCTCAGTGGATAGAGCGTCAGCCTGCCGACTCAAGGGTCCCAGATTCAATTCCGGCCAAGGGCACATGCCTGGGTTGCGGGCTCAATCCCCAGTGGGGGTCGTGCAGGAGGCAGCCGATCAATGATTCTCTCTCATCATTGATGTTTCTATCTCTCTCTCTCCTTCTCCCTTCCTCTATGAAATCAATAAAGAAATATAAAAAAAAAAATGGGCAAAGTACCTAAATAGACACTTTTCCAAAGGGGACATACAGATAGCCAAGAGACATAAGAAAAAATGCTCAAAGTCACTGATCATCAGAGAGATGAGATGCAAAGTCAACCTACAATGAAGTATCACCTTATACCTATCAGAATGGCTACCATCAACAACTAAAAGCGTTGTCCAGGCTTTGGAGCATAAGGGACCCTAATACACTGCTGGTGGGAATGCAGATTGGTACAGCCGTTATGGAAAACAGTATGGAGTTTCCTTAAAAATTAAATATGGAACTGCCATTTGACCCCACAATTCCACTTATAGGATTATATCCTAAGAAACCCAAAACACCAATCAGAAAGAATACATGCACCCCTATGTTCATAGCAGCACAATTCACAATAGCTAAGATCCAGAAACAGCCCAAGTGCCCACCAGTAGATGAGTGGATAAGAAAGCTGTGGTACATTTACACCAGGGAATACTATGCAGCTGTAAAAAAGAAGGCTCTTTTACCCTTTGAGACAGCATGAAGGGACCTGAGGAGTATTATACTAGGCAAAAAGCCAGTCAGAGAAAGACAAGTATCACATTATCTCACTTAAATGTGGAATCTAATGAACAAAATAAACTGATGAACAAAATAGATCCAGCGACATAGAAGCATGGAACATATTGTCGAATCTCAGAGGGAAGGCAGGCATGGGTGGGTGGGTGGGAAGAGATCCACCAAAGAACTTGTATGCCTGTACGCATAATCAATGGATCCAGATATTAGTATGGTGAGGGTCTGGGGTAGGGAGTGGGGGCAGGCTAGAAGGGTTAATGGGGGGAAAAGGGGAACATATCTAATACTTTCAACAATAAATTTTTTTGGAAATTTGTTTAAAAAAAGGTTAAAAACACTAGCTACTGGAACATTATCATATGCCTTCTAATAATATGCACTGGTATATCAGCTATAAATCTAAACCTGAAATATACATACAAACATACATACATATATACGTACACATACACAGAGAAGGTAAACACAGTAGAATGTTAACCACTGGGGAATTGGCTGAAGATTGCCAAGGAATTCTTAATATCATTATTACAACCTTTCTATATCTTTAAAATCATCAAAATAGAAAGTTGAAAAATCTATTTTTCCCAGCTGGAGCAATACCCAAGAACAAAGGCGTCCAGGGCATGACTGGAATCAGGGACACTGTCCCCCAGGACTCCAGTCCCTCTGGCTCTTGGACACACAGCTCCCAAAGGGCAGTCAGAAATCAGCCACAAGCTTGGGGACTTGGTTGCAGTCTCTCAGTAGCAGTGAAGTGTTATCTTTGGACTCATTTCTCTGGAGCTGGTTAAGGAAAATGAAAGTCTGTGGAAGTGCCAAGGCCCCAGATATTGCTTCTGTGTGTCTGGATGTTAGGTCTCCTGAAGAAAACCTGAGGAGATGGGCAACAGTCTGGAGCAGAAGGTGTCTGAACTCACCAATGACGAGCCCAGGTGAGAGGAGCTGGAAATCTGCCCTTGCTGATGGATCTGCCTGTGTGCTAGGGTTTTCATGTGTGAGACTCTGTGTCTATGACTGTGTGTGTGCATGCATTGTACATGCTTGTATAGGTGCTGTTTGATAGTTGTGTGTGTATGTGTTATGAATCTGACTCACAGTCTTGTTTTAGCATATGTGGACCAAGTTATCAGCCTCCTGGCGTGTGATTAGGGACTCCTGATTCATGTCTGTGAATGTAAACACTGGCATCACAGCTGAGCATTGGGAGTGAGACTGTTGTCTCTGCTGCTGGACAAGAAGATGCCCTACCTCACCATAAACCAAGGTCAGCTCAGAGAAAGCTCAGACCTCTGCTCAGCAGTGTGTTGTGCACATGTGAGCTGCGCCTGTGGGTGACACTCTCGTGTATGAGAGCTGGAAGTTATGTTATTGGATTTTCTCTGTGTGTATGTGACCATGTGTGTGTGAGACTGTATGCATGGGTGTTGGTGGTGGTTTAATGACTGTGCCTGTGACTGAATAGGCTTAACTGCCCCATGCTGACTGCCCTCCCCCAGCATGGGAAGGCCAGACCAAGGGAAGCTCATTAATATACTATTATTAATAGGAGAGTGTATACTGTTTGTGTATACTGTTTATGTATATGTGGTGAGTTGAATGTTCACCTGGTGCATTGTGAAGCAGGTGTGTTGATGTGCATTGTGAGTGTGTTTTGGGGTGAGAGATGTATTATTGTAGGTTGTGTATGTCCAACTTTGTATTGATTATGACTTGTGTGTATGCATGTGAGTGTTTATGAGATGAACCACGTATTGGATATTCTTCCTTTAGGGTGGAAATTTGGTCAGGGGTGGCTTACATTCCCAAATCAGCAGTGTGTGTGTGTGTGTGTGTGTGTGTGTGTGCGTGCGTGTGCGATCTGTACCCATGACTGAAGTATTTCCTAAATGTCCTCCTTATGGGGCACCATTACCTAAGATACTCAAATTCTAAGCAACACCCTGTTTCTTGAAATGGATCTGCTATCATTTTTATGTAGCTGAGTGTGAATGAGTTGCTCAGAATATTCCCACTTTTTCTTTATTTTTACTAAACATTCCAGGGAAACAAACAAACAAACAAACAAACAAATCATAAACACCAGGCATCATGATATGTGAAGGTATTGGGCAGAATTACCATTAAATAGTGACGTAACCTTGGGGAAGTTATAGAAAACATTGGTCTCACTTTCATGTCTATAAAATGGAAAGAATGACACAAGTTTTATGAATCTTGAAGAGGCCCTCAGTAAATAGATATTGCATAAATAGATCTTAATGTATTTGAGAACTTTTGTCAGTTGGAAAGTAAATAAATATGAAGGAATAAAATTATGTAGTAAATGGAATAAAAACATTTTGGACAACTCTGAGTCCTCACAGCTCTAAAATAATATATTGTGTTTGGCTCCTAAGCAAGAGAAGGGAAGTTTCTGATCACACAGACATATTAGACTGAACCCCATGAAGTAGCTAACAGTTGGTGATTTTTAATTTATAGAAAATGGTAGTTCATATACATCAAGTTATAAACATTACATAGCACATATGTATTAGATACTAATATACACACATGTATTTGTGCGCCATTCTGTCCCTGTTGTACTGCTGTGTGCATACAAAAGTTGTGTCATTTATGTTTCTATTTCTTAAAAACGAAAATAGGCAAAAAATACAAATCCATAGAGCAGCTGTGAAGAAGTTTTTAAATCTGGGAATGTAGGGGCTGATGTGTGGATTTAATTAGGAAATGTAGGTAAAGTCCTTAGCCTGGTACCCAAATATTCATTTAAATGTTCAGTATTGTTATGAAAGATACAATTCTGGTTTTGAAGATATTCTGGCATCAAGTGGCTTTCAATGGCCACCCATTTCCAGAGTGTCCTTGAGTTTACAGCTGAGGGTCAGTGGGACCCAACAGGTTCACAGGAAGTCTGACAATGCTCCAACAACACCCACTCAGCACTGGAGTGTCACAATACTTTCAGGCGGAAATAACTGAAACCACTTTGTAGATGCTCACCTTCTATTGCAGCCACAGTGAATTATTATGGTTTGGCTCTGGCCTGATGCAGAAATGATCTCTCCATGCTCATCAAGATGTAAACTCATAGAAGTGGGCACCTTGTGTGTTCACTGCTGCATTTCACACCTTAATAGAGGTTCCGACACAGACGTGATGTTAAAGGTAATATCTGAATAAACAGCGAACCCCTCTTACTTCTATGTGATGAGGTCTTGTGACTACTTTGGGGACTTAGTGTTTTCCTGGAGCCAGAATGGGAAAGAGGGAAGAGGCATACTTCCAAGGGATATGAGAAATTAATATGAAAGTTTTTAAAAATGAATGGGTTTCCCAGAGAATGACAGTATGAGATATGATGGTTCTGATCGTCCTTTCTAGGTTCCTGAGATTCCCACACCTTCTTCATCCCCAGCAGACAGAAGAGCAGCATGAGGCCTCAGAACCAGAGCAGCATGTCCCAGTTCCTCCTCCTGGGGCTCCGCATCCCGCCAGGGCAGCAGGGCGTATTCTTCACCCTGTTCCTGGGCATGTACCTGACCACGGTGCTGGGCAACCTGCTCATCATCCTGCTCATCAGGCTGGACTCCCGCCTGCACACGCCCATGTACTTCTTCCTCAGCCACTTGGCCTTCTCTGACATTTCTCTCTCATCTCTCATTGTCCCAAAAATGCTAACGAACATGCAGACTCAGGAACAATCCATCTCCTATGTGGGATGCACAATTCAGTTGTATTTTTTCATACTTTTTGTTAGTCTTGACAATTTTCTTCTCGCTGTGATGGCATATGACAGGTATATAGCCATCTGTCAGCCTCTGCACTACACCACCATCATGAGGGAGGGGCTGTGTGTGCTGCTGGTGGCTGGCTCCTGGATTCTCTCCTGTGGCAATGCCCTGTTGCACACCCTCCTATTTGGCCAGCTGTCTTTCTGTGCTGACAATGCCATCATGCACTACTTCTGTGACCTTGCTGCACTCCTGAAGCTGAGCTGCTCAGACACTTCTCTCAATGAACTGGTTATATTCACCGAGGGAGGAGTGATTTACTTTTTGTGTTTTGGTATTATTTTGGACTCCTATATCAGTATAGGAAACATCATCCTGAGGGTACCATCATCTAAGAGACTCTCTAAAGCTTTTTTTTCCTGTGGCTCCCATCTCTCTGTGGTGTTTTTATACTATGGTACATCTGCAGGTGTTTACTTTTCCTCGTCATCACTGGGTTTCAAAGATATAACTGCTTCAATCATTTATACAGTAGTTACCCCCATGCTGAACCCCTTCATCTACAGCCTGAGGAACAGAGATATAAAACAGGCCTTAGAGATGTGTGCCAATAGGGTTAAGTTCTTCAGGCTGCAAGCACTAAATCCTCCTGTTGCAGTCAGGAGCACAGTGAGATAGATCTCCTAAAATTATTGTATGGTCGACATCTCCATACATCTTTCATAGAATATACTTGCTGTCATATGTACAGTGTTGTTAATCTGTCATCTATGTTAAGTTAGCTACTTGGATTATTAATAATTCTTTATTCCCAATTAATATTTTTCACATGTGCATCCTCTCTTATAATATACATGCATAATCATATGCCCAACATGTTGCACAATTATAACTGTGGTTTTGCTCTTTCTGTTTTGAGATATGTCATTTTTTGCTTATGCATTTAAAAAAAATTTTATGTTATAGGATAGCCACTTACTAAGCATCATGATCTGCTCCTGGTAGTCTTCCCTTTTCATTACCTGATTTTTTTATGCTGCCTTTTGTTGGCTTCTGGCTTATTGTGCACATCTCTTCCTAATGTTGACTGACTACAATCAAACGTGATAAGAATAATTACACAGTAAAAATTGGTATGTACTACCAAGCAAGGATGTTAGAGTAATAGACTTTTTAGAAATGCATGTAAGAGCACACCACTAGTTTTATTATTAGGAAGAGTTTTTAGTAATGGGTCCTACCTTAAAACGTCATGTACTTCTGATATTAATATTAACATGTTTATCTATATAGATATAGGTACATATGCAGATAGAGATACAGATATATATACTACTATAATATAGCATAGTATAGCATAGCATAGCATAGCATAGCATAGCATAGCATAGCGTAGTGTAGTGTACTATAGTCAGTATGGTATAGTATAGTGAAGATGCAGCTTTCTCCTGGTTGGTGTATAAATGGTATTTCTTTTCCATTGATTTAAACATTTCTTTGTCCTTATATCTGTGAGGTGTGCATTGTTCAATATGTAATGCTGGATAGTGTTCATTTTATGTAAAACAACAATTAGTATATTTCTGGATATACTGTCTATGGACATCTAATATAATTATAATACATTTGAAGTTATATTTTCCTTATTACTATATTTGCCATTTGATTAATCTGTTTCACATATATTCCTCTTGTCTTCCTCTGTTTCACGTAAATATATATATATTCAGTCCCATTTTCCCTCTATTGACGTATTAATCATACATTATTATTATTGCTTTATAATTCTTGTATGTGCCGTTGGCAGGCACCACTTTTTATTTTCTACTTAGCTATTTGAGGTATACAATTCAGTGACATTTAGGACACATATCACCAACATCTCATTTCATGACCATTAAAGAAAACGCTATGAAACATCAACTGAGTATTTTTTAACTGTGAGGAAAATAAGAACAAAAATATCTATAAGTCAAGGTGGACAAATACTAGAATATATTGCTGAATAAAAAAAAGCAATGTGTAAAAGAGTATTTATAGCATGCTACTTATTATGTAAAAACAAAGGGGAATAAAATATACATGTGTCTGCCCATTTGAGCAGAATGTAGCACAGGAAGAATAAATTACAAACTAATGAAATTGTTTACTGACAGGAGTTAGGGCAGAAAAGATAAGCAGATGAAGATAATTATTTGTGTAGTTTTGACTATGCTGCTTTTGCAAGTAAAACATAAATATTAAAGGTGGTAAATAAGCAAAGTAGAATCAAACAAATCAAATGTACTTAACTATATTTCAAATTAACTCCAAAATTAGAGTAAAGGGGAAAATTAAATAAGTACCCTAAGATATTGTTGAAACCAGAATATATATATATATATATAAATTAAAAATAAAACACTGAAAACAATGTCTTAAGTTGTACATTGTATCGCATTAACAGTTCAAGGTTCTGAAACAAGTCACTATGTATCCAATGATTCAGTACATAAGCAACCATTGAGGAAAAGGAAGTGATCCTCACTCTCAGGGAACAGAGCTCTGTACATGGGAAAGGAGAGGCTGGAAAGAAGTCTATGATGTCAAACTAGAATTGGATATATCAATTCAAAATCCTGGGTTTTAATTGTATAAACAGATTTCAATTTACATGTTATATTTTAACATCTATACTGTTCCCATCCTCATTCTTCTGTCCTGCTCCTGACCCACCTCCTGTGGGCAAACATTCTTTTAATTTCTTAGTTTCTAGTTTTTCCTTCCTGTGTTTCTTTTATATATATTTCCAGTTGGCTTCTCTGATATCATTTTGAATCCTTGAAAGCAACAAACTCACCCAAAGCTTCAAAATGAATAACAACTGTATTGGATTATAACTTAGAGAATAAGAAACCATGAATACATAATAATATAAATGAATAAATAAAAAACTAACAGGTGTTGAATAAGAATAATTTCCTTCTTTTAGGATAGCACAACTAATAAAGAAGAAATTATAGAATTTGAAAGAATCACCATTTGGCCTTCACATTTGCAATAATTTTCTCATATAAGAATAGCCAATGATGGCTTTCATAGGGGAGTTTTACCAAACATTCCAAGAACTAACACTTTATCTTCAAAGTACTCCAAAAAATTCAAGAGGAAGGAAGACTTCAAAACTCTTTTTTGTTTTTATTTTTAATTTTTTTTTTACATATGTGTCCTTATTCCCCATTGCCCCCCGCCCTCCATTAATGCCCCACCCCCTGTTGTCTGTGTCCGTTGATTAGGCTCATATGCATGCACACAAGTCCCTTGGTTGATCTCTCCCTTACTCCCACCAACCCCCACCTTCCCTGAGGTTTGACGTTCTGATCAACGTTTCTCAGTCTCTGGATCTGTTCTTATTCATCAGTTTATGCCGTTCATTATATTCCACAAATGAGTGAGATCATAATCATGTTTATCTTTCTCTGCCTGGCTTATTTCACTAAGCATAATGCTCTCCATTTCCATCCATGTTGTTGCAAATGGTAGGAACTCCTTTTTTACCGCAGCGTGGTATTCCAGTATGTAGATATACCAGAGTTTTTCAATCCACTCATCTGCTGATGGGCACTTAGGCTGTTTCCAAATCTTAGCTATGGTGAATTGTGCTGCTATGAACATAGGGGTGCATATATCCTTTCTGATTCATGTTTCTAGTTTCTTGGGATATATTCCCAGAAGCGGGATCACTGGGTCAAATGGGAGTTCCATTTTTAGTTTTGTGAGGAAACTCCATACATTTCTCCACAGTGGCTGTACCAGTCTGCATTCCCACTAGCAGTGCAAAAGAGTTCCTTTTTCTCCGCATCCTCGCCAACATTTGTCGTTTGTTGATTTGTTGATGGTAGCTATTCTGACAGGTGTGAGATGGTACCGCATTGTTGTTTTGATTTGCATCTCTTGGATGATTAGTGACTTTGAGCAGGTTTTCATATGTCTCTTGGCCTTCCTTCTGTCTTCTTTCAAAAAGTGTCTATTTAGATCAGTTGCCCAGTTTTTGATTGGGTTGTTTATCTTCTTTTTGTTAAGTTGTATGAGTTCTCTGTAAATGTTGGAGATTAAACCCTTATCGGTGATGTCATTGGCAAATATGTTCTCCCATGCAGTGGGCTTTCTTGTTGTTTTGTTGATGGTTTCTTTTGCTGTGCAAAAGCTTTTCATTTTGATGTAGTCCCATTTGTTTATTTTCTCTTTAGTTTCCATTGCCCTAGGAGCAGTATCAGTGAAGAAGTTCCTTTGGCATATGTCTGAGATTTTGCTGCCTGTGGACTCCTCTAGTGTTTTTATGGTTTCCTGTCTTATGTTTAAGTCCTTTATCCATTTTGAGTTTATTTTTGCGTATGGTATAAGTTGGTGATCTGGTTTCATTTTTTTGCATGCATCTGTCAAATTTTCCCAACACCATTTGTTAAAGAGACTGTCTTGATTCCATTGTATGTTCATGCCTCCTTTATCAAATATTAATTGGGCACAGTGGTTTGGGTCGATATCTGGGTTCTCTATTCTATTCTATTGATCTATATGTCTGTTCTTGTGCCAGTACCAGGCTGTTTTAAGAACAGTGGCTTTGTAATACAGTTTGATATCTGGTATTGAGATTCCACCTACTTTGTTCTTCTTTCTCAGGATTGCTGTAGCTATTTGGGGTCATTTTTATTCCAGATGAATTTTTGGAAAGTTCATTGTAGGTCTGTGAAATATGCTGTTGGTATTTTAATGGGATTGCATTGAATCTATAGATTGCTTTGGGTAGTATGGACATTTTGATGATATTGATTCTACCAATCCATGAACACAGTATGTTCTTCCATCTGTTTACGTCTTCCTCTATCTCTTTTTTCAGTGTCCTGTAGTTTTCCGCATAGAGGTCTTTTACCTCCTTAGTTAAATTTATTCCTAGGTATCTTAATATTTTTGGTGCAGTGGTAAATGGGATTGCTTTTTTAGTCTCTCTTTCTGTAAGTTCACTATTGGTGTATAGAAATGCCATAGATTTCTTGGCGTTAATTTTGTATCCTGCTACATTGCTGAATTCATTTATTAAGCCTAATAATTTTTTGATGGAGTCTTTAGGGTTTTCTGTATACAGTATCATGTCATCTGCGAATAATGACAGCTTTACTTCTGCTTTTCCAATTTCGATGCCTTTTATTTCTTCTTCTTGTCTGATCGCAATGGCTAGTACTTCCAGCACTATGTTGAACAGGAGTGGTGAGAGAGGGCATCCCTGTCTTGTTCCTGTTCTTAGGGGAAATGGTTTTAGTTTTTGCCCACTGAGTATGATGTTGGCTGTGGGTTTTTCATATATGGCTTTTATTATGTTGAGGTATGATCCTTCTATTTCCACCTTGATGAGAGTTTTTATCAAGAAAGGGTATTGGATTTTGTCAAATGCTTTTTCTGCATCAATTGATATGACTGTGTGATTTTTATCTCTCAATTTGTTTATGTGATGTATCACGTTTATTGGTTTGTGGATATTGTACCATTCTTGCATCTGCGGGATAAATCCTATTTGGTCATGGTGTATGATATTTCTGATGTACTGCTGGATTCAATTTGCTAGAATTTTGTTGAGAATTTTGGCATCTATGTTCATGAGGGAGATTGGCCTGTAATTCTCTTTCATTGTGTTGTCTTTATCTGGTTTTGGTATTAGGGTGATGCTGGCTTCATAGAAGGAGCTTGGAAGTGTTCCTTCCTCTTGAATTTTTTGGAATAGTCTGAGGAGGATAGGTTTTAGTTCATTGAATGTCTGATAGAACTCCCCTGTGAAGCCGTCTGGCTGTGGGCTTTTGTTTGCTGGAAGCTTTTTGATGACCGCTAAAATTTCTTCCATAGTTATCAGCCTATTGAGATTTTTAGAAACTTCCTGAGTGAGTTTTGGAAGGTTGTATCTTCCTAGGAATGTGTCCATTTCCTCCAGGTTGTGTAGTTTGTTAGAATAGAGTTGTTCATAGTTTTTTTTAACAATCCTTTGTATTTCTGTGGGGTCTGTTGTTATTTCACCTCTTTCATTTCTGATTTTGTTTATTTGAGTCCTCTCTCTTTGCTTCTTGGTGAGCCTGGCCTGAGGTTCATCTATCTTGTTTATCCTTTCGAAGAACCGCTCTTGGTTTTGTTGATCTTTTGTATTGTGTTTTATTTTGGTCTCTATGTCATTCATTTCTGCTCTGATCTTTATTATTTCCTTCCTTCTGCTCACTGTGGGCTTTTCTTGTTGCTCTCTTTCTAATTCTTTGAGTTGTTGAGTTAGATGATTTACTACCATTTTTTCTTGTTTTTTGAGGTAGGCCTGTAGAGCATAAACTTCCCTCTCAGGACTGCTTTCATTGTGTCCCATAGCATATGCATTGTTGTGTTTTCATTGTCATTAGTCTCCAGGATGTTTTCAATTTCTTCTTTGATCTCATTGACAACCCAGTCATCATTTAATAGCATGCTATTCAGCTTCCAAGTGTTTGAATTTTTTGGAATGTTTTTATTATAGTTTATTTCTAATATTATGCCATTGTGGTCTGAGAAAATGCTTGATATGATTTCAATTTTTTGAATTTGGGGAGACTTTGCTTATGACTCACTATGTGGTCTATTTTTGAAAATGTCCCATGTGCATTTGAGAAGAACGTATATTCCGTGGTTTTGGGGTGAAATGCTCTGAAGATGTCAATTAGGTCCATCTGATCTAGTGAGTCATTTAAGATTGCTGTTTCTTTGCTGATTTTTTTTCTAGAGGATTTATCCAGTGATGTCAGTGGTGTATTAAAGTCCCCTTTATGATTGTATTGTTGTCGATCTCTCCCTTGATATCTTCCAGGAGTTTTTTTTTAATGTATTTGGGTGCTCCTGCATTAGGTGCATATATGTTTATTAGAGTTATATCTTCTTTTTGAATTACTCCCTTTAGTATTATGTAGTGGCCTTCCTTATCTCTTGTTATGGCCTTTACTTTGAGGTCTATTTTATCAGAAATAAGTATTGCAACCCCAGCTTTTTTCTCATTCCCATTTGCCTGAAAAATGTTCTTCCATCTCTTCACTCTCAGTCTGTGTGCATCCTTTGCTCTGAGGTGGGTCTCTTGTAGACAGCAAATATATGGGTCATGTTTTCTTATCCATTCAGCTACCCTATGTCTTTTGATTGGTGCATTTAATCCATTTATGTTTAATGTTATTATTGACAAGTACATGTTCATTGTCATTTTTTCCCTTAGTGTTTGTGTTTCTTCTTGCCTTTCTCTTTCTTCTTTTTACAGCATTCCCTTTAGCATTTCTTATATTGCTGGCTTGGTAGTGATAAACTCTCTTAGCCCTTTTTTGTCTGTGAAGCTCCTGATTCCACCTTCAATTTTGAATGATAGCCTTGCTGGGTATAGTATTCTTGGATTCAGTCTCTTGCTTTGCATCACTTTGTATATTTCATTCCATTCCCTTCTGGCCTGGTGTGTTTCTGTTGAGAAATCAGTTGATATTCTAATAGGAGATCCCTTATAGGTAACTTTGTCTCTCTCTGGCAGCCTTTAAGATTCTTACTTTTTTGTTAGTGTTTGCCAATTTAATTATGATGTGTCCTGGTGTCGGTCTTTTGGGGTTCAACTTGTTTGGGACTCTATGAACTTCTTGGACTTGCATAGTATTTTTCTTGCCAATATCAGGGAAGTTTTCTGTCATTATTTCCTCAAACAGGTTTTCTATTCCTTGCTTGTCTTCCTCTCCTTCTGGAATCCCTATTATGTGAATTTTGTTTCGTTTTGTGTTGTACTAGAGCTCCCTTAGGCTCTCCTCTTGCTTTTTTAGTCTTCTTTCCAGTTGCTGCTGTGTTTGTATGTTTTTTCCTACCTTGTCTTCTAATTCGCTAATGTGGTCCTCAGCCTCTTCTAGTTCAAACCTCTTTTTATGAGGCCAGTATTATCCAAATTCCAAAACCAGATAAGGACACTACAAAGAAAGAAAATTACAGGCCACTATTCCTGATGAACATAGATGCTAAAATTCACAATAAAATATTAGCAAATCGGATCCAGCAACATATTAGAAAGATCATACACAATGTCCAACTGGGATTATCCCAGGAATGCAAGGCTGGTATAGTATTTGCAAACTGGTAAAACTGATACATCACATAAACAAACTGAAAGACAAAAATCACATGACCATATGAACAGAGGCAGAAAAAGCACTCGACAAAGTCCAACACCGATTTTTGACAAAAATTATCAGCAAAGTGGGTTAGAGGGATCATAATTGAACATAACAAAGGTCACATATGACCAACCTACACCCAAAATTGTACTAAATGGGCAAAAACTAAAACCATTTCCAATAAGAACAGGAGCAAGAGGGGATTTCCACTTTTACCACTCTTATTCAACACTAGAGGCCTGATGTACGAAATTCATGCAAGAGTAGGCCTTCCTACCCCTGGCTACCGTCATCGGCTTCCGACTGCCACCCAGGACATGGGCTTCCCTCACAGCCCTGGCTTTGTTCTGAAGGTTGTCCTGAAGGATGTCCAGTCTAATTAGCATATTATATTTGTATTATTATAGATAGTACTGGAAGTGCTAGAACAGTGACCAAACAAGAAGAAAATAAAAAAGTCATCCAAATTGGAAAGAAGGAAGTAAAATTCTCATTATTCTCAGATGACACATTATTGTACATAGAAAACCGTATACACTCCACCAAAAAACTACTAGATTTTATGTATTAATTCAATAATGTAGCAGGATAAAAAATTAACCAAAGAACTAATATGCATATATGCAAACCATGGACACAGACAATAGTGCAGTGAAGGCATGGGGAGTGGGTGGCAGTGGGGTGGAGGTAATCAATTGGGGAAAAAGAGGACATCTGTAATACTTTCAACAATAAAGATAAATTTTAAAAAATAAAATAAAATAAAAAAGAAGTAACAAAATAGTCATGAAGATATAAGTTAAGCATAGGGAAAATAGTTAATAATATTGTCATTAACTGTATGTTGCCTGTTGAGTACTGGAAATATCAGGATGAACACTTTATAAAGTACACTAGAGGCCTGGTGCACGAAATTCGTGCACGAAGGGGGGTTGTCCCTCAGCCCAGCCTGTACCCTCTCCAGTCTGGGACCCCTCAAGGGATGTCCGACTGCCCATTTTCAGGGATCGGGCCTAAATGGGCAGTCGGACATCCCTCTCACAATCCAGGACTGCTGGATCCCAACTGCTTGCCTGCCTGCCTTCCTGATTGCCCCTAACCGCTTCTGCCTGCCAGCCTGATCACCCCCTAACCACTCTGCTGCCAGCCTGATCACCCCCTAACCACTCTGCTGCCAGCCTGGTTGATGCTTAACTGCTCCCCTGCCAGCCTGTTTGCCCCCAACTTCCCTCCTCTGCCGGAGGGAAGTTGGGGGCAAACAGGCTGGCAGGGGAGCAGTTTCGTGCAACTGCCCTCTCCTGCAGGGTTGATCATCTTCAATTGCCCTCCTTTGCAGGCCGGGTGCCTCCCAACAGCCCTCTCCTGCTGGCCATCTTGTGGTGGCCATCTTGTGTCCACATGGGGGCAGGATCTTTGACCACATGGGGGCAGCTATATTGTGTGTTGCAGTGATGAACAATCTGCATAGTACTCTTTTATTAGATAGGATAGAGGCCTGGTACAGGGGTGGGGGCCAGCTGGTTTGCCCTGAAGGGTGTCCCTGATCAGGGTGGGGTTCCCTTGGGCGTGGGGCGGCCTGAGTGAGGGGCCTGTGGTGGTTTGCAGGCCGGCCACGCCCCCTGGCAACCCAAGAGGAGGCCCTGGTATCTGGAATTTATTTTCCTTCTATAACTGAAACTTTGTAGCCTGGAGCAGAGTCAATCCTGGGTCTCCCTCCGAGGCCCGCAGCCATTTGTGTTGGGGTTATAATTGAAACTTAGTTGCCTTAAGCGGGTGGGCCCGGCCAGGGTATGTGGAAAGCTTTGCTTCCCCTGTTACCGGTGGCAACCCTGGCCTGCTCTCTCAAGCTCCATTCTGCCGCCATTTGTTTGAATTTGTTTACCTTCTATAATTGAAACTTTGTAGCTTGAGTGGAGGCTTAGGCCTGCAACGCTGGCAGAAAGCTTGGCTTCCTCTGTTACCTAGGAAACCTTGCTCTATGTGGCTGTAGCCATCTTGGTTTGGGTTAATTTGCATACTCGCTCTGATTGGATGGTGGGCGTGGCTTATGGGTGTGTTGGAGGTATGGTCAATTTGCATATTTGTCTATTATTAGATAGGATTATTGTCTAACCACTATGCTGTACATGTGAAACTAATACAAAATAATATTGAATATAAACTGTAATTTTAAATTTTTTTATTTATTAAGGTATTATATGTATACATATCTTACCATTGCCACCCCCCACCCCACTCCCATATATGCCCTCACTCCCCAGAGTTTTGCATCCGTTGGTTATGCTTATATGCATGCATACAAGTCCTTTGATTGATCTCTTATCTCCCCCACCTCTCCCTAACTTTCCCCCTGTAATTTTGACAGTCTGTTTGATGCTTTACTGTCTCTGTATCTATCTTTTTGTTCAAGTTTATAATGTTCTTTATTACCCATAAATGAGTGAGATCATGTGGTATTTTTCTTTCATTGACTGGCTTATTTCACTTAACATAATGTTCTCCAATTCCATCCAGGTTGCTGCAAATGCTGAGAATTCCTTCTTTTTTATGGCAGCATAGTATTCCATTGTGTAGATGTACCACAGTTTTCTGATCCAGTCATCTGCTGATGGGCACCTAGGCTGTTTCCAAATCTTAGCTATGGTGAATTGTGCTGCTATGAACATAGGGGTGCATATATCCTTTCTGATTGGTGTTTCTAGTTTCTTCGGATATATTCCCAGGAGTGGGATTACTGGGTCAAATGGGAGTTCCATTTTCAGTTTTTTGAGGAAACTCCATACTGTTCTCCACAGTGGCTGCACCAGTCTGCATTCCCACCAGCAGTGCACGAGGGTTCCTTTTTCTCCGCATCCTCGCCAACACTTGTCATTTGTTGATTTGTTGATGATAGCCATTCTGACAGGTGTGAGATGGTACCGCATTGTTGTTTTGATTTGCATCTCTCGGATAATTAGTGACGTTGAGCATGTTTTCATGTGTCTCTTGGCCTTCCTTCTGTCTTCTTTTGAAAAGCTTCTATTTAGGTCTGTTGCCCATTTTTTTATTGGATCATTTATCTTCCTTTTATTAAGTTGTATAAGCTGCCTGTAGATGTTGGAGATTAAACCTTTATCAGTGATGCCATTTGCAAATATGTTCTCCCATGCAGTAGGCCTTCTTGTTGTTTTGTTGATGGTTTCTTTTGCTGTGAAAAAGCTTTTTATTTTGATGTAGTCCCATTTGTTAATTTTCTCTTTAGCTTCCATTGCCCTAGGGGCAGTGTCAGTGAAGAATTTCTTTTGGCATATGTCTGAGATTTTGCTGCCTGTGGATTGCTCTAGTATTTTTATGGTTTCCCGTCTTATGTTTAAGTCCTGTATCCATTTTGAGTTTATTTTTGTGTATGGCGTAAGTTGGTGATCAAGCTTCATTTTTTTGCATGTATCTGTCCAATTTTCCCAACACCATTTATTGAAGAGACTGTCTTGACTCCATTGTATGTTCATGCCTCCTTTGTCAAATATTAATTGAGCATAGTGGTTTGGGTCAATATCTGGATTCTCTATACTGTTCCACTGATCTATATGTCTGTTCTTGTGCCAGTACCAGGCTGTTTTAAGAACAGTGGCTTTGTAATACAGCTTGAAATCTGGTATTGAGATCCCTCCTACTTTATTCTTCTTTCTCAGGATTGCTGTGGCTATTCGGGGTCTTTTTTTATTCCAGATGAATTTTTGGAGAGTTCTTTCAAGGTCTGTGAAATATGCCATTGGTATTTTAATGGGGAGTGCATTGAATCTATAGATTGCTTTGGGTAGTATGGACATTTTAATGATGTTGATTCTACCAATCCATGAACATGGTATGTTCTTCCATCTGTTTACGTCTTCCTCTATCTCTTTTTTCAGTGTCCTGTAGTTTTCCGTGTATAGGTCTTTTACCTCCTTAGTTAAGTTTATTCCTAGGTATCTTAATTTTTTTGGTGTGATGGTAAATGGAATTGCCTTTTTAGTCTCTCTGTCTGTAAGTTCACTATTGGTGTATAGAAAGGCCATAGATTTCTTTGCATTAATTTTGTATCCTGCTACATTGCCAAATTCATTTATTAAGTCTATTAGTCTTTTGATGGAGTCTTTCGGATTTTTTATGTACAATATCATGTCGTCTGCAAATAAAGACAGCTTTACTTGTTCTTTTCCAATTTGGATGTCTTTTATTTCTTCTTCTTGTCTAATTGCAATGGCTAATACTTCCAGTACTATGTCAAACAGGAGTGGTGAGAGTGGGTATCCCTGTCTTGTTCCTGTTCTTAGGGGAAAGGTTTTTAGTTTTTGTCCATTGAGTATGATGTTTGCTGTGGGTTTATCATATATAGCTTTTATTATGTTGAGGTATGAGCCTTCTATTCGCACCTTGTTGAGAGTTTTTATCAAGAAAGGGTGTTGGATTTTGTCAAATGCTTTTTCTGCATCAATTGATATGACTATGTGATTTTTATCTCTCAATTTGTTTATGTGATGTATCACGTTTATTGATTTGCGGATATTGTACCATCCTTGCATTCCTGGGATAAATCCTACTTGGTCATGGTGTATGATCTTTCTGATGTACTGCTGGAGTCGATTTGCTAGAATTTTGTTGAGGATTTTGGCATCTATGTTCATGAGGGATATTGGTCTGTAATTCTCTTTCATTGTGTTGTCTTTATCTGGTTTTGGTATTAGGGTGATGCTGGCTTCATAGAAGGAGCTTGGAAGTGTTCCTTCCTCTTGAATTTTTTGGAATAGTCTGAGGAGGATAGGTTTTAGTTCTTCCTTGAATGTTTGGTAAAACTCTCCTGTGAAGCCATCAGGCCCCGGGCTTTTTTTGCCGGAAGCTTTTTGATGACTGCTTCAATTTCATCCATAGTTATTGGCCTATTGAGCTCTTTAGATTCTTCTTGGTTGATTTTTGGAAGGTTATATTTTTCTAGGAATATGTCCATTTTCTCCAGGTTGTCCAGTTGGTTGGAATAGAGTTGTTCGTAGTATTTTGTAACAATCCTTTGTATCTCAGCGGGGTCTGTTGTTATTTCACCTCTTTCATTTCTGATTTTGTTTATTTGGGTGCTCTCTCTTTGCTTCTTGGTGAGCCTGGCTAGAAGTCCATCAATCTTGTTTATCCTTTCAAAGAACCAGCTCTTGGTTTTGTTGATCTTTTGTATTGTTTCTTTGGTCTCTATGTCATTTATCTCCGCTCTGATCTTTGTTATTTCCTTCCTTCTGGTTACACTGGGCTTTTCTTGCTGCTCTTTTTCTAGCTCTTTGAGTTGTAGGGTTAAGTAATTTATTACCATTGTTTCTTGTTTTTTGCAATAGGCTTGTAGAGCTATGAACTTCCCTCTCAAGACTGCTTTCGCTGTGTCCCATAGATTTTGGATTGTTGTGTTTTCATTGTCATTTGTTGCCATGATGTTTTTTATTTCTTCCTTGATCTCTCTGGTGACCCAGTAATGGTTTAATAGCATGCTGTTTAGTCTCCATGAGTTTGATTTCTTTGGATTGTATTTATTGTAGTTGATTTCCAGTTTTATGCCACTGTGATCTGAGAAGACGCTTGATATAATTTCTATCTTCTTGAATTTGAAGAGACTTTGCCTGTGACCCAGCATATGGTCTATCTTTGAAAATGACCCATGTGCACTTGAGAAGAATGTATATTCTGTGGCTTTGGGGTGAAATGTTCTGAAGATGTCAATTAATTCCATCTGTTCTAGTGATTCATTTAGGATTGCTGTTTCTTTGCTGATTTTTTGTTTAGAGGATTTGTCCAGTGGTGATAGTGGGGTATTAAAGTCTCCTACTATGATTGTATTGCTATTAATCTCTCCCTTGAAATCTTCCAGGAGTTTTTTTTATGTATTTGGGTGCTCCTATATTGGGAGCGTATATATTTACCAGAATTATTTCTTCTTGTTGGATTTCTCCCTTTAGTATTATGAAGTGGCCTTTTTTATCTCTTGTTATGGCATTTACTTTGAGGTCTATTTTGTCAGATATAAGTATTGCTACCCCAGCTTTTTTTTCATTTCCATTTGCCTGAAAGATATTTTTCCATCCCTTCACTTTCAATCTCTGTGAGTCTCTTGTTCTGAGGTGGGTCTCTTGTAGACAGCATATATATGGGTCGTGTTTTTTTTATCCATTCAGCTACTCGATATCTTTTGGTTGGAGCATTTAGTCCATTTACATTTAAAGATATTACTGAAAGGTATTTGTTTGTGGTCATATCTATTTTTGTGTCTATATTCCTTCTTACCTGTTTATTTCTTCTTTTTACAGTATTCCCTTTAGCAATTCTTGCATTGCTGGTTTGGTGGTGATAAACTCCTTAAGCCTTTTCTTATCTGCAAAGCTCCTGATTTCCCCTTCAATTTTGATTGATAGTCTTGCTGGATATAGTATTCTTGGATTCAGTCCTTTGCTTTGCAACACTTTGTATACCTCCGTCCATTCACTTCTAGCTTGTTGTGTTTCTGTTGAGTAATCATTTGACAATCTGATGGGTGTTCCTTTGTAGGTAACTCTCTGTCTCTCTCTTGCCGCCTTTAAGATTCTCTCTTTATCATTTATATTTGCCATTGAAATTATGACATGTCTTGGTGTGGGTCTTTAGGGGTTGATCCTGCTTGGGACTCTGTGTACTTGCGTAACTTTTATCTTTCCCATATCCGGGAAGTTTTCTGTCATTATTTCTTCAAATAAATTTTCTAATCCCTGCTGCTCTTCTTGTCCTTCTGGCAGCCCTATTATACGCATGTTACTTCGTTTCATGTTGTCCCGAAGCTCCCTTAGGCTTTCCTCCTGCTTTTTAATTCTTTTCTCCAACTGCTGTTCAGATTGAGCTTGTTTCTGTACCTGATCTTCTAACTCACTAATTCGGTCCTCTGCTTCTTGTAGTCTACTGTTGAAACTTTCCATGGTGTTTTTGATTGTAGCTATATCACTTTTCATTTCTTCCTGATTCTTGCATAAGTTGTTTATTTTCTCATCCATCCGATGTATAAATTCCACGACCATTACTCTAAACTCCTTTTCGGTCATGTTGCAAGCTTCAGTTTCACTGATTTCCTTTCTTGGCGACTCCACATTTTCTTTCCTCTGTGAGTTATTTCGTTTCCCCATTCTGGCTATCACCAGAAAGCTCAAGCTTCTGTTTGCGTGGACCTGGGCCGTGTGCTGTGGGGACTTTGCTCCACCCGAGTTTCACTGAAGTGCTCTGACACTAGGACGTGTGGCTGCCTTTGGTTGGTGGGAACCAGACTTGCCCAGGGTCAGTGTCCCCAGTATTCCGTGTGGTCTCGTGTGCACACTTAGAATCAGGGGCCCTGTCTGCACCACACTGTTGGTATGTGCCGAAAATGAGATCCTTAGCATGTGCCGGGTGTCAGAGTTTCCCTGTGTCTGCACTAAGACTAGAGTGTCAGAGTCTCTGTTGCCTTGTGCGGTTTCTTGTTGAGACTCAGGGTCCCTGTGTGTGCATGCACCAACAATTGGGGTCGCTGGCTCTTAGTGTGAATGCGCTGAGAGTCAGGGATCCCAGGCAGCTGTGTCCAGCGTGCCAAATTCCCTGAAGTGGAGCTGCGTCCTGTGTGTGCTCTCTCTACTGAGCCAAACCGGCTAGGGCAGACACTCTTAATTTCCTGAAGGTGAGCTGCCTCCGTTCACTCTACCGGAGTCCCGGAAGGGGGGCGGAGTCTGTCCTGCGCGCCAGGAAAGCCCCTCTGTGCAAACACTAAGATTCCCTGAAGGGAGAGCTGTGACCCGCAAGCCAAATTCCCCCAAATTCTCCGAAGGGGAGCCCTCTGTGCACACTGACAGATTTCCCCAACAGGGAGCTGATTCTGTCCCGCGCACACGAGCGCCAAATTCCCTGAGGGGGAGTGAGTCCCTGCGCAAAGCTCTGCGGCTTGGGCGAGAGGCGGATCTATCAGTTAAAATGGCGCTGTCTGCGCGCCTGCAGGGAGGGGGATAGGCTCTTTGACTCACGGAACTCTGCCGGGAAGTCTGGATTCTTGTTGTTTGTTGGTCTGAAGCTGTGATAGCAGTTCTCTGTCCCCAGTGGCTGCAGGGTCCTGGTTTGGTCAGAAGCCAGGATCCGAGTCTCAGGCAGCTCTGTTTCTCAAGATGGCGTGGTCTCCGCATCCGCAACAGCCGAGGAGATGTGTCCGCTTTGTGCGCCGGGCTCCGCCGTCTAGGACTGCCCGGTTAGGCAGCCCCTTGGAAGACATGCAGAATCTAACTGACCCTAGCTCATACACACACACACCACACACGTCTACACTCTTCTCTATGGGTTCCTCACTCACACTCTCTCTCTCCCTACCTTCCTGCTGGTCGCCATCTTTTCAAAAGGCCTGTAATTTTAAATTTTAATAAAAAATGAATAAAATAAAGATAGGCATCACATGATCTCACTCATATGTGGTATCTAATGAACAAGATAAACTAATGAACAAAATAAATCCAGAGACATAGAAGCATGGAATAGACTGATGTATCTTAGAGGGACAGTGGGGGTGGGGCAGGTGGGAGTTATGAACCAGGGACCTTATATGCATACTAGAGGCCTGAAGCACAGATACATGCACTGGTGGGGTCCCTCAGCCTGGCCTTTGCCCTCTTGCAATCCGGGACCCTGGATGTCGGACTGCTGTTTTCAGCCTGATTCCCCACAGGGATATAGCAGAGCGCGAAGCGGCAGGCAGCTGGGGAGGAGCTCAAGCCAGGGCCGGTTGCTGCGCTGCTCCCACTCAACTCAGATCCCTGCACTTGTTGCTGCCGTCATGGTAGCACTGCCTCAGAGGTAGGAGAGGCTCCCCAGCTGCAGCTGTGCTTGCCATCTGTGAGCCTGGCATCTGGCTGAGCGCGGCTCCTGCTGTGGGAGTACACTGACCAACAGAGGGCAGCTCTTGCATTGAGCATCTGCTCCCTGGTGGTCAGTGCATGTCATAGCAACCGGTTGACCAGTGGAGTGGTCATAATATTCACTTAGGCATACACACACACACACACACACACACACACACACAGCCCATGGACACAGAAAATAGTGTGTTGAAGGCCTTGGAGGGGCAGGTGTGGGGTGGAGGGAGTCAATGCGGGGGAAAAAGGTGACAACTGTACTACTTTAAATATAAGGATACATTTTAAAAAGTAGTGAGAGATTTTTTGATGTTTACGTGAATACAAAAAACTTCATATATAAAAATATACAATTTGAATAGTTTTGACATATGTATACACCCATTAATGGCAAGTCCTATTCCACTGTACAGACATACTACAACTTTTTTTGATCACTCATCTGTTGAAGGGGCTTGGTGTTCTAACAGAAGTCTGTATAGTGTTTTGGGAGCTTGCTGAATGACATTATTGGAATTGTGAAGCAGAGGCAATGGGCAACGGGGTGTAAGGCAGGGAAGTCTGTAAGTCTCCCTTTGGCAAGGCTGTGGCTGTGATAGTATGTGAGTGCTCTTGTGTGTAACAAACACACACCTTACTTCCTTCACACAGAAGATATGTAGGATGGAGAATTAACACTAAGATACTGAAAAAGGCCAACAAATATCCTACTTTCATATGTTTGGATTCACCATAGCTACAGACCAGAACCCACACTGGCAGCTCAAAAAAAAAAAAAAAGCCCATTTTGAAGATCCGTTGGGGTCCATTTTTTAGTGATTTGAATAATACAGGAACATCCCCGGAAGCCCAATATTTTTGAACTTCTTCTTCAACTTTGTTACATAGTTTAGAAACTAAATGCTCATAATGAGGTCACATATGTCTACACTCAACTCTTTGTCTTTTTCCCACTTAATAGCTCTGTGGTCGTAGATGCTCAGCAGCCTCCACTGTCAAATAGGAATAATTAGAATCACTGTGGAATCTGGTCTGTAAGGTGCTTAAGTTCTAGCACATTGTAAGAACTTAGTAATTTGTAGCCTGTAGAGGCCATGACACCTGACTCTCCAGTTCCTGAATGCTAGAGGACAATACCTGGTACACTGACAGGAAAATTAGTCCAACCAAAGACTCCTCCCGACCTCCAGGCAGCCGCTTCTCCTCCCTATTACTGAGTGTCTCCCAGCCATTTCTTTCACTCATGGTGCTGACAGGATCAAGGTACCATTTCTGTATTGTTCCCTTCCCTCAAAATGGGTCTGCTCCAGGAGATGTTTGAGATCCTAGTTACTTACTGGCATTTCTTAACCTTGTGAGACACACATACAACAATATCAATGCCAAGTTCTTCTCCCAAACTTAATGGGTATTTTGACATTCAACGTTCGCTTAATCTTTCTACCTCCCATAGGAGGAAATGGGTGAATTTTCTTCCCAGTGAAAAGATGATCAGAAAATCTACCTTTGAGACCAGGTTCTGCTGGGCAATATCTATGTGAAATTGTGTAAGCCATCTCACTACTGTCAGTAAATGAAGGAACAAAAATCACCATCTTCTCTACTTCCCAGACACAGAATAAACAATGGTAGATTGAGTGAAATTAAAGGTACATGAAAGCCATTTGCAAAATACTGGGCTATAGGACTATGAGTGGTGACCGCTGTCTGAGTAGAAGGACTTCCTCAAATCCTGAGACTATATTTCTTAAGGTCCTGGCTCTTTTGTCTAATTAAAAAGAGGGAGAAACAGCAGGGTCATAGGAGCAGAGATTCCAATAAATCTAAGAAACATGAGAGAATTGAGACTACAGCAGTTACTATGTGATCATGTAGTTCTCACAACTTCTGAGTATGTACATGATGAAGTTTTACAACATTCACCTCGTAGGACTATTGAAATTTAATGTGGCAAGAAATGTAAAAATGTATTGGTTTGACAGAGTGGTCACTAAATGTCAATTATTATAAATGTGAAGATCGGTACTAGAAATAGTGATGGTCAATCAGGTTACGGTGAATCCTAAAAGACACTTCCCATCCTTCAGGGTGCCCAGTTCTCACATGCCAGATCTCAGATCTCAGGTGTTTCCTGCCTGTGGATCCTCGTTTTGGAGCCATCTTGAAGCACCAGATGCAGATGGAGATAGATGCTCTGAGGTAAGTTTACTTCTTCGCAACAAGATGAACGTGCATTAAGACTTGTCTCATCAGAAGATTTACCCAATGACAGGATATGAGCTCCAAAATGCCTCTTGAGAGGGTGAGAGCTCACATAAGGTAGCACAAGGAGCTAGGTCAGCTCCTTGGCCCTTTGTGCTGATCTTCTCAAGATGCTGTTTGATTAAATTCCTACATTTGATCTTGGCTTTATTTGGGTAGTTAGCACATCATAAAAATACTAATTAAAAATTTCTGTGTTTATTTTATACAGGCACTGTTCTCAGATATTCATGTGTCTTGAATTAGAACCCTCTTATTAACTCTAGGAATGTGTGATATTGGTATCTTCACATACTGAGGCACATGTGTCCATGATAGATTCAGCTCCTTAAGTCAGCTGCCCAGAGAGCAATGTCACCAGACTCCCAGCACAAGGAATCTACCTGCAGAGCCTTACCTTCACTCAGTCCTCTGTCAGGTGTGCCCAGAGGGTCAGGGGGCAGAGGAAAGAGGTCCTGTGTGTTCCATTTATTCTTGCATCTTTAATTAGCACAGTGCCAGGAACCTGAGTAATTAAAAAAAAATAAGGATGAATTTGTTTGGTTTCATTTGAAAGAAGCCATATTGGACATTGAAGGTGTGTTGCTTGCAATGAACACTCTAGCAGATTATATGAATTCAAGGAGATGTTATTTTTCTCCAGGAGAAAGTAGGAAACCCTACAGTGGTGACCATAATCACACTTTCAAAGTCTCTGGACATTTTCATTGTCCTTTCATCCCCAGGAGAGAGAAGAGCAGCATGAGGCCTGAGAACCAGAGCAGCATGTCCCAGGTCCTCCTTTTGGGGCTCCCCATTCCGCCAGGGCAGCAGGGCGTGTTCTTCACCCTGTTCCTGGCCATGTACCTGACCACGGTGCTGGGCAACCTGCTCATCAGGCTGGACTCTCGCCTTCATGCACCCATGTACTTCATTCTCAGCCATTTGGCCTTCTCTGACGTTTCTCTCTCATCTGTCATCGTCCCAAAGATGCCCATGAACATGCAGACTCAGCATCAATCCATCTCCTATATGGGGTGTATTTCTCCGTTGTATTTTTTCATACATTTTGCTGGTCATGACAATTTCCTTCTGGCTGTGATGTCATATGACAGGTACATGGCCATCTGTCACCCTCTGTACTACACCACCATCATGAGGGAGGGGCTGTGTTCATTGCTGGTGGCTGGTTCTTGGATAGTTGCCTGTGTCCATTCTCTTATTCATACCCTCCCCTTGGTCCGACTGTCTTTCTGTGCTGACAATACCATCACCCACTTCCTCTGTGACCTCACTGCCCTTCTGAAGCTGAGCTGCTTGGATAACTTCCTCAATGTGCTGGTCATATTCACTGAAATAGGAATAATTTTCTTTGTTTTGTTATTATTCTGGGCTCATATATCCGTATAGGGACCATCATCCTGAGGCCCTCCACTAAGAGACTCTCTAAAGCCTTTTCTACCTGTGGCTCCCATCTCTCTGTGGTGTTTTTATATTACGGGACACTTGCTGGTGTTTACTTTTCCTCCTCATCATGGGGTTCCAAAGACATAATTGCTTCACTCATGTATACAATAGTTACCCCCATGCTGAACCCCTTCATCTACAGCTTGAGGAACAGAGATATAAAACAGGCCTTAGAGATGTGTGTCAATAGGGTTAAATTCTTTAAGCAGCAATCACTAAATCCTCTTGTTGCAGTCAGGATCAAAGTGAGGTAGCTCTCCTAAAATTATTGTATGGTCAAATCTCCATATACCTTTCATAGAACATGAGTTCTGTCATCATGTACATGTGTTGTTAATATGTTAACTAGGTCACATTTGCTACTTGGATTGTTAATAATTCTTTTTTATTGATTTCAGAGAGGAAGGGAGAGGGAGAGAGAGAGATAGAAACATCAATGATGAGAGAGAATTATTATTATTATTATTATTTTTAAATATTTTATTGATTTTTACAGGGAGGAAGGGAGAGGGATAGAGAGCTAGAAACGTCGATGAGAGAGAAACATCGACCAGCTGCCTCCTACACACCCCCTACTGGGGATGTGCCCGCAACCAAGGTATATGCCCCCAACCGGAATCGAACCCGGGACCTTCCAGTCTGCAGGCCGATGCTCTATCCACTGAGCCAAACCGGTTTCGGCGAGAGAGAATTATTGATTGGCTGCCTCCTACACGCCCCTCACTGGGGATCGAGCCCACAATGCAGGCACGTGCCCTTGACTGAAATCGAACCCGGGACCCTTCTGTCCCCAGGCCAATGCTCTATCAACTGAGCTAAACCAGCCAGGGTTGTTAATAATTCTTTATTAGTAATTGCTATTTTTTGCTTGTTTATCATCTCTTACAGTATGTATGCAAAATCTCATTCAAAACATTTTACATAACTATAATTGTGGATTTTTGTTTTTCTCCTTTGAATCATGTCAGATTTAGTTTATATATTATTTATACTGTGTTAATGAGGATGCTCTGATTTAGCATCACAATCTGCTTCTGGTGAACTTTCCATTTATTTGTTTTTCTTGATTTTTTAATATTGGCTATTGTTGGTTTGAAGCTGATTATGCGCATTTCTTTCCAACTCATGTTCAATGTCATCATGTTGGTAGATTGCAATCAGCCATAATAAGAAAAATTACATTTTGGAAATTCCCAGGTACTACCAAAACAACAACAACAAAAAGCTTTGTAAAATGAGACTTTTAAAAATGCATTTAACAGCACATAATTGTGTTTATAATTACAAGATTTTTCTAGTACTGGGTCCTACCTTCAGACCTCATCTACTTTGGATACTTTCTATCTATATGTACAGATGCAGACAGAGATATAGATACTAGTTTAGTATAGATGGTAATGATGCAGCTTTCTCGCTGTTAGTGTTTACATGGTATTTCTCTTCTATCACTTCAAACTTTCCTTTGTCCCTATATCTGTGAGTTGTCCATTGTTAACAGTGTAATGTTAGATTTTGCTCTTTTTATATAGAGTAACAATTATTATATTTCTGGAAAATTGTATCTATTGACATCTAATGTAATCGTAATATGTTTACATTTATATTTTCTGTTTTGTATTTATATTTTCCATATTACTATGTTTTTTTAAATCTCTGTGCTTTATTTTTTAAATGTATTTTTATTGATTTCAGTGAGGAAGGGAAAGAGAGAGATAGAAACATCAATGATGGGAGAGAATCATTGATTGGCTGCCTCCTGCACGCCCCCTACTGCGGATTGAGCTAGCAACCCAAGCACGTGCCCTTGATTGGAATTGAACGTAGGACCCTTCAGTCCATATGCTGACGCTCTATTCACTGATCCAAATTGGCTATGCCTCATATTTCTATGTTTTTTATTTGATACAACTGTTTCACATTTATTCGCTCTTGTCTTCCTCCTTTTTAATTAATTAAATATATTTTTGTTATATCATTCCCCCTCTATTTACATCTTGTTCATATATTATTATTATTTTATAATTATTTTTTGTATTGTATATAGAGATTATTTTTACTTTCTCTTTAATTTTTAAGTATAATTTAAATACAAAATATGAAATTTATTATGTTAGCTTTTGTATATGTGCAGTTCAGTGGCATTTAGAACACTCATCACCTACATCTCATTCTAGGACACCTAAAAAATACTCGATAGAATATAAATGCAATTGAGTGTTTGGCATTTATGAAAAATTTAGCACAAAATATGTATGAATCAGTATGAAGAAAAATCAGGATAAATGGGAAAATAGCAATGTACAAAAGAGCATTTACAGGATGCCACTTTTAGGTGAAAATAAAGGGGAGATAGAACACATATATGTCTGCCTATTTGAGCAAAAAGAAATATAGGAAGAAAAAATAGTAGTTAAGGTCTGGAAACAGCCCAAGTGCCCATCAATAGATAAGTGAATAAAAAAACTATGGCACATTTATACAATGGAATACCACTCGGCTGTAAATAGGAAGAAAATCTTACCTTCTGTGACAGCATGGATGGGTTTGAAAATTATTATGCTAAGTGAAATGAGCCAGTCACAGAAAGGCGAACGCAATATGATTGCACTTACATGTGGAATCGAATGGACAAGTAATATTTTTCAAAAAATAGAAACAGAAGCATAGATACACAGAATAGACTGACAGCTATCAGCAGGGAGGTGGTTACTGAGGCTGGATGGACAGGTGAAGGGATAAAGCAAAAAAAAATATATATTTACAAATATATTACATATGTATATATGTTACATATGTATATATACATATGACAGATAGACACAGATAAACAACCACATGTGATAGACAGAAGGAAAAGGTTAGTAAAAGGTGGAAGTGAACAAAGGGGATAAATGGGGATGAAATGAGACATGACTTTGGGTGGTGAACTCACCATGCAGTATGCAGATGATGTTTTACTGAATTGTACACCTGAAATCTTTTGGCTTTATTAACCAATGCCATCCCAATAAATTGAGTAAAACAGAAATTAATGAGACTGTTCATCTATAGGAGATGAGGCAGAAAAGATGGGAAGATGAGTACAGTTATTTGTAAAGTTTTGGCTATATTTTGCCATTGAAAAATGAACAGAAGAGGTGGCAAATAAAGCAAAATAGAATAAAACAAAACAGCCCTAGCCAGTTTGGCATAATGGAGAGAGTGTCAGCCTTCAGAATGGTGGTCCGACGTTCAATTCCAGTCAAAGGCACGTACTTCATTTGCAGGCTTGATCCCCAGCCCTGGTTGGGGCACATGCAGGAGGCAACCAATTAATGAGTCACTCTCACATTGATGTTTTTTCTTTGTCTCTCTCTCTCTCCCTTCCACTATCTCTAAAAATCAATGGAAAACTATCTTTGGGTGAGGATTAACAAAACAAAAACAAAGAATAAAACAAAACAAATGAACCTAACTATATTTCAAATGAATACCATAATTAGACTAAAGGGGGAAATGAAATAAGTAACTAAATTAATTTTTGAACCTCAAATTTTATCTACATACTCTCACAAGTAAAAATCAACCACACTTGAAATAAAGTTTTAAGCTGTATATAGTGTCACTGACAGTGGTGTGAGTTCAAGATTCTGAAAACAACTCACCATGTATCCAAAGATTCAGCAAACTTGAGGAAAAAGGAGTCCCTCTCACTCTGAGGGAAAGGAGCTCTGTACATGGAAAAAGAGATGCTGCAAAGAACTCTATGGTGCCAAACTAGAATTAGATATATCAGTTTGAACTTATGGGTTTTAAAATGTATAAACAGATTTCAACTGATAGCTTATATGTTAACATCTATACTGTTCCCATTCCTCATTCTTTCTGTACCATTCCAGACCCACCTCCTGTGAGTAAACTTTCCTTTAGTTTCTTAGTTTCTAGTTGTATTCCTTGTATTTCTTTTATATATTTCCAGTTGGCTTCTCTGAGATAATTTAGAATCCTTGCAGGCAATAAACACACCTAAGACTTCATAATGAATAACTACAGTAATGGATTTGAACGTAGGGAATAAGAATCCACAAGTCCATCTATCTATAGTAATCTATAGTAATAGAAGGATAATATACTAATTAGACCGGTTTTCTTCCAGACATCCTATTGGATGTCTTTCCAGACAAAGCCACGGTGGCAGGGCCAAGGCAAAGGTGGTTAGGGGCAATCAGGCCAGCAGGTGCGAGCAGTTAGGAGTGATCAGGCAGGCAGGGGAGAGCAGTTAGGAGCAATCATGCCAGCAGTGGAGAGCAAATAAGGGTGATCAGGCTGACAGGGGTGAATAGTTAGGGGAGATCAGGCTGGAAGGAGAGAGCAGTTAAAGGCAATCAGGATGGCAGGCAGAGGTGTTAGGAGAGATCAGGCAGGCAAGCAGGTGAGCAATTAGGAGCGAGTGGTCCCGAACTGCGAGAGGGATGTCTGACTGCCAGCATTTGGACATCCCCTGAGGGGTCTGGGATTGGAGAGGGTGCAGGCCAGGCTGAGGGATCACTGCCCCCACCTCCCCCCCACCCCCATGCACGAATTTCATGCACCGGGCCTCTTGTAATGATATAAATAAATAAATAAATAAATAAATAAATGAGGGTGGAATATGGGCAAGTTCCTTCTGATAGTAGAATAAAACTAATAAATATATAACAAATTATAGAATTGGAAAAATCACTATTTGGCCACCACATTTGCAATGATTTTCTCATATGAAAATCACCAATGGATAGTAGGTGAAGTATAGTAGGTGAAATTTTAATAAGCAAAAAGTTATGTTTACATAGTATTAGAATATGTACCTGCCTGATACCTACTAATTATGAGGTTAAAATAGTAACTAAAAAAACGGCAACTTTATAGTAGTGAACCTAGTACACACTACCTTAGCTAATGGATCAAGGATAACTTTTTATGAGGCCAGCATTATCCTAATTTCAAAACCAGACAAAGACACAACAAAAAAAGAAAATTACAGGCCAATATCCCTGGTGAACATAGATGCTAAAATCCTCAACAAAATACTAGCAAATTGGATCCAGAAACATATTAAAAATATACACCATGACCAAGTGGGATTTTTTCCAGGAATGCAAGGCTGGTATAATATTCACAAATCAGTAAATGTCAGCACATAAACAAATTGAAAAACAGATATCACATGATCATATCCAGATGCTTTTTTGTCAGAAAAAGCATCTGACAAAATCCAACACCAATTTTTTATAAAAACTCAGCATGGTGAAGGCCTGGGTTGGAAGGGGAGACAGGCTAGAAGGGGTCTTAGGGAAAAAGGGGGATATATGTAATACTTCCAACAATAAAGATTAAAAAAACACCTCAGCAAAGTGAGATTAGAGGGATCATACCTCAACATAATAAAGGCCATATATGATCAACTTATAGCCAAAATTATAGTCAATGAGCAAAAACTAAAACCATTTCCCCTAAGAACAGGAACAAGACATGGGTTTCTGTTTTCACCACTCTTATTCAACACTAGAGGCCCCTTGTAAGAAATCTGTGCAAGGTGGTGGTGGTAGGGGGTTGTGTCCCTCAGCCCAGCCTGCACCCTCTCCAACCTGGGACCCCTCGTGGGATGTCCAACTGCCCGTTTAGACTCAAAGGCCTGATCCTGGTAGGATCGAGCCTAAACGGGCAGTCGGACATCCCTTTCACAATTCAGGACTGCTGGCTCCCAACTGCTCGCATGCCCGCCTTCCTGATAGCCCCAAACCGCTTCTGCCTGCCAGCCTGGTCACCCCGTAACCACTCCGTGCATCCATTATGGAAAACAGTATGGAGTTTCCTTAAAAATTAAATATGGAACTGCCATATGACCCCGCAATTCCACTTCTAGGAATATATCCTAAGAAACCGAAAACACCAATCAGAAAGAATACATGCACCCCTATGTTCATAGCAGCACAATTCACAATAGCTAAGATCCAGAAACAGCCCAAGTGCCCACCAGTAGATGAGTGGGTAAGAAAGCTGTGGTACATTTACACCATGGAATACTATGCAGCTGTAAAAAAGAAGGATCTTTTACCCTTTGAGATAGCATGAAGGGACCTGCAGTGTATTATTCTAAGCAAAAAGCCAGTCAGAGATAAACAAGTATCACATGATCTCACTTAAATGTGGAAACTAATGAACAAAATAAACTGATGAACAAAATAGATACAGTGACATAGAAGCATGGATCATATTGTCGAATCTCGGAGGGAAGACAGGTATGGGTGGGTGGGTGATAAGAGATCCACCAAAGAACTTGTATGCATGTATGCATAATCAATGGATCCAGATAATAGTATGGTGAGGGTCTGGGGTAGGAAGTGGGGGCAGACTAAAAGGGTTAATAATGGGGGGGGGGAAAGGGGACATATGTAATACTTTTAACAATAAATTTTTTTTGAAAATGTGTTAATAAAGGATAAAAACACTAGCTACTGGAAACAATATCACATGCCTTCTGATAATATGTACTGTTATATTAGCAATAAATCTAAGCCTGAAATATACATACAAACATACATACATATATACGTACATGTACACACAGAGAAGGTAAACATATGTCGTAGAATGTTAACCACTGGGGAATTGGCTGAAGATTGCCAAGGAATTCTTAATATCATTATTACAACTTTCTGTATCTTTACAATCATTTCAAAATAGAAAGTTGAAAATCTTTCTTCCCAGCTGGGGCAATGCCCAAGAACAAAGGCATCCAGGGCATGACTGGAATAAGGGACACTGTCCCCTAGGACTCCAGACCCTCTTACTCTTTGACACATGACTCCCCAAAGGACAGTCAGAAATTCCTCTCAAGCTTGGGGACTTGGGTGCAGTCTCTCATTAGCAGTGTTATCTGTGGAATCATTTCTCTGGAGCTGCTTAAGGAAAAGGAAAATCTGTAGAAGTGCTAAGGCCCCAGATATTGCTTCTGTGTGTCTGGACATTAGGTCTCCTGAATAAACCTGAGGAGGTGAAGGTGTCTGAACTCACCAATGAGCCCAGGTGAGAGGAGCTGGAAATCTGCCCTTGGTTCTGCCTGAGTGCTAATGGGTTCACGTGTGAGACTCCGTGTCCATGATCCTGTGTGTGTACATGTATTGTATATGCTTGTATATGTGCTGTTTGATAGTTGTGTGTGTATGTGCTATGAATCTGACTCAGAGGTCTCGTTTTAGCGTATGTAGACCAAGTTATCAGTCTCTTGGCGTGTGATTAGGGACTCCTGATTCATGTCTGTGAACGTAAACTGGCATCACAGCTGAGCATTGGGAGTGAGACTGTTGTCTCTGTTGCTGGACAAGAAGATGCCGACCTCCTAAGGAACCAAGGTCAGCTCAGAGGGAGCTCAGACCTCTGCTCAGCAGTGTGTTGTGCATATGTGAGCTGTGCCTGTGGGAGATACTCTAATGTATGAGAGCTGGAAGTTATGTTATTGGATTTTCTGTGTATGTGACCATGTGTGTGTGACCATATGCATGGGTGTTGGTGGTGGTTTAATGACTGTGCCTGTGACTGAATAGACTTAACTGCCCCATGCTGACTGCTCACCCTCAGCAAGGGGAAGGTCAGAAGGAGGGAAGCTCATTAATATACTCTCATTAATAGGAGAGTGTATACTGCTTGTGTATACTGTTTATGTATATGTGGTGAGGTGAGTGTTCACCAGGTGCATGATGAAGCGGGTGTTGATGTGCATTGTGAGTGTGTTTTGGGGTGAGAGGTATATTATTGTAGGTTGTGTATGTCCAACTTTGTGTTAATTATAATGTGTATGTATGCATATGAGTGTTTATGAGGTGAACCACATATTGGCAATTCTTTCGTTAGGATGGAAATTTGGTCAGGGGTGACTTACATTTTCAAAGCAGCAGTGTGTTTATGTGTTTGAGAGAGAGAGAGAGAGAGAGATTTGTATCCACGATTCAAGTATTTTCTAAAGTGTCCTCCTTGTGGGGCACCATTACCTAAGATACTCAAATTCTAAGCAACACCCTGTTTCTTGAAATGGATCTGCTATCATTTTTATGTACCTGAGTGTGACTGAGTTGCTCAGAATTTTCCAACCTTTTCTTTATTTTTACTAAACATCCCAGGGAAACAAACAAACTAACCATAAACTCCAGGCATCATGATTTGTGAAGGTATTAGGCAGAATTAGCATTAAATAGTGATGAGACCTTGGGGAAGTTATTTAAAACATTGGTCTCACTTTCACGTCTATAAAATGGAAAGAATTACACTAGTTTTGTGAATCTTGCAGAGGCCCTCAGTAAATACTTATTGCATAAATAGATCTTAATGTGGTTGAGAATTTTTTGTCAGTTGGAAAGTAAATAAATATAAAGGAATAAAATTATCTAGTAAAGGGAATAAAAACATTTTGGACAACTCTGAGTCCTCACAGCTCTAAAATAATATATTGTGTTTGGCTCCTAAGCAAGAAAAGGGAAGTTTCTGATCACATAGACATATTAGACTAAACCCCATGAAGTAGCTAACACTTTGTGATTTTTAATTTATAGAAAATGGTAATATATACACTGAGTGGCCAGATTATTATGATCTCTGAATGCATAATTATCTGGCCACTCACTGTATATCCTATATAATAAAAGGCTAATATGCAAATTGTCCCCTTGACCAGGAGTTCGACCAGCAGGCAGGCCGGCCAACCACCCATGTCCCCTCCCCCTGGCCAGGCTGAGAGGACCCCACCCATGCACAAATTCATGCACCAGGCCTCTAATAATCTGGCCACTCAGTGTATATATCAAGTTTTAAATATTACATAGCACATATGTATTAGATACTAATATACACATATATATTTGTGCACCATTCTGTCCCTGCTGTACTGCTGTGTGCCTACAGAATTTGTGTCATTTATGTTTCTATTTCTTAAAAACTAATATAGGTCAAAGAATACAAATCCTTATAGCAGCTGTGAAGAGGTGTTTTTTTTTTCTCCCCAAAATATACTTCATTGATTCTTTTTACAGAGAGGAAGGGAGAGGGACAGAGAGCCAGAAACATTGGTGAGAGAGAAACATTGATCAGCTGCCTCCTGCACACCCCCACTGGGATGTACCTGCAACCAAGGCACATACCTTCGACTGGAATTGAACCCGGGATCCCTCATCCGCAGGCCGATGCTCTATTCACTGAGCCAAACCAGGTATGGCATGTGAAGAGGTTTTAAAATCTGGGAATATAAGGCTGATAAGTGGATTTAATTAGGAAATGTAGGTAAAGTCCTTAGCCTGGTACCCAAATGTTCATCTAAATGTTCAGTATTATTATGAAAGATACTTTGTGGACAATTCTGGTTTTGAAGATATTCTGGCATCAAGTGGCTTTCAATGGCCACCCATTTCCAGAGTGTCCCTGAGTTTACAGCTGAGGGTCACTGGGAGCAGGCAGGTTCACAGGAAGTCTGACAATGTTCCAACAACGCCCACTCAGCAGTGGAGTCTCAAGTTACTTTCAGGTAGGAACAACTGACACCACTTTGCAGGGGCTCATGTTCCATTCATGCCACAGTGAATTATTATGGTTTGGCCCTGGCCTGGTGTATAAACTATTACTCTATGCTCATCAAGATGTAAACTCATAGAAGTGGGCACCTTGCTTGTTCACTGCTGCATTTCAGTCCTTAATAGAGGTTCTGACACAGACGTGATGTTAAAAGTAATATTTGAATAAACAGAGAACACCTCTTACTTCTGTGTGATGAGGTCTTGTGACTCCTTTGGGGGCTCAATGTTTTCCGGGAGCCAGAATGGGAGGGAGGGAAGAGGCACACATCCACAGTTGTGAGAAATTAATACGAAAGTATTTAAAAATGAATGGTTTTCCCAATAATGACAGTATGAGATGTGATGGTCCTGTTCTTCCTTTCTAGGTCCCTGAGACTCCCAACCCTTCTTCATCCCCAGCAGACAGAAGAGCAGCATGAGGCCTGAGAACCAGAACAGCGTGTCCCAGTTCCTCCTCCTGGGACTCCCCATCCCACCAGGGCAGCAGGGCATGTTCTTCACCCTGTTCCTGGGCATGTACCTGACCACGGTGCTGGGCAACCTGCTCATCATCCTGCTCATCAGGCTGGACTCTCGCCTGCACACGCCCATGTACTTCTTCCTCAGCCACTTGGCCTTCTCTGACATTTCTCTTTCCTCTGTCACTGTCCCAAAAATGCTAACGAATATGCAGACTCAGGAACAATCCATCTCCTATGTGGGGTGTATTACTCAGTTGTATATTTTCATACTTTTTGTTGGTCTTGACAATTTTATTCTGGCTGTGATGGCATATGACAGGTATATAGCCATCTGTCAGCCTCTGCACTACACCACCATCATGAGGGAGGGGCTGTGTGTGCTGCTGGTGGCTGGCTCCTGGATTCTCTCTTGTGGCAATGCCCTCTTGCACACTCTCTTAGTTGGCCAGCTGTCTTCCTGTGCTGACAATACCATCACCCACTACTTCTGTGAACTTGCTGCACTTATGAAGCTGAGCTGCTCAGATACCTCCCTCAATGAGATGGTCATATTCACTGAGGGAGGAATGATTTTCTTCCTGCCTTTTAGTAGTATTTTATGCTCCTATATCCGTATAGCAACCATTATCCTGAGAGTCCCCTCCACTAAGAGACTCTCTAAAGCCTTTTCTTCCTGTGGCTCCCATCTCTCTGTGGTGTTTTTATACTACGGGACAGCTACAGGTGTTTACTTTTTCTCCTCATCATGGGGTTCCAAAGACATAATTGCTTCGGTCATGTATACAGTAGTTACCCCCATGCTGAACCCCTTCATCTACAGCCTGAGGAACAGAGATATAAAACAGGCCTTAGAGATGTGTGTCAATAGGGTTAAGTTCTTTAAGCAGCAACCACTAAATCCTCATGTTTCAATCAGGAGCATAGTGAGATAGATCTCCTAAAATTATTGTATGGACACCTCTATATTACTGGTACTTTCATAGTATATCCATCATGTTGTCATGTATAAGTGTTGTTATATGGTCACATTTGCTTCTAGGATTCTTAATAATTTTTTATTTATATTGATTGCTTTTGCTTGTTAAACAACTCTTATAATATACTATAGGCCTGGTGCACAAAATTCATGCACAGGGGTGGCTGGGTGTCCCTCAGCCTGGGCTGCACCCTCTCCAATCTGGGATCCCTTGGAGGATGTCCGACTGACAGTTTAGGCCCGATCCCTGTGACATCGGGCCTAAACCAACAGTCGGACATCTGTCTCACAATCTAGGACCACTGGCTCCTAACCGCTCACCTGCCTGCCGGCCTGATCACCCCTAACCACCACTGCCTGCCTACCTGATCACCCCTAACTGCCTCTGCCTGCCAGCCTGATCGCCCCCTAACCACTCCCCTCCCAGCCTGATCGCTGCCTAATTGCTCCCCTGCTGGCCTGATCGCCCCCACTGCCCTCCCCTGCCGGCCTGATCACCCCCTAATTGCCCTCTCTTGCCAGCCAGCCAGATCACCCCCTAACTGCTTGCTCCCCTACGCCGGCCTGATATTGCCCCTAATTTCTTGCTGATATCACCCCCAACTGCTTGCTCCCCTGTGCCAGCCTGATCTCGCCCCTAACTGCTTGCTCTCCTGCTAGCCTGATCACCCCTAACTGCCTCTGCCTCAGCCTCCGCCACTGTGGCTTTGTCTGGAAGGAAATCAGACGTCCAGAAGATGTCCAGTCAATCCAGTCTAATTACTGTATTACCCTTTTATTAGTATAGATAGGCAAAATCCCATGTACACCTGTTACACAATCCTAATTGTGGTTTGTCTCATTCTGTTTTGAGATATCTGATTTTTTGTTTATGCATTTTTTAAAATTTTTATGCTATAGAAGACTCACTTATTTAGCATCATGATCTGCTCCTGGTGATCTTTTTCTTTCTTTTTTTTTATTTTTTGAACTTAATTTTTTATGCTGGCTTAAAGCCGATTGTGCACATCTCTTCCTAATTCGCAATCAATGACATCATGTTGTCTGACTGCAATCAGCCATGGTAAGAATAATTACACTATGAAAATTATGTGCTGCAAAGCCTAGTTGTCAGAAAAAGAGAGGAATAGACTTTTTAAAAATGCATTTAAGATCAAACCACTTTGTTTATATTAGGAAAATTTTCTAGTAGTGGGTCCTACCTGAATACCTCATCTACATCTGATAACTGTATAGATACTTCATATCCATAGATATAGATACAGATAGAGATATAGATACCAGTATAGTATAGCTGGTCAAGAGTCAGCTTTCTCATGGTTAGTGTTTAAATGGTATTTCTTTTTCACCACTTTAAATTTTTCTTTGTCCTTATGGCTGTCAGGTGTGCATTGTTAAAATGTAATGCTGGTTTTTTATTATTTTATGTAAGGCAACAATTATTCTATTTCTGGAGAATATTGTTTAAAAACATCTAATCATAATATATTTGAATTTATATTTTCCATTTACTCTGTTTTTTGATACATCTGTTTCACAGATATTCTCATATTCCTCCATTTTAATTAAATACATACTTTAAAATTCAATTTTCCCTTATTAATCATACATTATTATTTTTATTGCTTTATAATTATTTCTGTGCTGTCTGCAGATATCACTTCTTACTTTCTTTTTAGACATTTGAGGTATACAATTCAGTGGCATTTAGGGCACTCATCACCTATATCTCATTTTATGACCACTAAAGAACACTCTATAGGATATCAATTGAGTATTTTGCAAGTGTGAATAAAATAAAAGCAAAGATATCTATGAAGCAATGTGGAGAAATATGCAGATATATTGCTAAATGAAAAACAGCCATGTGTAAAAGAGCACTATAGCATGTTCCTCTTTATGTAACAATGAAGGGGGATAAAATACACATGTCTGCCCATTTGAGCAGAAAGAAGCACAGGAAGACTAAATCAGAAACTGAGACTGTTTACCTACAGGAGGTGGGCTGAAGGAATGGCAAGATGAGTCAGATTTTTAATGTAGTTTTGACTGTGCTGTATTTTGCCACTAAAAAATAAATAGGAGAGGTGGTGAATAAAGCAAAGTAGATTAAAACAATACAAATGAATTGAAATTATACTTCAAATTAACTCCAAAATTAGATTAAAGGGGAAAATAAAATAAATAACCTAAGCAATTCTTGAACCCAGAATTTTGTCAATATACTCCCACAATTAATAATAGTCTAAACAAAGTTATAAGTATCATTAACAGTGGTGTGAGTTCAAGATTTTTAAACAAGTCACCATATATCTAAAGACTCAGCAACTAAATAAACACGGAGGAAAAGGGTTTCACTTTCAGGAAAATGTGCTCTGTACATGGAAAAGGAGAGGCTGGGAAGGACTCTATGGTGTCAAACTAGAAATGGAGATATCAATCAGAAATCATGGGTTTTAAAATATATAAATATATTATAATTTATAGGTTATATATGAACATCTGTACTGTTCCCTTTCCCCATTCTTTCTGTGCCACTCCTGACCCATCTCCTATGGTAAAAACTTCCTTTAGTTTCTTAATTTCTGATTTTTCCTTCTGGTGTCTCTTTTATACATATTTTCCAGTTGTCTTCTCTGTGATCATTTAGAATCCTTGTAAGTATTGAAGACACCGAAAGTTTCAAAATAAATAACACTGGTAATGTATTATAACTCAGAGAATAATAATCCATGAATCAATAATGATATAAATGAATAAATAAATAAATGAGTGCAGAATAAGGGTAAGTTCCTTCTTATAAATGAATATCAACATACACCTGCCAGAATGATTACTATCAATAAATCAACAAACAACAACTGCTGGCAAGGATGTGGAGACAAGGAAACCCCAAGGCACTATTGCCGGGAATGCAAACTGGTGCAGTCACTGTGGACAACAGCATGGAATTTCCTCAAAAAATTAAAAATGGAAATATATCCTAAGAATCCCAAAACACCAATCAGAAAGATTATACGCACCCCTATGTTCATAGCAACACTATTCACGTAAGATCTGAAGACAGCCCACCTGCCTATTCGCAGATGAGTGGGTTAAAAAGCTGTGGTACATTTACACAATGGAAAGTGTAAATGCTACATGGCTGTATAAAAGAAGGAACTCTTACCCTTTGCAACAGCATAGATAGACCTGGAGAGTATTATGCTAAACAAAATTAGCAAGTCAGAGAAAGACAAATACCGTAAGTGGAGTCTAATGAACAAATAAACTGATGAACAAGATGGAATCAGAAGCATGGATACATAGAACAGAAAGGCAGAAACCAGAGGGGAGAAGGCTTGGGGTAACTAGATAAAGAAGTTGAAAGTATTAGCTAAAGAACATATTTGCATACCTCATGCACATGTACAATAGTGTAATGAAGGCCAAAATGGGGGAGGAGAGTGTAGTGGAGGTGACAAGGGGCAAGTCTGCAATAATGTCAACATTAAAACTTTTTTCATAAAACGAAAAGAATACAACTAAAAAGGAAGAAGAAATGATAGAATTAGAAAACTCACCATTAGACCACCATATTTGCCATCTAGGCATCAGCAATGGATGTGAAACATAGTGGGTGAGATTTTAATAAGAAAAATGTTAATGTTATAGTATCAAAATAATTATCCAAATGGTACCTATTAATTACAAATTTAAAAGAGTAACTTTTAAAAAAATGGTAACATTATAGTACAGACACCACTTTAACCAATTGATCAAGGATAAAAATTCTAGTAATTGGAAAAATTAATATCACAAGCCTAATTATATACACTGTGGTATATATGCTGGAAACAAATGCTGAAAACAAAGCTGAAACATACGCTATCTAATAAAAGAGTAATATGCAAATTGACCATCACTCCAACACACAAGATGGTCGCCACCATGTGGTCAAAGATGGCCGCCCCCATGTGGACACAAGATGGCCACCACAAGATGGCCAGCAGGGGAGGGCAGTTGTGGGCGATCAGGCCAGCAGGGGAGGGCAGTTGGGAGGGACCAGGCCTGCAGGGGAGGGCAGTTGGGGGGGACCAGGCCTTCAGGGGAGGGCAGTTGGGGGGTACTAGGCCTGCAGGGGAGGGCAGTTGGGGGGGACCAGGCCTGCAGGGGAGGGCAATTAGGGGCAATAGGGCTGGCAGGGGAGCAGTTAGGCATCGATCAGGCTGGCAGGGGAGTGGTTAGGGGGTGATCAGGCTGGCAGGCAGAAACAGTTAGGGGCAATCAGGCAGTCAGGCAAGTGAGCAATTGGGAGCCAGCAGTCTTGAATTACCACCGGGATCGGGGTAAACAGGCAGTCGGACATCCCTCGAGGGGTCCCAGATTAGAAAGGGTACAGGCTGGGCTGAGGTACACATACACCACCCCCCCACCCCTGTGCACGAATTTCATGCACTGGGCCTCTAGTATGTATATATGTATACATACATAGAAGGTAAACATCATAAAATGTAAACCATTAGGGAATCTGGCAGAAGCCTATCCAGGAATTCTTGATATCATTTTCACAACTTTTAAATATCTTTGAAATATTTTCAAAATAAAAATTTGAAAAACCTTTTTCCCAGCTGAAATAATGCCCAAGGACAAAGCAGTCCAGGGCATGACTAGAATCAGGGACACTGTCCCCCAGGACTCCAGTCCCTCTTACTCTTGGACACTCAGCTCCCCAAAGGGCAGTCAGAAATCAGCCACAAGCTTGGGGACTTGGTTGCAGTCTCTCATTAGCAGCTAAGTGTCATCTGTGGACTCATTTCTCTGGAGCTGGTTAAGGAAAAGGAAAGTCTGTAGAAGTGCCAAGGCCCCAGATATTGCTTCTGTTTGTCTGGACATTAGGTCTCCTGAAGAAAACCTGAGGAGATGGGCGATAATCTGGAGCAGAAGGTGTCTGAACTCACCAATGAGCCCAAGTGAGAGGAGCTGGAAAGCTGCCCTTGCCGATGGATCTGCCTGTGTGCTAGTGGGTTCATGTGTGAGACTCTGTGTCCATGATTGTGTGTGTGTGCATGTATTGTGTATGCTTGGGTACATGTTGTTTTATAGTTGTGTGTGTGTGCGCTAGGTATCTGACCCACACTCTTGTTTTAGGGTGTGCAGACAAGTTACCTCCTGGCTTGTGGTTAGGGACTACTGATTCATGTCTGTGATTGCAAACACGCATCACAGTTGAGAATCGGGAGTGAGACTGTTGTCTCTGCTGCTGGACAGGAAGATGGAAGATGCTGACCTCACAAGTAACCAAGGTCAGCTCAGAAAAAGCTCACACCTCTGCTCAGCAGCATGTGCTGGTGCATGTGCAAGCTCTGTTTATAGGGGACACACTCGTGTGTGAGAACAGGAAGGTGTGTTGTTGGGTTCTCTCTGTCTGTTATCATGTGTGTGATCAAGTGCATGAGGTGTTGTTGCTGGGTTAATGATGTGCCTATGACTGAATAGGCTTAACTGCTCTATGCTGACTGCTTCCCCAGGAAGGAGATGGTAAGAAGGAGGGTGTGTGCTGCTTATTGTACTTAGTGTGGCTGTATGTGCATGTGTGTTGTCGGTGTGTGTTTCTTGTGAGATTTTTGAATTGTTTGTGGCCTTGTGAGTTTTGGTGAGGTAGGTGTATAGTACAGAGTTATGTATATGTGGTGTGTTGAGTTCCAGGTGTGTCACGAGTCACCTGTGTTGATGTGCATTGAGAGTGTGTTTGTGGGTGAGTGGTGCATCATTGTGTGTTGTGTAAGTCTCACTTTGTGTTTTACTTGTGACTTGTGTGTATGTATATGAGTATTTATTAGCTGAACTCCACATTGACCATCCTGCCATTAGGATGGGAAGGTGGTCACAGGTGACTGGAATCCTCAAATCAGTTGTGTGTATGTGTGTATGTGTGTGTGTGTGTGTGTGTGTGTGTGTGAGACTTGAATCTTGAATGTGTGTCTGGGGCTTCCAACGTGCCCCCATGACCTCAAATATTTCTTTCAGAGCCTTCTCCTGGGGCACAATTGGCTGAGATAAAATCCAAAGAACCCCTGTTTCTGACACAGATATGCTGAGCTTCTCACATACCTGAGTGTGACTGCATCACTGAGATTTTTAACACTTTCAGGCAAAGAAAGATTAGGTATCACGGTGCATGAAGTCAGAGTGCAGGACTGCTACCAAATGGTGGCAAACCTGATACGGTCACTTAACTTGGTGGCCTCGGTTATCAATCTACATAGTGGAAGGAATGATACTTGCCTCAAAACACAGGCCCTCAACTAACATGTATTTGTAAGAAAATGATAATGAATGTAAGGGTCTTTTGTCAATTGAGAAACATCAATATAATTAATGAGAATTCTCTAGGTAGAGACCTAAGAAAATCTGCAGTACTGGCAAAGGGTGCTCCCAATGAAGGGGGAAGTTTATGTGGGTAAGAGCATGGGCTTTGATCATGCAGACATATTAGTCTGAACTGCATGACATAGTCAATATTTGATCATTTTTCTCCTTTACATTTATTGTTAAAGTAGGCATACAATATTATATTAGATTCTGGTGTGTACAACGTGGTGATTCAACACTTACATACCTATCACTACAATAAGTCTGGTAACAGTCGTGTACAAAGTTATTACAATACTATTGACTCTATTAAAGAGTATTTGATACTTTTAACCTACAGAATATGGAAATATTTATAGTTTATATATGTATATGGAATTTATATCCCTTATATTTCTATTTCCTAACAACTGAAATAGGAAAAAGAACATTCATTCTTAGTGCAGCTGGGAAGAGTTTTAGTCTGGGAATGTAAGGCTGATGTTGCATTTTAGGAAACTAGATAAAGCCTTTACTAAGGTAACCAGATTGTCCCGCTTTTGTCTGTCCCGCCAAAAGCGGGACGATCTGGTCACCTTACTTTAACCTCGAGTTCAGCACAGTGTTTATGCCACCAAAATGCTCAGCATTATTATGAAAAATCATTTGTAGACTGTTTTGGAGATTTTCTGGCATCTAGTGGTTTCAATGGCCTCCCTGTGTTTCCAGCTGGGATCCAATGGGACAATGCTTCACAAATGCCCACTGAGCACTGGCGTCTCCCATCACTTTAAAGCAGAAAAACTGACAGTTTTTCAGGGTCTCACCTTCTAGTTCTGCCAGGGTGATTATTATGGTTTGGCTCTGGGCTGGTATAGAAATTATCCCTCCATGCTCATCAAGATGTAAACTCACAGGAGTGGGGATCTTGCTTCCCCTGTTCACTGCTGCATCTCTGTCCTTAGTAGAGATGTTAAAAATAATCCTATATAATACAAGCCTAATATACCAATTATTTGTTGGGGAGTTTGACCAGGAGTTCGACTGCTTGCTATGATGTGCGCTGACCAGCAGGGGGTGGGGTGGAACATGGCTGACGTTGGTGACAAGATGCTGGCAGCCGGCAGTAGTGGAGGTGCTTCAGGCCCTGATGGGTCCTGATGGGAACGGGACCACAGCAGGAAGGTGGAGCAGGTTAGCAGGCAGCGCCAGGCCAAGGCGGGAGTGATCAATCACCCAGCAGATGGTGACCAGAGGTAGTGGTGGGGGGCGGGGTTGCTGCCCGGCTCCCAGGTGGTGAGGGAGCTGGACGGGGAGCCCAGCCCCAATCGATTGCCCCGCAGGCAGGATGGTGAAGCAGGTGAAGGGTTGGCGCCAGGCCACGAAAGGGTGTCAGGCGGGACTGTGGGGCTGCGAGGATGGGGGCACAAGGTGGGGCTGCGAGCTGAGGCCCAATTCCTGCAGGCCACCCTGAGTGACCCTACCCATGCATGAATTCATGCACTGGGCCTCTAGTCTATATATATAAAAGCCTAAGCAACTGTTAAGACGGAACTACCAAATGACGGGAACTGGAATAACCAGTCGATTAGTCACTATGATGCTCACTGACCACCGGGGAGCAGATGCTCAATGCAGGAGCTTCCCCCTGGTGGTCAGTGCACTCCCACAGTCAACCTCCCCTCTGCCCAGCCAGCCAATCTCCCGTGGCCCCTCCCCCAAGCTGGCCGGCTGGCTCTCCCATTGGACTGGATAGGGGAGCCAGCCAGCCAACCTGCCACGGTCCCTCCCCCTGGCCAGCTGCCCCTCTGCCCCCCAATAAGCCCTGATCGCTGGTCAGGTCAAGAGACCCCCACCTGTGCACAAATTCATGCACCGGGCCTCCAGTGTTTGAATAAAACAGTGAACCCCTCTTGCTTCTGTGTGATGATGTCTGTTTACTACTTTGTGGTTCAATGTTTTCCTGGAGCCAGACTAGAATGGAGGGAAGTTTTATACACTCACAGATATGAGAAATTAATATGAAAGTATTTAAAAATGGTTTTCCCAGAGAATGACAGTATGAGATGTGATGGTCCTGGTTATCATGTTTAATTTCCTGAGATTCCCACACCTTCTTCATCCCCAGCAGACAGAAGAGCAGCATGAGGCCTGAGAACCAGAGCAGCGTGTCCCAGTTCCTCCTCCTGGGGCTCCCCATCCCACCAGGGCAGCAGAGTGTGTTCTTCACCCTGTTCCTTGGCATGTACCTGACCACGGTGCTGGGCAACTTGCTCATCATCCTGCTCATCAGGCTGGACTCTCGCCTGCACACGCCCATGTACTTCTTCCTCAGCCACTTGGCCTTCTCTGACATTTCTCTTTCTTCTGTCACTGTCCCAAAGATGCTCATGAACATGCAGACTCATCAACAATCCATCTCCTATGTGGGATGCATTACTCAGTTGTATTTCTTCATACTTTTTGCTGGTCTTGACAATTTTCTTCTGGCTGTGATGGCATATGACAGGTACGTGGCCATCTGTCACCCTCTGCACTACACCACCATCATGAGGGAGGGGCTGTGTGTGCTGCTGGTGGCTGGCTGCTGGATTCTCTCCTGTGCCCATGATTTGTTGCACACCCTCCTCTTGGTTCGACTGTCCTTCTCTGCCGACAATACCATCCCCCACTTCCACTGTGACCTTGCTGCTCTCCTGAAGCTGAGCTGCTCTGATGTCTCCCTCAATAAGCTGATGATTTTCACCGAGGCAGGAATGCTTTTCTTTTTGTGTTTTGGTGTTATTTTGGGCTCCTATATCCGTATAGGGACTATCATGCTGAGGGTGTCCTCCACTAAGAGACTCGTTAAAACCTTTTCTACCTGTGGCTCCCATCTCTCTGTGGTGTTTTTATACTACGGGACAGCTGCAGGTGTTTACTTTTTCTCCTCATCATGGGGTTCCAAAGACATAATTGCTTCGGTCATGTATACAGTAGTTACCCCCATGCTGAACCCCTTCATCTACAGCCTGAGGAACAGAGATATAAAACAGGCCTTAGAGATGTGTGTCAATAGGGTTAAGTTCTTCAAGATGCAATCACTAAATCCTCTTGTCGCAGTCAGGAGCACAGGGAGATATATCTCCTAAAATTACTGTATAGTCCACACCTCCATTTAACTTTTCTAGAATATGCATTCTCTTGTCATGTATAAGCATTGTTATATGTGCAGTAGCTCATGTTTGCTACTTGCGTTGTTAATAATCTTTTATTCCCAATTGATAATTTTTTGCTTGTTCATTATATCTTATAAGATAATGCAAAATCCAATGCAAAACAAGTTGCACAATCGTAATCATGGGTTTGTCTCTTTCTGTTTTGAAATATGTCATTTTTTTGCTTATGCATTTTTAACATTTTTTTCATGTATTGAAAGCTGGAGAGCATTATTCTAAGTGAAATAAGCTAGTTAGAGAAAGATAAATATCACAGGATCTCACTCATTTATGGAATATAATGAACAACATAAACGGATGAACAAAAACAGATCCAGAGACAGAGAAGCATTGATCAGACCGTCAAACCTTAGAGTGAAGGTAGGGGAGGGTGGGGGTAAAGGGGAGAGATCAACCAAAGGACTTGTATGCATGCATATAAGCCTAACCAATGGACACAGACAACAGGTGGGTGAGGGCATGAGTAGGGGGGATGGAGGGAGGTAATGGGGGGATAAGGACACATATGTAATACCTTAATCAATAAAGAAATTAATAAAATAAAATAATAAAATAAAATAAAATAAAATAAAATAAAGTAGTAAGAGGTTCCACGACACCAGATAAACCAGTTCTGAGATTTTTCCCAAGATAAATTTTCACAGCTCTAGTTTCTTCAGTGTTTATCAAAATACAAAAGATAAAAGTAGAGGTTGTGTTTTTGATGTCAATCTGATCCTTGCAGGCTGAAGGAGTGAAAGCACATGTGGACGGGGCCCCTGAGGAGCTAGGCTCTAAGATGACAGTCGGTCACCTCTCTGCATTCCTACTGGTGATTCCCAGACAACCTGGAGCAAGTGAGTGTGTGTAGGGACCATGGGGGGGTCTCCTGTTCTGGCCAGAGTGGTCCCACCAAAGCACCTCTGCCGACCCACACTGATTGAAGGGAAGACTGGGGTCCCTCCAAGGGGCCTGAGTGGTGGCCGCAGCCCCCAGCCCACCCCCATAGGCAGTGGTGTAAGCACAGGTACAAGCACGAATTCTATGGGATGCAGATGACCCAGCGAGACAAAGGCAATCAGGGACCGGAAGTGACCATGCAGAATGTATTGTGGCTGGTTCCGCCCACTGCACACTCCAGATGGGAGACAGACCACAGGCAGACTGGACTCAAGCCATTACTGCAGAACCTACACTAGGCACATTTCTTCCTTCTCTGTGTTAAAGTCTCCTTACCTTGTATTTATATTTTTAAAACTGAGTTTGTGTTAAAAACCAACCACCAAAATGGATCTCAACACAGATTTAAAACCCAGAGGAGGAGCGTTGAGGTGATCTCACAGCAACTCCTAGAGGCCCCGCCCCGGGTGCCTAAAATCCCTTCTCAGTACTAAACAGTGGGTTGATTCTGTTATTTAAAAAAAATTTTTTTTACAATAAGGAAAGCTGAGTAATATGGCATAGGAGTACCAGAAACTGCCTCATTGGAAACAAGAACTATTTACATTAAGTAAAAACCCGGCTGCAGGCTGCATCTGCACATGTAGAGCATGATGAAGCACACTGGGACTGACCATGGAGACAGCTTCTGGCACTCACATCACAGGGGCACATCTGCCACCTGAGGGGAAAGCAAGGGTGAAGGATGGAGTGAGTGGCAAGGGAGGAGTTCGGCTCACTTCTGGTTCTGGAGCTGACTGGACAGCCAGTCCAGTCCCTCATATAGCCACCCCCCTTCCCACCCACCCCCGCCCCACCCCAGTGGCACAGGTAGCCTCAATGCTCAATGGACCAGTTCCTGTGGTACAGAGAGTGGAGGCCCAGCTTGTCTGTTATCTCAGCTGCGTTCATGACATTGAAGAGGTCCTGTTTGTTTGTGAACACGAGCAGGACAGCAGCCCTGAGCTCATCCTCCGCCAGCAACTACATAAGCTCCTCTTGAGCCTCATTCACACGCTCAGGGTCATGCTGTCAACCACAAAGATGAGACCTTATGTGTTCTGGAGGTAGTGGCACCACAGAGGCCGGATCTTGTCCTGGCCACCCACATCCCACACAGTGAAGCTGATGTTCTTAACTCCACAGTCTCCACATTGAAACCTGTGGTGGGGGTGGTGGTCACGATCTCACCCAGCTTCAGTTTGTACAGGATGGTGGTCTTCCCGGCAGCGTCCAGGCCCACATTTCTTTTTTGCCCAAAAAGCCCTTGAAGAGGTACACAAAGATATACCTCATGCTGTAGACTGGAGGGAGAGACACTGGCCAGAGAAACCCTAGGTAGCCACTGTGCCGTTGCTACTCCAAGCCATTGTTAACATTTTTATGTTATAGAACACTCACTTATTTAGCATCATGATCTGTGCCTGGTGATTTTTTTTTTTTTGAACTGATTTTTTTTTTTTTTTTTTATGCTGGCTTTTGTTGGCTTCTGGCTAATTATGTTGGCTGACTGCAATTAGCCAAGATAAGAATAATTACACTATAAAAATTGGTTTGTGCTACAAAGCAAGGCTGTCAGAAAAAGAGACTTTTTAGGAATGCATTTAAGAGCACACTACTAGTTTTATAATTAGGAAGAGTTTGTTGTAATGGGTCCCTACCTTAATACCTCATCTACTTCTGCTATTAATATAAATACTTTATATCGATACTAGAGGCCTAGAGCATGAAATTCATGCATGGGTAGGGTGCCTAGGCCTGGCCAGCAATCAGGACCGATCGGGGCCTTCTGGCTGACGGCCGGGTCCTTCCTTCATTCTGTGCCATCCCCTAGTGGTCAGTGCACATCATAGCGAGCGATCGAACTCCTGGTCTCCTGGTCGAACTCCCAAGGAGACACTTTGCATATTAGCCTTTTATATGTAGAGATAGGTATAGATACATATACAGATATAGATAAGATAGAGATATAGATACTAGTACAGTATAGTATAGTATAGTATAGTACAGTACAGTATAGTATAGTCAAGATGCAGCTTTCTTGTGGTTAGTTTTTAAATAGTATTTCTTTTCCACTACTTTAAACTTTTCTTTGTCCTTATGTCCGTCAGGTGTGCATTCTTAAAAATGTAATGCTGGCTATCATTCATTTATGTAAAGCAATAATTATTATATTTCTGGGTAATATTGTCTATGGACATCTAATTTAATCATAATACATTTGAATTTATTGTTTCCTTATTACTATATTTGCTATTTGATTCATCTGTTTCACATATATTCCTCTTGTCTTCCTCTGTTTTAAGTAAATATATATATTTAATTCCATTTTCCTTCTATGAAATTATCAATCATACATTATTATTATTTTACTAGTGGCCCGGTGCACGAAATTTGTGAACGGGCGGGGGTCCCTCTGCCCAGCCTGTACTCTCTCCAATCTGGGACCCCTCGAGGGATCCACAGGGATCAGGCTAAACCGGCAGTCGGACAACCCTCTCGCAATCAGGGACTGTTGGCTCCTAACTGCTCACCTGCCTGCCTGCTTGATCGCCCCTAACCACTCTGCCTGCTGGCCTGCTTGTCCCCAACTGCACCCCCCGCCGGCCTGATCGCCCCCAACTGCCCCCTTCGCTGGCCTGCTTGCCCCTAACTGCCCCCCCACCAGCCTGCTTTCCCCCAACTTCCCCCCCGCACCAGCCTGATTGCCCCCAACTGCCCACCCCCGCCGGCCTGCTCACCACCAACTGGTCCCCTCTGCCGGCCTTCTCGCCCCCAACTGCCCTCCCCTCCTGGCCTGATCGCCCCTAACCACCTCTGCCTCAGCCCCACCACCATGGCTTTGTCTGGAAGGACATCTGGAAGGTCTCATGGTATAATTAGCATATTATCCTTTTATTAGTATAGATAGGATATGACATACCATTATAACTATAACATATCTACCAGTATTACTCTATGAGAATATGTACTTCATGTGATAGGAAGGCATCTACTACATTACATTGTATATGTTGTAAGTAGTAGGAAATACTGTATTCATAGCAATAATATACACCCTATGACTTTCCTTCCTGATTTGGGAATGGTTCCCCAGTTCTTTGAATGTTTGCCGGCCCCTAATGTATTTTGTTTTTGTCATTGAGTGTAACTTTATTTACTGTTTATTGCACATGATTTGAGGTCTTTAATTTCTAACCACCAAAGATTCAAAGGACTATTTTTTTCCATGAAGTTTAACATTAACATTAGTGAATTCATGTATTCATGTGTTTTTATTGTAAACATCTGAATTATTCACATTGTCATAGATCCTGAACTCATAAGCGTGGACCATGCACAGGCTGGCAGCAAGCCAGGAAGCCACTCTGCAAACAAACAGATACTCTGCACAGGGAGAAAAGTCATAGCACAACATTTAATGTCCAACCTGAGTCATCTCAGAATGTTACATATATTGACTTCTTAATTCATATAGTATCGGGAACTCAACTGCTTGGTTGGTGACAGGGTTGACCTGGTTTTGGGAGGATTATTCCTGAAATAATTAAGGAAAGGGGGGCTCAATCTTTCTTCTTGGTTGCTTGCTCCTCCCCAGCACCTTCATCTTTCTTCTCGTCCTCAGCTTCTTGGGCATCTTCTCTTTCACCTTCACCTCCTTCTTCCTCCTTTGCGTCCTCAAATTCTTCCTTGGCACCTTCTTCCTCTTCCTCAGCCTCTTCCTTCTCCTTCTCCTCTTCAGCTTCTCCTTCAGAGGGGGGTTCATCCTTAGCTTCCTCGGCTTTTGCAGCCTCAATGGTCTCCTCCACCTTGATCTGTTCCTCCTGGACATGGCTGGTGTATTAAGAAGGGAAGGAGCGAGCGGACATCAAGTAGGAGCTGGTCTATAAACCACTGTAGGCAGATCAGCCAAAGATCTGGGAACTCTGGGAGTAGCCGCTGGCTATGCTTCCCACGCTGGTGAAACTGAGCTGGGTCTCCTCACCTTCCAAGAGTTTCCTGTAAGCTGCAATGTCAATGTCCAAAGCCATCTTCACATTGAGGAGGTCCTGGTATTCTTTTAAATATCGTGCCATTTCACTCTTTGTAGTTGTCAATTTATTTTCTAATTTGTTGATTGTATCCTGCATAGCACTAATGTCGGCGTTCTGCTTATCCTCCAGCTCTTGCAGCTTCTTTTCCAGTGCTTCATTCATGCCCCTGCATGCTTTGATCTGCAGGGTCTTGGCCTTGAACAGGCGGTGGCTCTTGGACACCTACTTCTTGGCAGCGCTCTCAGTCAGCATGGTGAAGCGGCTCTTGAACCATCCTTCAGCATTCTGCATTTTCTTGGCAGCCAGCTTCTCGTACTGGATGCGGATGTCCTTGAGCTGGCAAAGAGGTCGGACTTGGAGAACACGTCCATCTCCACGGAGATCTGAGCATACTGGATCTGGGCCTGCAGCTCCGCGATCTCCTCTTCATGCACCTTCTTCAGAAAGGCGATTTCCTCCATCAGGCTGTCGATGCGCTTTTCAAACTCAGCGCCTGCGAGAGCCGCCTCGTCTGCACCTTTGCCTGCCTCCAGCAGCTGGCCCTCAGCGTCCTGGCGGTTCAGCACCTCTTCCTCGTAGCATGCCTGCAGGTTGCTCTCGGCCCCTTCCAAGCCCCGGTGCCTCCTAACGGGGTCCCAAGGATGCACCCCATCCCACTGCCCTCTCCTTGCCAGGGACAGGGCGCAGTAGGGCGGGGCACAGGCATCCCATTTTCATTAAAATGTTCAACCCGGCCCGCTCCAACCGTGTCCGCAGGCAGCCCAGGGGCAGACAGTGATCCCGGAGGTGCTGGCCGCCCCCGCCAGAGCTCAGCCAGGATGGATGGTCCAGGTGAGACAGCCCTGCCAGGCCTCGTGGCTGCAACTTGGACTCACATCCTTAACCAGGGACCTGGCGCTGGGTAGGTGGCAGCAACGCTTCCTCCCCAGCCCCCGCTAGAGCGGGTCCCTGTGGTTTCAGAACCGAATTCCGAGGGCTGGCCTCCCGGGCGGCAGAGCCCCTGAGCCCACCGGCTCTCCCTTGATCCCATCAAGGCTTGCTTCTCACACTTGCTGAAAACCTTCTCTGAACACTTGCCATAGTAATCAATTTGGGCTGAAAGTACTGGGGACTCCGGCCGGCCTGAGGGGACTGGGCACTGCCATCTTTTGGCTATGGGTGCTGCCATTTTTGTGTCGGAGTGATGGTTAATTTTTTTATCAGCTGTATGTAGGCATCACTTCTTACTTTCTATTTAGCCATTTGAGGTATACAATTTAGTGGTATTTAGGACACATATCCCAATATCTCATTTTATGACCATTAAAGAAAACTCTATAAAACATCAACTGAGTATTTTTCAATTGGAAAACTGAACAAAGATATCTATGAATCAATGTGGTGAAATATTAGAATACTAAAGGCCCAATGGAGAAATATTAGAATACTAAAGGCCCAGTACACAAATTCGTGCACAAATGGGGTCCCTTAGCCTGACCGGCTATCGGGGCTCATCAGGGCTATCTCGCCCAGTCCAGATCGGGACCAGTGGGGGCAGGGAAGAGGGACCATGGGAGATTGGCAGGCCGCCCAATTGGGGCTGGTCAGGGCTGTCTGTCTTGGGGGAGGGACCATGGGATGTTGGCCGGCCGGGACCACAGGAGGTTGGCTGGCCACGGGAGGTTGGCTATGAGAGCACACTGACCACCAGGGGGCAGCTCCTGCATTGAGAGTCTGCCCCCTGGTGTCCAGTGCACATCATAGAGACTGGTTGACTTGCTCCGGTCATTACAGTCATAATAGTCGCTTAGGCTTTTATATATATAGATAGATATTGCTAAATGAAAAAAAGCAATGTGTAAGAGTATTTATAGCATGCTATTTCTTATGTAAAAATGAAGGGGAATAAAATATACATGTATTTTCCATTTGAGCAGAAAGAAGCACAGAAATAATAAATTAGAAGCCCTAGCTGGTTTGGCTCAGTGGATAGAGCATTGGCCTGCAGACTGAAGGGTCCCAGGTTTGATTCTGGTCAAGAGCACATGCCTGGGTTGGCGGCTTGAACCCCAGTAGGATGCATGCAGGAGGCAGCCAATCGATGATTCCCTCTCATCATTGATGTTTCTATCTCTCTCCCTCTCCCTTTCTCTCTAAAATCAAGCCAAGAGGTAATTCAAATCCAGAGGAAGGAATATACAACACTAAATATGTGAAGATATAGGTATAAGAATATGTGGTATGTATGTAATTATACATATGTGTGTATATACAAATACTTATATTTCTACTCTTACACAATTTCATTTTTCCTTTCTGAAGTTCCTTAAAAACCATATAACTTCTTTTTAAAAAAATATATTTTATTGATTTTTTACAGAGAGGAATGGAGAGGGATAGAGAGTTAGGAACATCGATGAGACAGAAACATTGATCAGCTGCCTCCTGCACACTCCCTACTGGGTATGTGTTCGCAACCAAGGTACATGCCCTTGACCGGAATCGAACCTGGGACCCTTGAGTCGGCAGGCCGACGCTCTATCCACTGAGCCAAACCAGTTAGGGAAAAACCATATAACTTCTTAAAGCAAAATAAAAAATTGTATTATTTGCTTTAAAATAAATAAATAAACAAACAAACAAACAAACAAACTAACTAATGAAATTGTTAACCTTCAGGAGGTGGGGCAGAAGAGATGAGAAGATGAGTAGAATTATTTGTGTAGTTTTGACTATGTTGTCTTTTGCAAGTATAAATATTAAAAGTGGTTAATAAAGGAAAACTGAATAAAACAAATCAAATGAACCTAACTATACTTCAAATTAACTCCAAAATTTTACTAAAATGGAAAATAAAGTAGGTACCTGAAGTAAGTATTGAACCCAATATTTTGTCTATATATCTCAATTAAAAATAAAATACTGAAGCCTGGTGGGTGTGGCTCAGTGGTTGAGCATTAACCTATGAACCTGGAAGTCAAAATTTAATTCCTAGTCAGGGCACATACCTGGGTTGCAGGCTCAATCCCCAATGTGGGGTGTGCAGGAGGCAGCTGGTAAATGATTCTCTCTCATCATTGATATTTCTATCTCTCTCTTACTCCCACTTCCTCTCTGAAATCAATAATATATATGTGTGTGTGTGTGTGTCTATAAAAGAAAAAAAGTTATCTTCATATAATGCCAAATTATTTACAAATGATAACTCTTAATTACAAGGTTAACAGGTAGGATTTTCTGTAGAGAACCTGGCAGACCACCTTAGCTCACTGATCAAGGGTAAAAACACTAGAGATTTCATGATGGCTGCTGAGAAGTTGGAATATGTGCCCACTTGCTACCAGCCCCCAACCAGTTTTACAGCTAAATTGCAAGGAAATCAACTTGAAAGACCAATTGAAGGACACTTCATGTGAAAAATTACAACTAAGGAGTATAGAAGAGGCCACGTAGAGACTTGTAAGAAGGGTAAAGACCTCGAAAGAGAGAACCCCTCACACAGGTGAGACTGCAGCTGAGAAGCTGAGGGATATGGCAGTTGTGAAGCTCACTCCCTCTAGTAGCGAGGGGTCTCAACCCCACACAGAGATCCCCAACCTCGGGCAATAGAGTCAAGAAAAGGAGCCTGAGTAGCATCTGGTCCTGGGGATTCTGTTCACCTGGGAGATTTGGACCATATCTCCCCAGGGAAATTGCACTCTTATTATTATCAGATGGGAGTTCACACCAAATTCTGACTGCTAGAGAGGCCACACAGCCATACTCAGGCCATGTGGAGTGCTGGCTACACCCAGATGACTAAGGGGCCATTTATTTTCTTGAAAGCCTTTGGGTGAAAACCCAGACAGTGACTAAACTGTGGAGTGGGAAAGAGGAACAGGCTCCTCTACCTCCAGCAGATAGTCTATGGCCCTCCGTCCACCTGTTGAGCTGATTGGCCTGCCTTATCTTGTTGCATTCAGCAGGACAGAGGAGTAGCCCCTGGAATTTTCATCCTGTCCTGCTAGGTTTGAAGCTCAGTGGAGCTGGATTTTGGCCTGATTTGCAGGGTTCGGAGCCTAAATGGAGCTGAGACCAGCAATGCGGAGAGATCAGACAGCTACACAGGGCTCCTTTTCAGCTTTGTCCTGATTGGTTGGGCACCATGGTGGTCCCAGGGATATGTTCAGACCTGGAATTTTCACCTGTGTCTCTTGGGGAGGCTTCTGTTTGGGAGACAGACAAGTAAATGCTGGGTTCTGTGGCTACATTGTGGGCAGGCAAATCCAAGCTCCCCTGCAAGTTTATCCTGCTTTTCCCTGAGAAGGAGAAGTGCCCATCACCCTCCTAAAGGTTGCAGGCACCACTCCCAAAAGGGCAGTGTTTGGATCACCCCTGCCCAGTCACTGACGTTCCCGCTGGGAGGGGTGGGAGAGGGGGGACTGGTTCACAGTGAGGACATTCAAAGTGTGAAACCGTTGGAGACTATTGTCTGGAATGGGGAGAAAGTGCTTAGCCTCCTCCTGTGAGCTGGGCCAGCATTATCCTCAAGAAGAGACTCTTGATCAATCCCCCTGAGCTTAGGCTTGATGGCTAAGTTCTAGTAGAGGGGATGGCTATCTGTATGCAACCTGAACCTGCATTGAGTCCCGCTAGAGGGAGCTAGAGTTGGAGACTCTGGGTTTGGCTTTGAAGTAGAGAATACAGTACTTTCCCCTCACATGCATGATCCCAAAGTAGGGTCCACACAAGCCCTATCTTGGCTAGTCTGAGTATACCCTACAGTCTCTCTTGAAAAGGCTCTGGAGGAAGACCAGGCAACTTCAGGGGGTCGGTAGAGTAGCTGACAGGTGGAGGTAGACCATAGGGAGCCTTGCTCCTATCACAGAATGGTTCCCAGCTCTAACCAGGAAGAAGCTCATCCAGATTGGCCTCCCACCCACACACAGGTCCAATATATGCAGACACAAACAGTGATCAGTTTGGTAGCTACAGAACGTTAGCCCAAGACTTGTTACACACAATGTCTGACATGATCTGCACCTGAATGGCTCCCAAGTGGACCCAGAACTAACACAACCAGTGGTGGGCCTCAGACCACACAGGAGCTCAACCCTACTAGCAATACAAGCTACACACCCAAACGGAATCCCAATGCAACAGATCCTGCTGGGAACACACCACCTCTGAGGGTAGCCCCTGCACAGTGTCTCATACAAGGTGATGGAGGTTAATCCTTATAGTCACTGAGCCTGAAGGGTTAACTGTACTAACCAACAGAAAACAAGCCTCATCTACAACAGGGTGTGCACATAACCCACAAGAGATATTTTTTTAGAGCACTCAGCTCAGAAAATCAAGCAATTGCACCACTGGGTCCCAAGAAATACCTACTACATAAGGAAGAGGGCATCATCACAGTTCTATCTAATACACAGAAACAAGCACAAATAAACAACCAAAAAGAGGAGACAGAGAAACAGGGCCCAAATGAAAAAACAAACAAAAACAACAACATACACACACAGGAGGAATTTCCAGAAAAAAGAGCTAAATGAAATGGAGGCAAGCAATTTATCAGATATAGAGTTGAGTAAGGTTTCAAGGATTCTCAACTTAAAGAATTAAAAAGAGAGCAACAAGAAAAGCCCAGAGTAATAGAAGGAAGGAAATAATAAACATCAGAGTAGAAATAAATGACAGAGCGACAAAAAGAAACACAACACAACACAAAAACAAACAATACAAAAGATCGATAAAACAAGAGCTAGTTCTTTGAAAGGATAAACAAGATTGACAAACCTTTACCCAGACTCACCAAGAAACAAAGAGAGAGGACTCAAATAAACAAAATCAGAAATGAAAAGGTGAAGTAACAACTGACCCCACCGAAATATAAAGGATTGTTTAAAAAAAAATTACTGTGAACAATTCTATTCCAACAAACTGGGCAACTTGGATGAAATGGACATATTCTTAGAAAAATACCAGATATCAAGTTATACTACAAAGCCACTGTACTCAAAAGAGCTTGCTACTTGCCCAAGAACAGACATATAGATCAATGGAACAGAACAGAGAATCCAGAAATCAACCCAACCCCTATATTATGGTCAATTAATATCTGACAAAGGAGGCAAGAGCATACAATGGAGTCAAGACAGTCTCTTCAATAAATGGTTTTGGGAATATTGAACAGATACATGCAAAATAATGAAATTAGACCACCAACTTACACCATACACAAAAAAATAAACTCAAAATGGATAAAAGAATTAAATGTAAAATGTGAAACCATAAAAATCTTAGAAGAAACAATAGGCAGCAAAATCTTAGATATCTCTCATAGCAATGTGTTTACTGATACATCTCCTAGGACAGTGGTCGGCAAATTCATTAGTCAACAGAGCCAAATATCAACAGTACAATGATTGAAATTTCTTTTGAGAGCCAAATTTTTTAAACTTAAACTTCTTCTAACGCCACTTCTTCAAAATAGACTCACCCAGGCCATGGTATTTTGTGGAAGAGCCACACTCAAGGGGCCAAAGAGCCACATGTGGCTCGCGAGCCGCAGTTTGCCAACCTTGGTCCTAGGACAATGGAATCTAAGAAGAAATAAACAAATGGGACTACATCAAAATAAAAAGTTTCTGCACAGCAAAAGAAACCATCAACAAAATAAGAGAACCCATTGCATGGGAGAACATATTTGCCAATGATACATCTGATAAGGGGTTAATCTGCAGAATTATAGGGAACTCATATAATTTAACAAAAGGAAGATAAACAATCGAATTTAAAAATGGGCAAAGGACCTAAGTAGACACTTCTTCAAAGTGGACATATAGAAAGCCAAAAGGCATATGAAAAAATGCTCAAAGTCACTAACCATCCAAGAGATACAAATCAAAATGACAATGTGGTACCATCTCACACCTGTCAGAATGGCTATCATCAACAAATGACAAATGTTGGTGAGGATGTGGAGAAAATGGAACCCTTGTACATTGCTGGTAGAAATGCAGACTAGTGCAGCCACTGTGGAAAACAGTATGGAGTTTCCTCAGCAAATTAAAAATGGAACTCCCATTTGACCCAGTAATCCCACTTCTAGGAATATATCCCAAGAATTCAGAAACACCAGTCAGAAAGGATATATGCACCCCTATGTTCATAGCAGCACAATTTACAATAGCTAAGATTTGCAAACAGCCTAAGTGCCCATCAGCAGATGAGTGGATTAGAAAACTGTGGTACATCTACACAATGGAATAGTACACAGCTCTAAAAAAGAAAGAACTCTTACCATTCGCAACAGCATGGATGGACCTGGAGAGCATTATGCTAAGCGAAATAAGTCAGTCAGAAAAAGACAAATATCACATGGTCTCACTCATTTGTAGAATATAATGAACAACATAAACTGATGAACAAAAATAGACACAGAGACACAGAAGCATCGAACAGATTGTCATACCTCAGATGGAAGGTAGGGGAGTGGGACTGGGTGGAAAAAGATCAACCAATGAAATTGTATGCATAACCTATGGGCACAGACATTAGAGTGGTGAAGGCCTGTGCTGGGGTGTGGATGCGGGGCGGTGTGGAGAGGTCAATGGGTGGGGGGGGGGGAAGGGGCCATATGTAATACTTTAAACCAGTGATGGCGAACCTATGACACGCGTGTCAGCACTGACACGTGTAGCCATTTATGATGACACGTGGCCGCTGAGGCGGCCGCATGCCGAGGATGAAAGATTTGCTGCTCCTGAGGATGAAACATTTGCGAAATAATGTTTTTTCCTCAAAGTGACACACTACCCGAGTTATGCTCAGTTTTTTGGCGAAGTTTGACACACCAAGCTCAAAAGGTTGCCCATCACTGCTTTAAACAATAAAGGTTTTTTTTTAAAAAGGGAAAAAAAGAAAAACAAAAGAAATTGAGGAAGATACAAATAAGTGGGAGCATATACCATGTTCATGGATCTGAAAAATTAACATCATTAAAATGTCCACAGGACCCAAAGCAATCTAGGACAAATATTCCAAAAATTTATATGGAACCAAAATGTCCCCAAGAACCTCAGCATTCTTAAGAAAGAAGAACAAAGTTGGATGCATCACAATATTCGATATCAAACTATACTACCAGGCCATTGTAATCAAAACAGCCTGTTATTGGCATAAGAACTGGAATATAGAATATATGGAACAGAACAGAGAACCCAGAAGTCAACCCATGGCTTTCTAGTCAATTAGTATTTGACAATGGAGGGAAGAGCATAAAATGGATAAAGATAATCTCTTCATTGAGTGGTGTCAGGAAAATTGGACGGATACATGCAAAAAAATTAACTAGATCACCAACTTACACCATACACTAGAATAAACTCAAAATGGGTAAAAGACTTAAATGTAAGTAGCAAAACATAAAAATCCTAGAAGAAAACATAGGCAATAAAATCTGACACATCTCTCGTAGCAATATTTTTGCTGATATATGTCCTAGGGCAATGGAAAGAAAGGAAAAAATAAACAATGGGACTACATGAAAATATAATGCTTCTACACAGCAAAATAAACCATCAACATCAATGAAAAGGTAACCCACTCTATGGGAGAACATATTTGTCAATAATACATCTGATAAGGGGTTAATTTCCCAAATATGTAAATAATGTCTACAACTCAACACCAGGAAGACAAATAATCCAATTAAAAAATGGGCAAAGGACCTGAAGAGACATTTCTCCAAAGAGGACACACAGATGGCCAATAGACATATGAAAAAATGCTCAATATCATCTGAGATATGCAAATTAAAACCACTATGAGATGTCACCTCACACCTGCCAACATGACATCATCAATAAATCAATGAACAGCAGGTGCTGGAAAAGATGTGGAGAAAAAGGAACTCTAGTACATTGTTAGTGGGAATGTAGACTGGTACAACCACTATGGAAAACAGTGTAAAGTCTCCTCAAAAAATAAAAAATGGAACTGTCATTTGACCCCATAATCTCACTTCTCAGAATATATCCTAAGAAGCCTGAAACACCAAGCAGAAACAATATATGCATCCCTATAGTCATAGCAGCATTATTTACAAGAGCTAAGATCTGGAAACAACTGAAATGGCCAGCAGTATGTAAATTGATAAAAAAAAATACAGTGGTGCATTTGCAGAATGGAATACTATACAGCTGTAAAAAGAAGGGTCTCTTAACCTTTGAGACAGTATGGTGGGACTTGGAGAGTGTTATGCCAGTCAGAGAAAGACAAGTAACACATGATCTCACTTATACATGGAATCTAATGAACAAAATAAAGTGATGAGCAAAAGGACCCAGAGACATTGAAGCATGCAACGGACTGATGTATTTCAGAGGGAAGGGGGTGGGGCAGGGAGAGATTTACCAAAGAACTAATATGCATATATGCATAACCATGGACACAGAAAATAGTGCAGTGAAGGCATGGGGATGGGGTGGCAGCGGGGTGGAGGGGGGCCAATGGGGAAAAAAAGAACATCTGTAATACTTTCAACAATAAGGATAAATTTTAAAAAATAAAAAGAAGTTACAAAATAGTCGTGAAGATATAAATTACAGCATAAGAAATATAGTCGAGAGAAACCAAGATGGCGGCATAGGTTAAACACCTAACCTGCAGCCGGGCACAACAATTTCAAAAATACAACTAGAGGTCAGAACGGACATCGTCCAGAACCACAGAAAAGTTGGTGGACTGAAATGCCCACAGCTGGGGGGAAGGAGAAGGCCACGGGGACAGTCGGGGAAGCCGTAAAAGCCTGAGGTATGGAGAAACGGGCGGAGACACGAGCACACGCGCCTGCGGGGAGGATGGAACCGGAGAGGAGGGGGCGGCTGATGACCTGGCCGGAGTTCACTGGCAGGAAGGAGATAAAGGCTCCGGAGTGCGCTGAGCGCCGGCTCCGATTGCACTGAACCCCATTCCGGGCGAAACCCTGGGAAACTCACTCACTTTCGCAACTCCGCCACCCCCGCTGGCCGCCCGGCCCGGGACGCTGGGGACGCCGCCGCAGCGGCGGCGCCCGGAGCCCGGCGGCCTCCCAGCACCCGTCCCCGCCGCGCAGCCCCCCGCGCGCCTGGTCCCGCGGGCCGCGCGCCCCACACACCGGACGGAGACCCGGGCGCCCTCTCCTTGCACCTCCCGGCGGCGCTAGACTTCAGTAGAGTTGACTGAATTCAAGGGATTAAAAAGTATAAATTGGGGGGACGCCGCGGCGGCGACGTCCGGAACACGGTGATGGCGGTGCCTGGAGCTCGGCGGCCGCCCAGCGCCCGTCCCAGCCGCGCAGCCCTCGCGCGCCTGGTTCCGCGGGACGCGCGCACCGCGCACCGGACGGAGGCCCGGGCGCCCTTTCCGTGCACCTCCCGGCGGCGCTAGACTTCAGTAGAGTTGACTGAATTCAAGGGATTAAAAAGTATAAATTGGGGGGACGCCGCGGCGGCGACGTCCGGAACACGGTGATGGCGGTGCCTGGAGCTCGGAGGCCGCCCAGCGCCCGTCCCAGCCGCGCAGCCCTCGCGCGCCTGGTTCCGCGGGACGCGCGCACCGCGCACCGGACGGAGGCCCGGGCGCCCTTTCCGTGCACCTCCCGGCGGCGCTAGACTTCAGTAGAGTTGACTGAATTCAAGGGATTAAAAAGTATAAATTGGGGGGACACCGCGGCGGCAACGTCCGGAACACGGTGATGGCGGTGCCTGGAGCTCGGCGGCCGCCCAGCGCCCATCCCAGCCGCGCACCCCTCGCGCGCCTGGTTCCGCGGGACGCGCGCACCGCGCACCGGACGGAGGCCCGGGCACCCTTTCCTTGCACCTCCTGGCGGCGCTAGACTTCAGTAGAGTTGACTGAAATGAAGGGATTAAGAAGTACAAATTGAGAAGTTTGAAAAAGATGGCGGCGGAGGTTAAAGGCTGTTCTGTTGCCTCGCACCCAGCGAAATCGGAGGGGATGAGGTGTGGAGGTGCGTGGGTCTGGCTGGTGGCGGGGGAAAGGGGCTTTTGTTCCAAACCTAAGGGAGATTAGCTCTCCATCACCCTGAAACCCATCTTCTGGCGAAACCCGGGAGACCCAGATGCCTGCGGGGAGAGGCGGGACTCTTGCAGAGGTGCGCCCAGCAATCAGTGTTTGCTGCGCTGGAGTGCGGAACGAGGGGACTTAGATACATGGAAGGCAGAAGGACCAGACTCACAGCCATCGAGGCTCGCCGCACCATGGCCTGTTGGCGCCCTGAGACCCCGCCCCGCCCTGGGACCCGCCCCGCATGTTTTGAAGACCTGCCCCGCAAGTCTTGCAGGCACACCTGCGCCCCAAGCAACGGCTTATGCATGTGGGTGGCCTGCCCTCTGGCAGCGGAACAGATGATCTGCTGTTCTAGTCGGACTGCTCCAGGGCCACTCAGACAGGAGGAAGAAACTACAGTTTTTGCTGTAATCCTTGCTGAGTGCCTAAGGCAGTAGCTGATCTACACCCCATTGGAGACCCAGAAACGAGGGCATCTAGTGGTCTGTGGGAGATGACACCAGATTTCAACCACGTGCATAAGGGACACATTCAACGGGAATATTCAGTGAGCGCCAAAGCTTTGCTGCACCAAGACCCGGCCCATAAACGTGTCTCCTGCACAGCAACTCTTCCTTTATAGACAAAGAGAGCCCCCCCAATGACACCAACAACAATCAAGACTTAACTATACAAAGGAGGACCAAGATGGAGGCATAGGGCGGAAGCCTGATTGTTGCCTACCACAACAACTTTGAGACTACGACAAGAGAGCAGAGCAGACACCATCCAAGACCACCATAGGGCTGGCTGAGTAGATGCTCTACAACTAGAATAAAAGAGGGGTATGTGGGATGATGCTGATGCCGGCGACCCAAAGACCACACTTTAAGAACTACAGCTCAGGCGACACAAAAGAACTATGGCTCAGGCGATACAACAGCGGCCTGGAACGTGCTCGGCGCAGTTCCCCCGGCGGTCTCCGGCTGAGGGGACGGCTCCACTGGCAGCCAAGCACGGACAGACGAGCCCCTATGAGACATGGGGTGGGAGACTCCGCGCTTGCTGACCTCTGAGTCCGTGAAGAATCTCAACGCCCCGGAAGCGGCCAGGTGCGCATGCTCGGCGACCGGCCACCGATGCAGACCCAAGGGCCGACGCAGCGACGCCAGACTGGCCCACCGCCATGCACCGGGTGCACCGGAGCTTCGCCGAGCCGCCGCCCGACGAGTTCTGCAGCAGCCATACTGGAGCTCTGGAAGGATGGCCAGGGGAATTGCTGAGGGGGGATTGACCGGCAGGAATTGGGATCGGGAAGACGGGGCCCCGCTGAGACCCGGGTGCGGGCGGGGTTGCGCGCCTCTGGACTCGGGTGTGGTCACACGCCTCTGGGTATAAGTGAGGCCTCACGTCCCTGGGTCTAGGTGAGGCCACATGCCCCTGGGTCCAGGTGAGGCCGGACTCCGGGTCCGGGTGAGGCCAAGTGCCCCTGGACCCGGATGACGCTGGATCCCGTGCCCGGGCGAGGCCAAGCGCCCCTGGGTCTGGGAGAGCCCACACACCCCTGGGTCCAGGCGAGACCATGTGTCCCTGGATCCGGGTGAGGCTGCGTGCACATAGGCCCGGGTGAGCCCAAGTGGCACTGGGTCTGGGAGAGGCCAAGCGTCCCTGGGTCCGGGTGAGACCATGTGTCCCTGGATCCGGGTGATGCCTTGTGCACCTAGGCCCGGGTGAGCCCAAGTGGCCCTGGGTCTGGGAGAGGCCAAGCGTCCCTGGGTCCGGGTGAGACCATGTGTCCCTGGATCCGGATGAGGCCTCGTGCACCTAGACCCGGGTGAGCCCAAGTGGCCCTGGGTCGGGGAGAGGCCAAGCGTCCCTGGGTCCGGGTGAGACCATGTGTCCCAGGATCTGGGTGAGGCCTCGTGCACCTAGGCCCGGGTGAGCCCAAGTGGCCCTGGGTCGGGGAGAGGCCAAGCGTCCCTGGGTCCGGGTGAGACCATGTGTCCCTGGATCTGGGTGAGGCCTCGTGCACCTAGGCCCGGGTGAGCCCAAGTGGCCCTGGGTCTGGGAGAGGCCAAGCATCCCTGGGTCCGGGTGAGACCATGTGTCCCAGGATCCGGGTGAGCCCTCGTGCACCTAGGCCCGGGTGAGCCCAAGTGGCCCTGGGTCTGGGAGAGGCCAAGCATCTCTGGGTCCGGGTGAGACCATGTGTCCCTGGATCCGGGTGAGGCATCGTGCACCTAGGCCCGGGTGAGCCCAAGTGGCCCTGGGTCGGGGAGAGGCCAAGCGTCCCTGGGTCCGGGTGAGACCATGTGTCCCTAGATCCGGGTGAGGCCTCGTTCACCTAGGCCCGGGTGAGCCCAAGTGGCCCTGGGTCTGGGAGAGGCCAAGCATCCCTGGGTCCGGGTGAGACCATGTGTCCCTGGATCCGGGTGAGGCTGCGTGCACATAGGCCCGGGTGAGCCCAAGTGGCCCTGGGTCTGGGAGAGGCCAAGCGTCCCTGGGTCCGGGTGAGACCATGTGTCCCTGGATCCGGGTGATGCCTTGTGCACCTAGGCCCGGGTGAGCCCAAGTGGCCCTGGGTCTGGGAGAGGCCAAGCGTCCCTGGGTCCGGGTGAGACCATGTGTCCCTGGATCCGGATGAGGCCTCGTGCACCTAGACCCGGGTGAGCCCAAGTGGCCCTGGGTCGGGGAGAGGCCAAGCGTCCCTGGGTCCGGGTGAGACCATGTGTCCCAGGATCTGGGTGAGGCCTCGTGCACCTAGGCCCGGGTGAGCCCAAGTGGCCCTGGGTCGGGGAGAGGCCAAGCGTCCCTGGGTCCGGGTGAGACCATGTGTCCCTGGATCTGGGTGAGGCCTCGTGCACCTAGGCCCGGGTGAGCCCAAGTGGCCCTGGGTCTGGGAGAGGCCAAGCATCCCTGGGTCCGGGTGAGACCATGTGTCCCAGGATCCGGGTGAGCCCTCGTGCACCTAGGCCCGGGTGAGCCCAAGTGGCCCTGGGTCTGGGAGAGGCCAAGCATCCCTGGGTCCGGGTGAGACCATGTGTCCCTGGATCCGGGTGAGGCATCGTGCACCTAGGCCCGGGTGAGCCCAAGTGGCCCTGGGTCGGGGAGAGGCCAAGCGTCCCTGGGTCCGGGTGAGACCATGTGTCCCTAGATCCGGGTGAGGCCTCGTTCACCTAGGCCCGGGTGAGCCCAAGTGGCCCTGGGTCTGGGAGAGGCCAAGCATCCCTGGGTCCGGGTGAGACCATGTGTCCCAGGATCCGGGTGAGGCCTCGTGCACCTAGGCCCGGGTGAGCCCAAGTGGCCCTGGGTCTGGGAGAGGCCAAGCGTCCCTGGGTCCGGGTGAGACCATGCGTCCCTGGATCTGGGTGAGGCCTCGTGCACCTAGGCCCGGGTGAGCCCAAGTGGCCCTGGGTCTGGGAGTGGCCAAACGTTCCTGGGTCTGGGTGAGACCATGTGTCCCTGGATCCGGGTGAGGCCTCGTGCACCTAGGCCCGGGTGAGCCCAAGTGGCCCTGGGTCTGGGAGAGGCCAAGCGTCCCTGGGTCCGGGTGAGACCATGTGTCCCTGCATCCGGGTGAGGCCTCGCGCACCTAGGCCCGGGTGAGCCCAAGTGGCCCTGGGTCTGGGAGAGGCCAAGCGACCCTGGGTCCGGGTGAGACCATGCGTCCCTGGATCTGGGTGAGGCCTCGTGCACCTAGGCCCGGGTGAGCCCAAGTGGCCCTGGGTCTGGCAGTGGCCAAACGTTCCTGGGTCTGGGTGAGACCATGTGTCCCTGGATCCGGGTGAGGCCTCGTGCACCTAGGCCCGGGTGAGCCCAAGTGGCCCTGGGTCTGGGAGAGGCCAAGTATCCCTGGGTCCGGGTGAGACCATGTGTCCCTGGATCCGGGTGAGGCCTCGTGCACCTAGGCCCGGGTGAGCCCAAGTGGCCCTGGGTCTGGGAGAGGCCAAGCGTCCCTGGGTCCGGGTGAGACCATGTGTCCCTGGATCCGGGTGAGGCCTCGTGCCCCTAGGCCCGGGTGAGCCCAAGTGGCCCTGGGTCTGGGAGTGGCCAAACGTTCCTGGGTCTGGGTGAGACCATGTGTCCCTGGATCCGGGTGAGGCCTCGTGCACCTAGGCCCGGGTGAGCCCAAGTGGCCCTGGGTCTGGGAGAGGCCAAGCGTCCCTGGGTCCGGGTGAGACCATGTGTCCCTGGATCCGGGTGAGGCTGCGTGCACATAGGCCCGGGTGAGCCCAAGGGGCCCTGGGTCTGGGAGAGGCCAAGCGTCCCTGGGTCCGGGTGAGACCATGTGTCCCTGGATCCGGGTGATGCCTTGTGCACCTAGGCCCGGGTGAGCCCAAGTGGCCCTGGGTCTGGGAGAGGCCAAGCGTCCCTGGGTCCGGGTGAGACCATGTGTCCCTGGATCCGGGTGAGGCCTCGTGCACCTAGGCCCGGGTGAGCCCAAGTGGCCCTGGGTCTGGGAGAGGCCAAGCGTCCCTGGGTCCGGGTGAGACCATGTGTCCCTGGATCCGGGTGAGGCCTCGTGCACCTAGGCCCGGGTGAGCCCAAGTGGCCCTGGGTCTGGGAGAGGCCAAGCGTCCCTGGGTCCGGGTGAGACCATGTGTCCCTGGATCCGGGTGAGGCCTCGTGCACCTAGGCCCGGGTGAGCCCAAGTGGCCCTGGGTCTGGGAGAGGCCAAGCATCCCTGGGTCCGGGTGAGACCATGTGTCCCAGGAACCGGGTGAGGCCTCGTGCACCTAGGCCCGGGTTAGCCCAAGTGGCCCTGGGTCTGGGAGAGGCCAAGCGTCCCTGGGTCCGGGTGAGACCATGCGTCCCTGGATCCGGATGAGGCCTCGTGCACCTAGGCCCGGGTGAGCCCAAGTGGCCCTGGTTCGGGAGTGGCCAAACGTTCCTGGGTCTGGGTGAGACCATGTGTCCCTGGATCCGAGTGAGGCCTCGTGAACCCAGGCCCGGGTGAGGCCACATGCCCCTGAGTCTGGGAGAGGCCAAGCGTCCCTGGGTCCAGGTGAGACCATGCGTCCCTGGATCCGGATGAGGCCTCGTGCACCTAGGCCCGGGTGAGCCCAAGTGGCCCTGGGTCTGGGAGAGGCCAAGCGTCCCTGGGTCCGGGAGAGACCATGTGTCCCTGGATCCAGGTGAGGCCTTGTGCAACTAAGCCCGGGTGAGGCCACGTGCCCCTGGGTCTGGGAGAGGCCAAGCGTCCTTAGGTACGGGTGAAGCCAGATCCTGGGTCCGGGTGAGGCCGTGCGCCCCTGGATCCATCCGGGTGAGGCTGGGTCCCAGGCCCGGGTGAGACCACGCGCCCCTTGGGTATGGGTGAGGCCACGTGCCCCTTAGTCCAGGTGACGCCGTGCCCCTGGGATCGGCCGAGACCAAACCAGAGGGAGTCAGACCTCCATTAGCACCATTTGTCCACCATCCAGAGCTGAGGGGTCAGTGCTGACATGTACACATAAGGAACTACTGGACATCGAAATTGGGTCTCAAAAGAACTGTTGGTCCAGGGGGAAGCTCGCTACAGATTGATTCATTTGCCTGTCAGCATAAATATTATTGCTCGTCTCACATTCAGTTCTTATTAGTATATATCTAGTGACATTTGATCTCGTTCATCTAGAGGAAATGAGGAACAACATAGACTGAGGAACAAGAACAGAACCAGAAGCAAGGAGGCATCGATCGGACAATCGGGCCTCAGAGGGAGGATAGGGGAGGGTAGGGGGAGGGTGGGGGGAGGGGGAGAGTTCAACCAAAGGACCTGTATGCATGCATATAAGCCTATCCAACGGTTAAGTTCAACAGGGGATTGGGGCATGCGTGGGGAGAGGGGTGGGATGGGAATGGGGGGATGAGGACAAATATGTGACACCTTAATCAATAAAGAAATTAAAAAAAAATAATAAATAAAAAAAATAAAATAAAAAAAAAAAAAAAAAAAAGAAATATAGTCAATAATATTGTAATAACTGTGTGTTGCCCATTAGGTACTGAAAATATCAGGATTAACAATTTGGAAAGTACATGATTGTCTAACCACTATGCTATACATGTGAAACTAATACAAAACAATATTGTATGTAAAATATAATTTAATTTTTTTATTTAAAAATTGAGAAAAAGAAGTATCACATGATCTCACTCATATGTGGAATCTAATGAACAAGATAAACTGATGAACAAAATAGATCCAGAGACATAGAAGCATGGAACAAACTGACGAATCTTAGAGGGAAGGCGGGGGAGCGGGGGTTGGAAGTGATTAACCAGGGACCTTATATGTATATATGCATAGCCCATGGACACAGACAATAGTGTAGTGAAGGCCTGGAAGGGGGGTTGTGGGATGGAGGGGGTCAATGTAAAAAAATACAAAGGGGACTTCTGTAATGCTTTCAACTAAATAAAAATACATTTAAAAATAAAAATAAAAACACCAAGATTTTTTGAGGTTTAAGTGACATATAATAAATTTAATATATTTAAAGTATACAATTTGGATAGTTTTGACATATGTATACACCCATTAAGCTGTCACTACAAGCTGTCAGGACCAGGAAGTTTCCCCAAGCCTACCTCCTGCTCCCTCTTTGCTCCTCACCTCTGTCCCCTAGGGGAACCACTGATCTGTTTCTATCACAACAACTAGTTTGCACCTTCTAGAAGTTTATCTAAATGGGATCATACAGAATATATTCTCTTATTGCTGCCTTCTTTCACTCAGCATAAGCATTTTGAGATTCATCTATGTTTTATATGTACCAATACATGGTACATTCTTTGAGCTCATTAGATCATGCTTTTTATTGGCAAGTAGTATTCCATTGTTTAGATGTACCACAGCTTTTTGCCCATTCATCTGTTGATGGACATTTGAGATTGTTCCTAGTTGCAACCCTGATTTTTGTTGTACCCCAGCACTTTTTGCCATTTACCGACCATATTTTTAATTAAATTTTGTTTTCTGCTCCCCCTGCTTGAATGTGTGCTCTTCAAGAGGAATTTCTGTTTGTTTTATTCACTGCTGTGTCTCCAGAGTATATTTACTTTTGTGAGAACCTTAGTAATTATTTAAGAGAATGTGTCAATGAATGAACAAATGAATCATTCAACATTACCAAGTGCCTATTTCAGCCATAGCTGATACTTAGTGTTACACAGACATTGACGGTAATTCTAAACATTTATTACCCTTCCATTATGTGCTCATTTAATCATCCCTCAAACTCACCTGAAGAATAGTATTATTATTCCTACTTGAAGGACCCAGGTCTCAGAGATCTTTGATAAATCTCTCAGACATGCTCTCTTAGTAAGGGAACAGAGCCCAGAGTCTTTTCCCCAGAGCCTTTAGACTCAATCCCATTGCCCCTGAACAAGGCACAGACCCTACCCTATAGACCCCACAGAGGATGGGGAGACCAGTACATTTGAAGGGGCTTTGTGTTAGAACAGAGGTCTGTGTAGTGTTTTGCCAGCTTGCTGAAGCCCGTACACTGCCCGGGCCATACATTGCCGTGCGGAGAAGCTGAAATTGTGATGCAGAGGCCACGGGCAACTGGGAACCTCCTGCTTCCCATCCAGAGACTTGACTGGAGGCCTGAGGTATCACTGACATTAAGAACACTTTCTCCTGGGACTCCAGGTACAGCTCAGCTCCTCTGGCCCCTAAACATGTTCCTTCCCAAGGGGCCTGGAGGAAGTTGGGCAGTTATCCCAATTGATGCTGCTCTACTCAGGGACTTGGGGCTATCTCCCTCTGAGGTCTCTTTCTGCTACTAACAGGGGAGATTCTGCCTCTTGTTTTGAAGCTGCTGAACAGACATGAGAGTCTGTAAAGGTCCTAGGTCCTAGAGATGTCTGTAAAGGTTTGTTCCCTTTCCTTTAAGCCTGAGTCTCCTGCACAGAAACTGAGGATTTGGGAAACAGCACAAAGCACAAGGTATCAGAACTCATAGCCCTGGTATAGATTAGAAGGGACTCAGAAATCTCCATAGTTTTGTGTGTGTGTGTGTGTTGTGTTGTATGACTTTGTGTGTGTGTGTCACTGACTCACACATTGAATGCCTCCACCGAGGACATGTGTAAGTCAGAGAAGGCGGATGTGTACCTTATTTTACTTGTGTTTTGTTGCCTGTGTTCTGTATGGAAGACCTTGTGCATCACTTGTGATTTGAATGTGTGACTGCAATGTGTGTGGTGGTGGATGCTTGATAGTTATGTGTGTGCAGCTGTGTTGCACACGTGTGAGTGTATTTTGTGTGAATTTTGCATGGATTTGTGTGACTTGACTCACACTCTGGCTGTATTTACTTAGCTTGAGTGTAAGCCAGGGAAGTCTGTTAGTCTCCCTTTGGCAAGGCTGTGGCTGTGATAGTGTGTGAGTGCTCTTGTGTGTAACAAACGCACACCTTGACTTCCTTCACACAGAAGATATGTAGGATGGAGACTTAACACCAATATACTGAAAAAGGCCAAAACAAATGAACAAACAAACAAAAAAACCCATCCTACTTTCATACATTTGGACTCACCATAGCTACAGATTAGAACCCACACAGGCAGCTTAAAAAAAAAAAAAGCCCATTTTGAAGATCCGTTGGGGGCCATTTTTTAGTGATTTGAATAATACAGGAGCATCCCTGGAACCCCAATATTTTTGAACTTCTTCAACTTTGTTACATAGTTTAGAAACTAAATGCTCATATCTGAGGTCACATATGTCTACACTCAACTCTTTGTCTTTTTCCCACTTAATAGCTCTGTGGTCGTAGATGCTCAGCAGCCTCCACTGACAAATGGGAATAATGACAATCACTGTGGAATCTGGTCTGTAAGGTGCTTAAGTTCTAGCACATTGTAAGCACTTAGTAATTTGTAGCCTGTAGAGGCCATGACACCTGACTCTCCAGTTCCTGAATGCTAGAGGACAATACCTGCTACACTGACAGGAAAATTAGTCCAACCAAAGACTCCTCCCGACCTCCAGGCAGCCGCTTCTCCTCCCTATTACTGAGTGTGTCCCAGCCATCTCTTTCACTCATGGTGCTGACAGGATCAAGGTACCATTTCTGTATTGTTCCCTTCCCTCAAAATGGGTCTCTTCCAGGAGATGTTTGAGATCATAGTTACTTACTGGGATTACTTACCTGGTCAGAAACCCACACAACAATGTTAAATGCCAAGTTCCTCTCCCAAAATTATTGGCATTTTCACATTCAACTTTAGCTTAACCTTTCTACCTCCCACAGGAAGAAATGGGTGAATTCTCTTCCTAGTGAAAAGATGATCAGGAAATCTACCTTTGAGACCAGGCCTGCTGGGCAGTATCTATGTGAAATTGTGTAAGCCATCTCACTACTCCTGTTAGTAAGTAATGGAACAAAACTCACTGTCTTCCCTACTTCCCAGACACAACAAACATTGGTGGATGGAATGAAAACGGAAGTACATGAAAATCATTTGCAAACTACTGGACTATAGGAATATGACTGCTGACTGAGCAGAAGGACCCCCTCAAGTCCTGAGACTATATTTCTTAAGGTCCTGGCTCTTTTGTCTAATTAAAGAGAGGGATAAACAGCAGGGTTATAGGAGCAGAGATTCCAATAAATCTAAGAAACATGAGAGAATTGAGACTACAACAGTTACTAACTGTGTGATGATAGTTCTCACTCGCTCCTTCTGAGTATGTATATAATAAAGTTTTATAACAGCTAACTTTTGGGACTATTTAAAATTTAATGAGGCAATAATGCAAAAATGTACTGGTTTGACAGAGCGTTCACTAAATGTCAATTATTATTAATGTGAAGATCAGTACTAGAAATAGTGATGGTCAATCAGGTAACTGTGAATCCTAAAAGATACTTCCCATCCTTCAGGGTCCCCAGTTCTCACATGCCAGATCTCATCTCAGATCTCAGGTGTTTCCTCCCTGTGGATCCTCACTTCTGAGCCAGCTTGGCAAATGGAGATAGATGCATTGAGGTAAGTTTATTTCTTGGCAAAAAGATGGATGTGCATTTAGACTTGTTTCACCAGAAGATTTACCCAATGACAGAATATGAGCTCCAAAATGCCTCTTGAGAGGTTGAGAGCTCAGATAAAAATAATGGGTAAAATTTTGTGTTTATTTTATACAAGACACTGTTCCTAGATATTAATGTGTCTTGCATTGGAATCCTCTAGGAATGTGTGACATTGGTATTACCACCTACAGTGGCACAACATGAGGCAAAGACAATCACCCCCTCAACTCATACACCCAGAAAGTGGTGGGGCCAGACTTGCAGCGCAAGAAATCTGGCTGCAGGGCTTCACTTTTACTCAGTCCTGTGTCAGGGGCACCAGAAGGTCAGGGGGCTGTGGGAAGAGGTCCTATGTGTCCCATTTATGCATGCATTTCCAATTAGTAGCACAGTGCCAGTAACCTGTCTAATTAAAAAATTAAGAAGAATGAATTTGTTCTAGTTTCATTTGAAAAAAACAATGTTGGGCATTGAGGATGTATTGCTTGCTATGGCAGCTCTATCTGATTATGTGCATGCAAGGGTAGTCTTTTTCTCCAGGAGAAAGTAGAAGACCCTACAGTGGTGGCCACAATCACACTTTGGAAATATTTTATCATTTTTCACTGTCCTTTCATCCCCAGCAGACAGAAGAGCAGCATGAGGCCTGAGAACCAGAGCAGCGTGTCCCAGTTCCTCCTCCTGGGGCTCCCCATCCCGCCAGGGCAGCAGGGCATGTTCTTCACCCTGTTCCTGAGCATGTACCTGACCACGGTGCTGGGCAACCTGCTCATCATCCTGCTCATCAGGCTGGACTCCCGCCTGCACACGCCCATGTACTTCTTCCTCAGCCACTTGGCCTTCTCTGACATTTCTCTTTCATCTGTCACTGTGCCTAAGATGCTCATGAACATGCAGACTCAGCAACAATCCATCTCCTATGTGGGATGCATTTCTCAGTTGTATTTTTTCATACATTTTGCTGGTATTGACAATTTCCTTCTGGCTGTGATGGCATATGACAGGTATGTGGCCATCTGTCACCCTCTGTACTACACCACCATCATGAGGGAGGGGCTGTGTGTACTGCTGGTGGCTGGCTCCTGGATTCTCTCCTGTGGCAGTGCCTTGTTGCACACCTTCCTATTGGCCCAACTGTCCTTCTGTGCAGACCATACCATCACCCACTTTTTCTGTGATCTCACTGCACTTCTGAAGCTGAGCTGTCCAGACACCTCCCTCAATAAGCTGGTCATATTCACTGAAGGTGGAATGCTTTTCTTTCTGCCTTTTGGTATTATTGTGGGCTCATATATCCATATAGGGACCATCATCCTGAGGGTGCCCTCCACTAAGAGACTCTTTAAAGCCTTTTCTACCTGTGGCTCCCATCTCTCTGTGGTGTTTTTATACTATGGGACAGTGGCAGGTGTTTACTTTTCCTCCTCATCATGGGGTTCCAAAGACATAATTGCTTCGGTCATGTATACGGTAGTTACCCCGATGCTGAACCCCTTCATCTACAGCCTGAGGAACAGAGATATAAAACAGGCCTTAGAGATGTGTGTCAATAGGGTTAAGTTCTTTAAGATGCAATCACTAAATCCTCTGGTTGTAGTCAGGAGCACAGGGACATATATCTCCTAAAATTACTGTATGGCCAACACCTCCATATAACTTTCATAGAATATCCATTTCTCGTCATGTATAACTGTTGTTATATGTGCACTAGGTCACATTTGCTTCTAGGATTGTTAGTAATTTTTTTTATTCCTAATTGATAGTCTTTGCTTGTACATCATCTCTTATCATATACTAGAGGCCCGGTTCACGAATTCATGCACAGGTGGGGCCCCTCAGCCTGACCAGCAAACAGGGCCAATTGGGGCCATCTCACCCAATCCTAATGGGGGCTGGCTGGCTGGGGTGAGGGACCGTGGGAGGTTGGCCAGCCATGGGAGGTTGGCTGTGGGAGTGCACTGACCACCAGGGGGCAGCTTCTGCAGTGAGCATCATAGCTACCAGCTGGTTGTCCAATCATAATGGTCACTTAGGCTTTTATATAGAGACTACAGGCCCTGTGCACAGATTCATGCACTGGTGGGGAGTGTGGCCTGTGGAGATCGGTCACTGTGGGAGCACTGCTCATCCTGGTCAGCCAAGTGGCTGTGGACCCGCCCTCTGAGCAGCTGCTCCTGCTGTGGGAGCACTGACCACCAGGGCGCAGCACAGCTGCTCCTGCTCCGGTCAGCGCACTGACCACCAGGGCGCAGCTCCTGCATTGAGTGTCTTCCCCCTGGTGGTCAGTGTGCGTCATAGCAACTGGTCGACCAGTCGTTCTGGTCATTCTGCCATTCGGTCTCTGGGCTTTTATTATATAGGATATGCAAAATGCTATGCAAAACATGTTGCACAATCATAATTGTGCTTTTGTCTCTTTCTGTTTTGTGATATGTCATTTTTTGCTAATGCATTTTTAAAAATTTTATGTTATTGAAGAGCCACTTATTTATCATCATCATTTTCTCCTGGTGCTCTTTCTTTTTTATAACCTGATTTTTTAAAAGTATATTTTATTAATTTTTTTACAGAGAAGAAGGGAGTGGGATAGAGAGTTAGAAACATTGATCAGCTGCCTCCTGCACACCCCCCACTGGGGATGTACCCACAACCAAGGTACATGCCCTTGATCAGGAATTGAACCTGGGACCCTTCAGTCCACAGGCCAACGCTCTATCTACTGAACCCAAACCGGTTAGGGCATAACCTGGTTTTTTTATGCTGGCTTTTGTTGGCTTCAAGCTGCTTGTTGTGCATCTCTTCCTAACTCACAATCATTGACATCATTTTATCTGACTGCAATCAGCCATGATAAGAATAATTACAGTATGAAAAGTGTTATGTACTACAAAGCCAGGCTGTTAGAAAAAGAGAGAAAGAGACTTTTAAAAAATGCACTTAAGATCATACCACTTTCATTTATAATTAGGAAAAGTTTTCTAGTAATAGCTCCTATCTTAATACCTCATTTATTTCTGATAGTAGTTTGATACTTTATATCTATACCTATATATAGATATACAGATATAGATATAGGTAGAGATATAGGTAGTAGTATAGTATAGCTGGTCAAGATGCAGCTTTCTCGTGGTGAGTGATTAAATGGTATTTCTTTTCTATCATTTTAAACTTTTCTTTTATCTTCTGTGAGGTGTGCATTGTTAAAAATGTAATGCTGGCTTTTGCTCATTTTATGCAAAGCAACAATTATATTTCTGGAGAATTTTGTCTATTTTCATCTAATGTAATCATAATACATTTGAATTTATATTTTCCATATTACTGTTTTTTATTTGATACATCTGTTTTACATATATTCTCTCTTGTCATCTTCCACTTTAATTAAATACATATTTTAAATTCAATTATCCCTCTATTACCTTATTAATCATACATCATTATTATTCTTTTCTGTGCTGTATGCAGAGATCATTTCTTACTTTCTTTTTAGCCATTTTAGGTATGCGATTCAGTGGCATTTAGGACACATATCACCAATCTCATTTTATGACTCGTAAAAAAACTCTATAAAACATCAACTGAATATTTTTCAACTGTGAGAAAAATAAGAACAAAGATATCTATGAACCAACATGGAGAAATATTAGGATATATTGCTAAATGAAAAAAGCAATGTATAAAAGAACATTTATAGCATGCTTCTTTTTATGTAAAAATGAAGGGGAATGAAATATACATGTGTCTGCCCATCTGAACGGAAAGAAGCACAGGAAGAATTAATCAGAAACTGATATGTATTCTCCAGTTGGCTTCTCTGAGATCACTTACAATCTTTGTTTACCTATAGGTGGTGGAGTAGAAGAGACAGGAAGATGAGTAGAATTATTTGTATAGTTTTGACTATGCTGTATTTTGCCACTAAATAAAATAAATAGGAGAGGTGGTGAATAAAACAAAATATATTAAAACAATACAAATGAATCTAAATTATATTTTGAATTAACATCATAATTACTCTTAAGGGGAAAATAAAATAAGTAACCTAAGCAATTCTTAAAATGAAAATTTTGTCTATATTTTGTCAGAATTTAGTCTCATAACTAAAAACACACACCCCTAAACAAAGTTTTAAGCTGTAGAGTGCCATGAACTGTGGTATGTGTTCAAGATTCTGAAACAGCTCCCCATATATCCAAAGGCTCGACAATTAAATAAACACGGAGGAAAAGAGAGTGGCTCTCACTCTCAGGGAAAAGAGCTCTGTACATGGAAAAGGAGAGGCTGGAAAGGTCTCTATGGTGTCAAACTAGAATTGGAGATATCAATTCAAACTCATGAGTTTTAAAATGTATAAATAGATTGCAATTTATAGGTTATATATGAACACCTATAATGTTCCCTTTCCCTATTCTTTCGGCCCCACTCCTGACCCACCTCCTGTGGGTAAACTTTCCTTTAGTTTCTTAGTTTCTAGGTTTTTTCCTGGTGTTGCTTTTATACATATTTTCTAGTTGGCATCTCTGACATCATTTAGAATCCTTGTAAGCAATAAAGACACCGAAAGCTTCAAAATAAGTAAGATTAATAATGAATTATAACTCAGAGAATAATAATCCATGTATCCGTAATGATATAAATGAATAAATAAGAAAATGAGTATGAAATAAGGAAAATTCCTTCTTATAAATGAATATCAACAGACACCTGCCAGAATGATTCATATCAATAAATCAACAAAAAACAACTGCTGGCAAGGATGTGGAGACAAGGAAACCCCAGGGCACTGCTGCTGGGAATGCAGACTGGTGCAGCCACTGTGGACAACAGCGTGGAGTTTCCTCAAAAAATTAAAAATGGAACTGCCTTTCGACCCAGTGATCCCTCTTCTGGAAGTATATCCTAAGAATCCCAAAACACCAATCAGTAAGAATATATGCACCCCTATTTTCAAGACAACACCACTAATATTTGTTAAGAACTGAAAACAGCCCACGTGCCCATCAGCAGATGAGTGGATAAAAAAGCTTTGGTACATTTACACAATGGAATACTACATGGCTGTATAAAAGAAGGAACTCTTACCCTTTGTAACAGCATAGATGGACCTGGAAAGTATTATGCTAAACAAAATTAGCAAGTCAGAGAAAGATGAATATCACATGATCTCACTAATATGTGAAATCTAATGAAGAAATAAACTGATGAACAAAATGTATAAATAGATTGCAATTTATAGGTTATATATAACATGTAGAACAAGTTATCAGCCTCCTGGTATTTGATTAGGGACTCCTCATTAATGCCTGTTATCAAGCATGAATACATAGAACAGAAAGGCAGAAACCAGAGGGGAGAAGGCTTAGGGTGACTAGATAAAGAATTATTAGCTAAAGAACACATTTACATACCTCATGGACATGTACAATAGTGTAATGAAGGCAAAAAAGGGGGGAGGAGAGGATAATAGAAGTGGGCAAAGAGGGAGACAAGTGGGAATTTGCAATAATGTCAACATTAAATATTTTTTTCATAAAAAGAAAAGAATACAACTAATAAAGAAAAAATTATAGAATTAGAAAAATCATCAGTATGCCACCATATTTGCCATATAAGCATCAGGAGTAGATGTGAAATATAGTGGGTAAGATTTTAATAAGAAAAATGGTATGTTTATAGTATCAAAATAACTACCAAATGGTAGCTATTAATTACAAACTTAAAAGAGTATCTTTAAAAAATGGTAATATATGGTACAGAACCTGGCAGATACCACCTTAGCCAATTGATCAAGGATAAAAACACTAGTAATTAGAAAAATTAATATCATAAGCCTTCTAATAATATGCACTGTGGTATATATGCTGAAAATCAAAGCCCAAAGCGTACACACACACACACACACACACACACACACACACAGAGTGGCCAGATTATTATGACCTTTGAACGCATAATAATCTGGCTACTCAGTGTATATATATATACTGTATATATTAGAGGCCCAGTGCATAAATTCGTGCATGGGTGGGGTCCGGCCAGCCTGGCCAGGGAGAGGGGACATGGGCAGTTGGCCGGCCTGCCTGCTGGTCGAACTCCTGGTCGAGGGGACAATTTGCATATTAGCCTTTTATTATATAGGATATACACTGAGTGGCCAGATTATTATACATTCAGAGATCATAATAATCTGGCCACTCAGTGTGTGTGTGTGTGTGTATGAAAAATGTAAACCATTAGGGAATCATCTGGCAGAAGCCTATCCAGGAATTCTTGATATCATTTTCACAACTTTTACATATCTTTGAAATCATTTCAAAATAAAAAGTTAAAAAAAGTTTTTCCTAGCTGGAGCAATGCCCAAGGACAAAGAAGACCAGGGCATGACTGGACTCAGGGACACTGTCCCCCAGGACTCCAGTCCTCTGGCTCTTGGACACACAGCTCCCAAAGGGCAGTCAGAAATCAGCCACAAGCTTGGGGACTTGGTTGCAGTCTCTCAGTAGCAGTGAAGTGTTATCTTTGGACTAATTTCTCTGGAGCTGGTTAAGGAAAATGCAAGTCTGTGGAAGTGCCAAGGCCCCAGATATTGCTTCTGTGTGCCTGGATGTTAGGTCTCCTGAAGAAAACCTGAGGAGATGGGCAACAGTCTGGAGCAGAAGGTGTCTGAACTCACCAATGACGAGCCCAGGTGAGAGGAGCTGGAAATCTGCACGTGGCTATGAATCTGCCTGTGTGCTAGTGGGTTCATGTGTGAGACTCTATGTCCATGACTGTGAATGTATGCATTTATTGTATATGGTTGTGTACATGCTATTTAATAGTTGCATGTGTGTGTTTGTGTGTATGAGTGTGCTATATAACTGACTCACAGCCTGGTTTTAATGCATGTAGAACAAGTTATCAGCCTCCTGGTGTTTGATTAGGGACTCCTCATTAATGCCTGTCATCAAAAACACTAGCATCACAGCCGAGCATCAAGAGTGAGACTGTTGCTTCTGCTACAGGACAAGAAGATGCCCGACCTCACCAGGAACCAAAGTCAGCTCAGAGAGAGACCTCTGCTCAGCAGCAGTGTATACTGGTACACATGGGAGCTGTGTCTGCGGGTGACACATTCATGTGTGAGGGCTGGAAGGTATATTGTTTGGTTTTCTCTGTGTGTATGTGGCCATGTGTATGTGATCAGGTGCATGGGATGTTACTGCTGATTTAATGACTGCCTGTGATTGAACAGGCATAACTGCACCAAGTAGGCTCCCGTCCCCTGGAAGGGGAAGGCCAGAAGGGTGGAAACCAGCCTCTCAGTCATAGGAGGGTGTGTGCTACTTGTTGTAGTGAGTGTGTGGCTGGGTGTGCATATGTGTTGTGGTGAGTGTTTCTGGTGAGATTTAAAAAATACATATATTTCTTATTGATTTCAGAGAGGAAGGGAAAGGGAGAGAGACATATAAACAAATGATGAGAGAGAATCACTGATCAGCTGTCTCCTGTACGCCCCACACTGGGTATCGAGCCCACAACCCTAGCATGTGCCCTGACTGAGAATAGAGCCGTGACCTTCTGGTTCATAGGTCAATGCTCAACCACTGAGCAATACCGGCCAAACTCTTGTGACATTTTCTAGTTGTTGTGGTCTTGTGTGCTTTTGGTGATGTGTGTACAGTGCTTAAGTTATGTATATGCAGTGAGTTGAGTGTTTATGAGATGAGTCCTGAGTCAGGTTGTGTTAGTATGGTTTTGAGTGAGTGATCCATTGTGTGTTGTATATGTCTCACTTAGTGTGTTACTTATGATTTGTATGTATGTAGACAAGTGTTTTTGAGCTGAACCACATATTGGCTATTCTTCCCTTAGGATGGGAACTTGGTCAGAGGTGACTAGAATCCTCACATCAGCAGTGTGTGTGTGTGTGTGTGTGTGTGTGTGTGTGCGCGCGCGCGCACGAGCGCGCACGTTTATGCATGTCAGAAATCACGTATGTCCTTACCTGTCCTCCTTCTGGGGCACCATTAGCTGAGATAGTCCCACTCTAAGCAACTCCCGGTTTCTTGAAACAAATCTGCTCTTATTTCCATGTATCTGAGTCTTTGAGTTTTTGCAACCTCTTCTTTACTTTTATGAAATATCCCAGGAAAAAAAATATGTCAGGACATCATGCTGTATGAGGCTATTGGACAGAATCACCATCAAATAGCAGAGAGACCTTGGGAAAGTTACTTAAACTTTTGGTCTTAGTTTCCACATTTATAAAATGGAAAGAATTTCACTGTTTTGTGAATGGTACTGAGGTCCTCAGTAAAAGTTATTGTGTATATAAAGTTAATATATTTGAAGATTTATTGTCAGTTGGAAGATATATAAATATAAAGGAATAAAATTATCTAGTAAGAGGTTTCAGAATTTTGGACAACTTTGAGTCCTCAGAGCTCCAAAGTAGTACATTGTGCGTGGCTCCCCTAAGCAAGAGAAGGGAAGTTTCCATGTGTAATGGTTAAAAGCATAGGTTGTGACCACACAGACATATTATACCAAACCCCATGAAGTAGCTAATACTTGGTGATTTTTATTATATAGAAAATGATAATATATATAGCAAGTTATATACTTACATATTATATAAATTATACATATAGATACATACACATCTGCCCTTCTATTCCCTACATATTGATGTGGGCCTACACAATTTGTATAATTTATGTTTTTATTTCTTAAAAACTAAAATAGGTGAAAGAACATCTTTTCTTAGTACAGCTATGAGGAGGTTTTAAAATCTGGGAATGTCAGGTTGATGTGTGGATTTAATTAGGAAACGTAGGTGAGTTTCCTAATTAGGCAAGTACCCAAATGTTCTCTTAATGTTCAACCATATTATGAAAGTTAGTTTGTGGCTATTTTGGTTTCAGAGCTATTCTGGCACCAAGTGGTTTTAAATGGCCACCCATTGAGTTTACAGCTGTGAGCCAAAGGGACCCTCCGGAAGGTTCACAGGAGGAGTGTGAAAATGCTTTGAGAACTCCAACTCACCCCTGGAGTCTCACATTACTTCAATGCACCAACAACTGATACCAGTTTCTGGGGATCATCTTCTGTTTCTGCCACAGTGAATTATTATGGTTTGGCTCTGGGCTGGTGTAGAAATTATCCCTCCATGCTCATCAGGATCTAATCTCATAGAAGTGGGACCTTGCTTTTCTTGTTCACTGCTGCATCTCAGTTTTTAGTAGAGATCCTGACACAGATGTGATGTTAAAAGTAATGGTTGAATAAAACAGAGAACCCCTTCTTGCTACTGTATGATGAGGTCTTGTGGACTACTTTAAGGTTCAATGTTTACCTGGAGCCAGACTGGGAGAGAGGGAAGATGCATACATCCATAGGTGTGGGAAATATAAAACTATTTAAAAATGAATGGGTTTCCTGGGGAATGATAGTATGAGATGTGATGGTTCTGGTTGTCCTTTCTAGGTCCCTGAGATTCCCACACCTTCTTCATCCCCAGCAGACAGAAGAGCAGCATGAGGCCTGAGAACCAGAGCAGCGTGTCCCAGTTCCTCCTCCTGGGGCTCCCCATCCCGCCAGGGCAGCAGGGCGTGTTCTTCACCCTGTTCCTGGGCATGTACCTGACCACGGTGCTGGGCAACCTGCTCATCATCCTGCTCATCAGGCTGGACTCTCGCCTGCACACGCCCATGTACTTCTTCCTCAGCCACTTGGCCTTCTCTGACATTTCTCTTTCATCTGTCACTGTCCCAAAGATGCTCATGAACATGCAGACTCGTCAACAATCCATTTCCTATGTGGGATGCATTTCTCAGTTGTATTTCTTCATACTTTTTGTTGGTCTTGACAATTTTCTTCTGGCTGTGATGGCATATGACAGGTACGTGGCCATCTGTCAGCCTCTACACTACACCACCATCATGAGGGAGGGGCTGTGTGTGCTGCTGGTGGCTGGCTCCTGGATTCTCTCCTGTGCTCATGATTTGCTGCACACTCTCCTATTGGTCCAACTGTCCTTCGGTGCCGATAATGTCATCACCCACTTCTTCTGTGACTTCGCTGCGCTCCTGAAGCTGAGCTGCTCAGACATCTCCCTTAATGAGCTGGTCCTATTCACCGAGGGAGGAATGATTTTCTTCCTGCCTTTTGGTGTTATTTTGGGCTCATATATCCGTATAGGGACCATCATCCTGAGGGTTCGCTCTACTAAGAGATTCTTTAAAGCCTTTTCTACCTGTGGCTCCCATCTCTCTGTGGTGTTTTTATACTATGGGACAGCTGCAGGTGTTTACTTTTTCTCCTCATCCTGGGGTTCCAAAGACATAATTGCTTCGGTCATGTATACGGTAGTTACCCCCATGCTGAACCCCTTCATCTACAGCCTGAGGAACAGAGATATAAAACAGGCCTTAGAGATGTGTGTCAATAGGGTTAACTTCTTTAACTGGTAATCACTAAATCCTCTTGTTGCAGTCAGGAACACAGTGTGATAGATCTAAAATTATTGTATGATCAACAGCTCCATATAACTTTAATAGAACATGCATTCTGTTTTCTGGTACAAGTATTATTAATATGTCAACTAGGTCATGTTTGCTACTTGGATTGTTAATAATTCATTTTTCTTTATTGATGTTTTTCCTTTGTTCACAATCTCTTATGAGACATATGCAAAATCCTATGCAGAACATGTTGCACATTTATAATTTATGGATTTGTCTCTTTCTGTTTTGCTAGACATCATTTTTTGCTTATGCATTTTTTATTTTATGTTATAAAAGACTCACTTATTTAGCATCATATTCTGCTTCTGGTGAACTTTATTTATTCATTTATTTATTTTTGAACTAATTCCTTTATGCTAGTTTTAGTTAGCTTCAAGCTGATTGTGCACATCTCTTCCCACTGCACAATCAATTACCTCATGTTTGCGGATTGCAATCAGCCATGATGAGTAATTACATATGAAAACTGGTATGTGCTACAAAGCAAGGCTGTTAAAAATATAGAGACTTTTCAAAAATTCATTTAAGAGCATACCACTTAATTTATAATTAGGAAAATGTTTCTAGTAATGGGTCCTACCTTAACACCTCATTGACTTCTCATAGGAGTATATGTACATATCCTATATAATAAAAGAGAAACATGTAAATTGACCGTACCTCTGCTATGCTCACCAGCCAATCAGGACTGAGTATGCAAATTAACCCAACAAAGATGGGGGTTAATTTGCATACACAGGCACTGGGCAGAGAGCAGAGCAGGAGAGCTGGCAGAGAGTGGAGTGGCTTGGGGAACTTGGCTCCCCAAGCCACCTGATGGAGAGCAGAGAGGGAGAGCTGGAGGCCTGGAGGACTTGTCAGAGTGGGAGGCCATAGGAAGGAGACAGAGCAGGAAGGGAGTGTGAAGAGCATCAGGAATTCTGGAAATAGTTCTGGTGGCAGCTCCAGGACCAGAACTGGAAGGCCAGAGCACGAGGAGCACCAGGAATGCTGGGAATCGTAGTTCTGGTGGCAGATGGTTCTCCTAGACACTAGAACAAAGTGAGCCTGGAGCAAATTACTGTTGCGGTGGGGGATGGAGGGAAAGCAAAGGTGAGAGACATAAGTAAAATCAGAGTGTCTAGGAAAACCTAAAGGGAAGATATCCTAAAACTTCCAGGAAATCTCCACCAATGAAGCAAAGGAAAAAAAAAGCCTCTATTATTCTGTGAGCAACAAACCAAACTGGGTTGGGGTCTCAGACAATTCGCTCATATGATTGCAAAGACAGACAGAAACTCCCGGATTGGAGAGGGCTCCCCTGAGGGCTCCCAGATTGGAGAGGGAGTAGGTTGGACTGAGGAACCCACCCCAGTGCATGAATCTTTGTACACTGGGCCCCTAGTACAGATATAAATACAGATACAGATGTAGATACTAGTGTAGTATAGGTAATAAAGATGCCCATGACCTGGAATTGAACCCGCAACCATTCAGTTTGCAGGCTGAAGCTGTAACCACTTAGCGACACTGGCTAGGGCTATTCCCCATTCTCTCTGTCTCAGTCTTGACCTACATCCTATGAGTACACACACTCAACGTTTCAAAGTGAGTAACAATGGTAAGGGATTATTACTCAGAGAATAAGAACCCATGAGTCCATAATGATATAAATGAATAAATAAAAAACAAATGACTGGGGAATTAGTGTAAGTTTTTCCTTATAGGAGAATACAAATAATAAACAAGAAAGATACGATAGAATTAGAAGAATCACCATTTGGCCTCAACGTTTTCAATAATTCTGTCATATAAGAATTTCCAATGGATGTTAACTATAGTGGGTGATATTTTAATAAGGAAAAAGTTATGTTTACATAATATCAAGATATCTACCCAAATGATACCTATTAATTACAAGGTTAAAATAGTAACTAGAAGAAAATTGTGACTTTTCTGTAGAGAACTTGGCAGACACCACCTTAGCCAACTGATCAAGTACTAAAACACTAGAGATTTCAAGATTATCTGCAGATTAGCTGAAAGCTGCACCTACAACCTTTCAGCCCCAAACTAGATTTGCAACTAAATTGCAGAGCAATCAATTTGAAAAACAATTCAAAGATAGCTTATCTGAATATTTATAACCAAAGAGTACAGTAATAATCACATGGAGGATGGTAAGAAGGGTGGAGATGGTAAAAGGGAGAGCCTCCTCATAAATGTGCGGTTGTGCTGAAAAGCCAGAGGGACATCGCAGGCATGGAGCTCCCTCCCCTAGAAGCACTGGGTCTCAACCGCACACAGGGATCCCAACCCAGAGCAGCAGAGACTTGAGGAGGAACTTGTGTAGCATCTGATGTTTGGAATCAGTGGGGATTCTGTCCACTGGGGAGATTTGGACCACACTATTCCAGGGAAAGCAAAATAAAGACTCCCAGTCTTTATTCATCACCACCAAACCAGCACTGCAAGAAATGTTGAAGAGACTGCTTTCAGAAGAAGAAAATACATACTGTAGAGAGGAACATAGGTAAAAGAAAAAAATGGCAAGAAACAAGTAGCTATCAATAATACCTTAAATGGAAATGGATTATTTGCTCCAATTAAAAGACATAGGGTATGGGGAGGGTGGTTGGGCGGGAGGTAATCAACCAAAGACATTGTATGCATGTATGCATAAACCATGGACACAGATGATAGGGTGGTGAAGGCCTGGAGGGGGGCGGGCAGGCTAGAGGGAGTCAATGTGGGAAAAAGGGGGAGATATGTAATACTTTCAACAGCAAAGAATTATTTTAAAATAAATAAAGATGTTAATGCATCTTATGTTCAAAAAAGAAAAAAGACATAGGATAGCTGGATGGATAACAAAAACAGATCTAGAGACACAGAAGCATCGATCAGATGCTCAAACCTCAGAGGGAAGGTAGGGGAGGGTGGGGGTAAGGGGGAGAGATCAACCAAAGGACTTGTATGCATGCATATAAGCATAAGCAATGGACGCAGACAACAGGGGGTGAGGATGAGGGCAGGAATGAGGTGTGGGGGGACAACGAGGGGATAAGGACACATTTGTAATACCTTAATCAATAAAGAAAAAAAAGACATAGGATAGCTGGATGGATAAGAAAACATGAGCCATAGATATATATGCTGTCTACAAGAGATCCACCTCAGAACAAAAGATTCACACAGGCTGTAAGTGAAGGGATGGAAAAAAAATATTCCATGCAAATGTAAACCAAAAATAACACATCAAAAAACAAAAAAACCTGCTGAGGTAGCAATACTTATATTTGACAAAATAGACTTCAAAAACAGATCTTAACAAGAGAAAAAAAGGTCAATACATAATACTAAAGGGATTGATCCAACAAGGGGTTATAATCCTTGTAAACATACTGTATATGCACCTAATGCAGGAGCAACTAACTATATAAAGAAATTCATGGTGGACTTTAAGGAAGAGATTGACAGCAACAAAGTCATAGTAGGTGATCTTAACACCACACTGTCATTACTGGATAGATGTTTCAGACAAAAAATCCAGAAGAAAAAACAGTGACCTTAAACAACAAACTAGATTGGGTGGATTTAATTCATATTTATACAACATTTTATCGCAAAGCAGCAGAATATACATTATTTTCCAGTGCATATGAAACATTCTCAAAGATACACGACATGTGAGGACACAAAATAAGTCTTAATAATTCAAGATGATTGTAATCATATCAAACATCTTCTTGGATAACAATGGTATGAAACTAAAAATAAACTACAGTAAAAAAAATTCTCAAAAACCTTCAAACACATGGGGGCCAAATGGCATGTTATTAAACAATGAATGGGTTACCAATGAGATCAAGGAAGAAATAAAAAATCACCTGAAAACAAATGAAAACCCAAAACCCAAAATCTATGGGATATAGCAAAAGCAGTCCTGAGAGAGAAGTTCATAGCATTACTGGACTACCTCAAGAAGCAAGAATAATCTCAAATAAACAATCTAATCCTACACCTAAATGAACAACAACAACAACAAAAAGAACAATAAATGAAGCTAAGACTAAGTAGAAGAAAGGAAATAATAAATATCTGAGTGAAAATAAATGTCAAAGAGACTAAAAAAATCAACACAGAAGATCAATGAAATCAAAAGCTGGTTCTTTGAAGACATAAACTAGATTTATGAACCATTAACCACACTCATTAAAAAAGAGAGGACCCAAATAAATAAAATGAGAACTAAAAGAGAAGTTAACAACTGACATCACAGAAACATGAAGTAGTATAAAAAAGGACTATGAAAAATTAAATTCCAACAAATTGGACAACCCAACTGAAGTGGACAAATTCCTAGCAACATACAATCTTCCAAAATTCAATCAGGAAGAATCAGAACAACGAAATACAGCAATAACAACTAATGAAATTAAATAAGTAATTTAAAAAACTCCAAACAAAAGTTCTTGACTGCATGGTTTCACTGACAAATTTTACCAAATACTCAAAGAAGAACTAACAAGATCTTCTGATGAAGCCAGCATTATCTTAATTGCAAAACTATATAAAGCCACTAAAATAATATAAAATAAAAAGTTATAGGACAGTATCTCTGGTAAATGTAGATGCTAAAATCCTCACAAAATTTTACCAACCGGATGCAGCAATGCATTACAAAGACCATACACCATGATTAAATGGGATTTATTCCAGGGATGAAACATTGGTACAATATTAGCAAATCAATAATGTGATACATCACCCAATCAAAATGAAAAATAAAAAGCACATGATCTTATCTGTAGATGCCAAAAAAGCATTTGATAAAACCCAGCACCCATCCTATCTAATAAAAGAGTAATATGCAAATTAATCATAACTCCACTACACCCACAAGCCACACCCACCAGCCAATCAGGAGTGAGTATGCAAATTAACCCAACCAAGATGGCTGCAGCCACGGAGCGAGCAGGAGGCTTGAGTTGCCCCAGTGATGGAGGAAGCCAAGCTTTCCGCACACCCTGGCAGGCCCAGGCCTACACTCAAGGCTACAAAGTTTCAATTATAGAAGATAAATAAATCCCAACAAAAATGGCTGTGGCCACGGAGCGAGCAGGAGGCTTGGCTCTGCTCAAGGCAACAAAGTTTCAATTATAGAAGATAAATAAATCCTAGATACCAGGGCCTCTGCTTGGGTTGCCGGGGGTCATGGCCGGCCTGCAAACCACCACAGACCCCCCCGCCCAGGCCACCCCATGCCCCAAGGAAACACCCACCCTGATCCGGGACACCCTTCAGGAGAAACCAGCTGGCCCCCACCCATGTACCAGGCCTCTATCCTATCTAATAATCCTATCTAATAAAAGAGTAATATGCAAATTGACCATCACTCCAACACACAAGATGGCTGCCCCCATGTGGACACAAGATGGCCACCACAAGATGGCCAGCAGGGGAGGGCAGTTGGGAGGGACCAGGCCTGCAAGGGAGGGCAGTTTGGGACAATCAAGCCTGCAGGGGAGGGCAGTTAGGGGTGACCAGGCTGGCAGAGGAGAGAAGCTGGGGCGACTGGGCCTGCAGGGAAGGGCAGTTGGGGGGGGACCCAGGCCTGCAGGGGAGAGCAGTAGGGGGGACCAGGCCTTCAGGGGAGGGCAGTTAGGGGTGACCAGGCCTTCAGGGGAGGGCAGTTAGGGGTGACCAGGACTGCAGGGGAAGGCAGTTAGGGGCAAACAGGCTGGCAGGGGAGCAGTTAGGCATGTCAATCAGGCTGGCAGGGGAGCGGTTAGGGGGTGATCAGGCTGTCAGGCAGAAGCAGTTAGGGTCAATCAGGGAGGCAGGCAGGCGAGCAGTTGGGAGCCAGCAGTCCTGGATTGGAGAGGGTGCAGGCTGGGCTGAGGGATACTCCCCCACACCATGCACGAATTTCGTGCACTGGGCCTCTAGTTTATGATATAAACTCTCAAAAAGTGGCAATAACGGGATCACACCTCAACATAAGTAAGGCCGTACATGAAAAATGTACAGCCAACAAAATACTCAATAGGCAAAAATGATATGCGTTTTCTTTAACCCTTTGCACACACTTGCTTTTTTCTCGATTCCTTTATTCTAATGCTAACCGTGTCAAGTCACACTCGACATCCGAGTGCAAAAGGTTAAGATTAGCAATAAAACAGGATGTCTGCTTTCACCACTCTTTTTCGACATAGAACTGGAAGTCCTCGTTCAGACAAGAAGAAATAAAAGGCATCAAAATTGGAAAGGAGGAAGCAAAACTGTTATTATTCCAGGTGACTTGACAATGTACATAGAAAACCTAAAATCTTTACCAGAAATCTACTTGAACTAATACATGAATTCAGCAAAGTATTAGAATACAAAAATAATATCCAGAAAACGGTGGCATTTTTATACACCAATATAGAACTATCCGAAAGAGAATCTAAGAAAACTATCCCATTTACTATTGCAACAACAACTAAATAAGGTACTTGGGAACAAATTTAAACAAGGAGGTAAAAGACCTGTACTCGGAAAACTATAGGACATTGAAGGAAGAAACTGAGAAAGACACAAATAAGTGCAAGCATACACTATGTTCGTGGATTGGAATAATTAACATTAAAATGTCCCTATTACCCAAAGCAATCTATAAGTTCAACGCAATTCCTATTAAAATACCAGTGACATATTCCACAGGTGTAGACAAATATTCCCAAAATTTATATGGAACCAAAAAAAGACCCCAAATATCCTCTGCAATCTGGAGAAAGATGAACAAAATTCTGGATATCAAATTATACTACAAGGCCACAGTATTCAAAGCAGCCTGTACTCACATAAGAACAGGCATATAGATCAATGGAACAGAACAGAGAGTCCAAAAATTGACCCACGTCTTTATGGTCAATTAGTCCAAAAATTGACCCATGTCTTTATGGTCAATTAACAAAGGGGGCAAGAGCATACAATGGAGTAAAGACAGTCTCTTCAACAAATAGTGTTGGGAAAACTGGACAGGTACATGCAAAAAATGAAAATGGGCTGCCAACTTACACCAGACAAAAAGATAAACTCAAAATGGATAAAAGACTTAAATGTAAGTCCAAAATCATGCAGACTGGTGCAGCCACTGTGGAGAACAGTATGGAGTTTCCTCAAAAAACTGAAAATGGAACTCACATTTGACCCAGTAATCCCACTCCTGGGAATATATCCGAAGAAACTAGAAACACCAATCAGAAAGGATATATGCACCACTATGTTCATAGCAGCACAATTTACAATAGCTAAGATTTGGAAACAGCCTAGTTGCCCATCAGCAGATGACTGGATCAGAAAACTGTGGTACATCTACACAATGGAATACTATGCTGCCATAAAAAAGAAGGAATTCTCATCATTTGCAGCAACCTGGATGGAATTGGAGAACATTATGCTAAGTGAAATAAGCCAGTCAATGAAAGAAACATACCACATGATCGCACTCATTTATGGATAGTAAAGAACAATATAAAGTGATGAACAAAAAGATAGATACAGAGACAGTAAAGCATCAAACAGACTTTCAAATTACAGGGGGAAAGTTAGGGAGAGGTGGGGGAGATACGAAATCAAACGAAGGACTTGTATGCATGCATATAAGCATAAACAATGGATGCAAAACTCTGGGGGGTGAGGGCATGTATGGGTGTGGGGTGGGGGGGGTAATGGTAAGATATGTACACATATAATACCTCAATAAAAAAAGAAAGAAAAAAAACACAAAATCATAAAAATCTTAGAAGAAAAGATAGAAAATAAAGCCTCACACATTTCTTCTAGCAATTTTTTTGCTGATATATCTTCGAGGACAAAAGGAACAAAGAAAAGAATAAACAAATGATACTAAATCAAAATAAAAAGCTTCAGCACAGCAAAAGAAACCATCAACATAATGAAAGGGGAACCCACTGTGTGGGAGAACATATTTGCCAATGATACATCTGATAAGGGGTTAATTTTCCAAATATATAAAGAACACATACAACTCACATGAACACCAAAAATCAAGTTAAAAATAGAGCAAAGGACCTGAAAAGACAATTCTCCAAAGAGGACATACTAGTACATATGGCCAATAGACATATGAAAAGATGCTCAACGTCTCTAATGGTCAGAGAGATGAAAATTAAAATGATAATGAGATATCACTTTATACTTGCCAGAATAGTTATCATTGATAAATCAGCAAATAAGTATTGGTGAGGATGTGTAGAAAAGGAAACCCTAGTTCTCTATTTTTGGGAATGCAGACTGGTGTAGCCACTGTGAAAAACAGTATGGAGTTTCCTCAAAAAATTTAAAAAAGAACTGCTTTCTGACCTAGTGACCCCACTTATGGGAATATGTCCTAAGAATTCCAAAACACCAATCAGAAATAATATATGCAGCCCTGGACAGTGTGGCTAAGTCATTAAAGCTTCCATCAGTGGACCAAAGGGTGGTGGGTTCCATACACAGTCAAGGGCACGTACCAGGGTTGCAGGATTGATCACTGGCCCCGCTTGGGGCACGTTCAGGAGGCAACCATCAATGTGTCACTCACTGATGTTTCTCTCTCTCTCTCTCTCTCTCTCTCTCTCTCTCTCTCTCTCTCTCTCTCCTCCCTCCCTCCCTCCCTCCCTCCCTCCCTCCCTCCCTCTCTCTCTCTCTCTCTTCCCCCTTTTCTTCCCTCCCTCTCTCCCTTCCATTCTACTCTATCTCAACTCACTGGAAAAATATCCTCTGGTAAGGATTAACAACAACAACAAAAACAACAACAACAACACACAAATAAGTAGGGAATAAAGATAAGTTCCTTCTTATAGAATACAACTAATACAAGAAATTCTAGAATTTGTAAAGAACTACCATTTGACTACCACATTTGCAGTAATTTTGTCATATAAGAATCATTAAAGTGAGTGGGTGAAATTTTAATAAGGAAAATGTTATGTTTATATAATACCAAAATATCTACATAAATTATACCTTTTAATTACAAGGTTAAAATAGTATCTATAAAATCTGTAACTTTACAGTAGATAACCTGGCAGATAAAACCATAACCAATGAAGATAAATGAAAACACTAGTCATTGGAAAAATTAATAGTATATGCCTTATAATAATATGCACTGTGGTATATCTACTGAGAATTATAGCCTGAAACATACATACAAACAAATGGTAAAAATAGTAAAATGTTAACCATTATAGAATCTGAGCAATGCCTGTCAAGGAATTCTTGATACCATTTTTTTTAACTTTTCTGTATCTTTAAAATCATTTCAAAACAAAAAGTGGAAATATCCTTTGTCCCAGCTGGAACAATATCCAAGAAGAAAGGCGTCCAGGGCATGACTGAAATCAGGGACACTGTCCCCTAGGACTCCCGTCCCCGTGGCTCTTGGACACACAGCTCCCAAAGAGCAGTCAGAAATTAGCCACAGCTTGGGGACTTGGTTGCAGTCTCTCATTAGCAGTTAAGTGTTACCTTTGGACTCATTTCTCTGGTGCTGGTTAAGGAAAAGGAAAGTCTGTAGAAGTTCCAAGGCCACAAGTATTTCTTTTTTGTGTCTGGATATCAGGTCTCCTGAAAAAAACCTGAGGAGATGGACAACAGTCTGGAGCAGAAGGTGTCTGAACTCACCAATGACGAGCCCAGGTGAGAGGAGCTGGAAATCTGCACTTGGTGATGGATCTGCCTGTGTGCTAGTGGGTTCATGTGTGAGACTGTGTGTCCATGATTGTGTGTTTATACGTGTATTGTGTATGCTTGTGTACATGCTATTTAATAGTTGTGTGTGTGTGTGTGTGTTATGTATGTGAACCACAGTCCTGTTTTAGCACATGTAGTATAAGTTATGACCTCCAAGCGTGTGATTAGGGACTCCTAATTCATTTCTGTGATCATAAACACTGGCATCACAGCTGAGCTGCAGGAGTGAGATAGTTGTCTCTGCTGCTGGACAAGAAGATGCCCACCTCATAAGGAATCAAGGTCAGCTCAGACAGAGCTCAGACCTCTGCTCAGAAATGTGGGCTGGTGCACCAGGTAGCTGTGTCTGTGGGTGAGACACTCATGTTTAGAGCACAAAGGTGTGCTGTTGGGTTTTCTCTGTGTATGTGACCATGTGTGTGATCACGTGCATGGGGTATTGGGGTATTTTAATGATGGTGCCTGTGATTAAACAGGCTTAACTGTTCCATGCTGACTGCCCTCCCCCAGGAAAGGGATGATCAGAAGGGGAGGTGGACATGTCTCTGATTAATAGGAGCATGTGTGCTGCTTGCTGTAGTGAGTGTGGCTGGGTGAGCATAGGTGTTATTGGTTTATGTTTCTTGTGAGATTTTTGAATAGTTTATGGTCTTGTGTGTTTTTGGTGCGTGTGAGTAGTGTTTGAGTTATGTATATGTGGTGAGTTGAGTTGTCATGAGTCAGGTGTGTTAGTGTGTTTGTGGGTGAATGGTATATCAGTGAGTGTTGTGCATGTCTCACTTAGTATGTTACTTATTACTTGTATGTACGTATATGAGTGTTCATGTGCTGAACCACAGATAGGCTCTCCTTCCCTTAAAATGGGGATGTGGGCATTGGTGATTGGAATCCTCAAATCAGCTGTGTGTGTGTGTGTGTGTGTGTGTGTGTGTTGTGCATTTCCATATGTGATCTGCATACAGGACCTCAGGAATGTCCTTAAGTGTCCTCCTTCTGGGGCACCATTAGCTGAGATAAGCACACTCAAAGCCTCTCCTTGCTTCTTGAAAAAAAGCTGCTTTCATTTCCATGTACCCGAGTGACTGAGCTGCTCAGAATTTTACAACCTCTTCTTTACTTTATTAAACATGAAAGCAAAATAAACTCCAGGCATCATGCTGTGCGAAGTTATAGGGAAGAATCACCATCAAACAGCAGTGAGACCTTGGGAAAGTTACATAAATTTTTTTAAATCCTCAACAGAGGATATTTTCCCATTGATTTTAAAGAGAGTGAAAGAGAGAGGGAAAGACAGAGAAATATCAATGTGAGAGAAACATTGATTGGTTGCCTCCTGCATGCACCCCGATCAGGGCCTGGGCCGGGAAAGAGTCTGAGACCAAGGTACCTGCCCTTGAGCAAAATCGAACCCAGGACCCTTCAGTCTGCAGGCCAATGCTCTATCCACTGAGCCAAACCAGCTAGGGCAACTTACATAAATTTTTGGCCTCAGTTTCCACATCTATAAAATGGAAAGAATTGCACTTGTTTCTGTGAATTTTACAGAGCCTCTCAGTAAATACGTATTTATTGTATAAATAAAGCTAATATATTTGGGAATTTATTATCAGTTGGAAAGAATATAAATATGAAGAAACGAAATTATCTAGGAAGAGGACTAAGAATTTTGGACAATTTTTGGTCCTCACAGCTCTAAAATAATACATTGTTCTTGGCTCCCTTACGCAAGAAAAGGGAAGTTTCTATGTGTAATGGTTAAGAGCATGGGTCTGATCACAAAGATATAATAGATGGGACCCCAAGAAGTAGCTAACACTTGGAAATATTTAATACAGAGAAAGTGATAATACATATATATCAACTTATATACATTATATATCACATATATTTAGATACAGATATACACACAAGTGTATATGTGACCTTCTGTCCCCTAATGTATAGTGGGACTATAGAATTTGTGCCATTTATGTTCCTATTTCTTAAAAGCTAAAATAGGTAAAAGAACACAAATTCTTAGTACAGCTGTGTAGAAGATATAAAATCTGGGAATGTGCCTGGCTCTGTTGGCTCAATGGTTGAGCATTGACCTATGAACCACGAGGTCACAGATTAATTCCCTGTGAGGGCACATGCCTAGCTTGGGGTTTGATCCACAGTTGTGGTGGGGGGTGTGGAGGAGGCAGTCCATCAATGATTCTCTCTCATCATTGATGGTTCTATTTATCTCTCCCTCTCCCTTCTTCCATGAAATCAATAAAAATATATATTTTTAAAATCTGAGAATGTGCCGAAACTGGTTTGGCTCAGTGGATAGAGCGTCGGCCTTCGGACTGAAGGGTCCCAGGTTCGATTCTGGTCAGGGGCATGTACATTGGTTGCGGGCACATCCCCGGGGGGGGGGGGGGGTGTGCAGGAGGCGGCTGGTCGATGTTTCTCTCTCATCGATGTTTCTGGCTCTCTGTCCCTCTCCCTTCCTCTCTGTAAAAAAAAATCAATAAAATATATTTAAAAAAAAAATCTGAGAATGTAAGACCAATGAGTGAATTTAACTAGAAAAGGTAGGTGAGGTCCCTAGCCAAGTATACAAATGTTCACCAAAATGCTCAGCATTATTATGAAATATAGTTTGTGGACTATTCTGTTTTGGAGCTATTCTGGCATCCAGTGGCTTTCAATGGCCACCCATTTTAACACTGTCCTTGAGTTTACAGCTGTGGGTTAATGGGACCCGGCAGGTTCACAGGAGGAATGTGATAAAACTCCAACAAAACCCACTCCGCACTGGAGTCTCACAATACTTTCAGGCAGAAACAACTGACACCACTTTGCAGAGGCTCATCTGTTTCTGCCACAGGGAATTACTATGGTTTGGCTCTGGGCTGATGTAGAAATGATCCCTCCATGCTCATCAAGATCTAATCTCATAGGAGTGGGCACCTTGCTTTCTTGTTTACTGCTGCACTTCAGTCCTTAGAAGAGGTCCCAACACAGAATTGATGTTAAAACTAATGGTTAAATAAAATAGCAAACTCCCTCTTTCTTCTCTGTGATGAGGTCTTGTTAACTACATCATGTGGATCAATGTTTTCCTGCATCCAGATTGCAATAGAGGGAAGATGTATACATCCACAGGTGTATGGAATTAATATCAAATTATTTTAAAGTGGTTTTCCTAGAGAATGACAGTATGAGATGTGATGGTCCTAGCCATTCTTTCTAGTTTCCTGAGATTCCCACACCTTCTTCATCCCCAGCAGACAGAAGAGCAGCATGAGGCCTGAGAACCAGAGCAGCGTGTCCCAGTTCCTCCTCCTGGGGCTGCCCATCCCGCCAGGGCAGCAGGGCATATTCTTCATTCTGTTCCTGGGCATGTACCTGACCACGGTGCTGGGCAACCTGCTCATCATCCTGCTCATCAGGCTGGACTCTCGCCTGCACACGCCCATGTACTTCTTCCTCAGCCACTTGGCCCTCACTGACGTCTCCTTCTCCTCTGTCACTGTCCCTAAGATGCTCATGAACATGCAGACTTGGCAACAATCCATCTCCTATGAGGGATGCATTTCTCAGTTATACTTTTTCATACTTTTTGGTTATCTTGACAACTTCCTTCTGGCTGTGATGGCATATGACAGGTATGTGGCCATCTGTCACCCTCTGCACTACTCCACAATCATGAGTCAGGCACTGTGCATGTTGCTGGTGGCTGGCTCCTGGATGGTTACCTGTGTCCATGCTCTTATTCATACCCTCCTCTTGGTCCGACTGTCCTTCTGTGCTGACAATATCATCACCCACTTCTTCTGTGAGCTCACAGCACTCCTGAAGCTGAGCTGCTCAGACATCTCCCTCAATAATCTGGTCATCTTCACCGAAGGAGGAATGCTTTACTTCCTGCCATTGAGCATTGTTTTGGGCTCATACATGCGTATAGCAACTATCATCCTGAGGGTGCCCTCCGCTAAGAGACTCTCTAAAGCCTTTTCTACCTGTGGCTCCCATCTCTCTGTGGTGTCTTTATATTACGGGACACTTGCTGGTATTTACTTTTTCTCCTCATCATGGGGTTCCAAGGACATAATTGCTTCTGTCATGTATACGGTAGTTACCCCCATGCTGAACCCCTTCATCTATAGCCTGAGGAGCAGAGATATAAAACAGGCCTTAGAGATGTGTATGAATAGGTTTAACTTTTTAAAGTGGCAATCACTAAATCCTCTTGTTGCAGTCAGGAGCACAAGGAGATAGACCTAAAATTATTTATGATCAACATCTCCATATAACATTAATAGAATATACATTCTGTTGTCATGTACAATTGTTGTTAATATGTCAAACAGGTCACATTTGCTATTTGGATTGTTAATAATTCATTGTTATTTTTCACTTGTCCTTCGTCTCTTATAAGATATATGCAAAATACACTGCAGAGTTATACCCATGGATTTGCTTTTTTTTTGTCCTTTGAGATATGTCATTTTTGTTTATGTATTTTTTATACTATGATATTGAGGACCCACTGATTTTGCAACAGGATTCCCTCCTGGGGAAATTTTTTTTCTTCAAGTAGTTTTTTTATTGTGTTAAAATACACAATATAAATTTGCATTATAACCATTTTTCAGTGTACAGTTCAACAGTATTAGGTAAATCCACATTGTTGTGTTGCTTATGCATTTTAAAGCTCTGTCATTAGGTACCTATATATTTAGGATTCTCATGTCTTCTTGTGTGTTTTTATTCCAATTGAATTCATTGGGGTAACATCCTACCTAATAAAAGAGTAATATGCAAATTGACCATACCTCCGCTATACCCACAAGCCACGCCCACCAGCCAATCAGGAGCAAATATGCAAATAAACCAAACCAAGATGGCTGCGGCCACAGAGAGAGCAGGAGGGAGGCTTGGGTTTCCCAGGCAATGGAGGAAGCCAAGCTTTCCGCCTGCCCTGGCTGGCCCAGGTCTCCACTCCAGGCTACAAAGTTTCAATTATAGAAGATAAATAAATCCCAAAAAAATGGCTGCGGCCACGGAGCAAGCAGGAGGCTTGGCTCCACTCAAGGCTACAAAGTTTCAATTATAGGAGATAAATAAATCCCAGATTCCAGGTCCTCTGCTTGGGTCGCCAGGGGGGCGTGGCCAACCTGCAAACCACCATAGGCTCCTCACCCAGGCCACCGCATGCCCCAAGGGAACCCCCACCCTGATCCGGGATACCCTTCAGGGAAAACCAGTTTGCCCCATCCATGCACCAGGCCTCTATTCTATCTAATGCTACCTTATAATAGAGAAACATGCAAATTGACCGCACCTCCGCTACGCCCACAGCCAATCAGAGCGAACAAGATGGCGGTTAATTTGCATATGTGGGCGCTGAGCAGCCTGGGTCCAGGAAACATCCTCCGGACCCAGGCTGCTCCTAGCCTGTAAGCCCGTGCTTAGGTCCTGAGCGGCAGGGGTCCCAGAATGCCCCCTGGCCACTCAGAGCCTATGGGTGTAGGCACCAAGCAACCTGGCCCCACCCCCAGTGGCTTGCAAAGGCTCCTGCACAAAGCGGCGGTTTGGGGCCACGCCCCCAGCCAGGTGCCCAGGATCGGGGGCTGCCGCTGGCCTCTAGGGTGTGCCAAGACCCTGGTGGCCACTGCTGTGTGCTGCCCGGGGTCCCTGCAAGCCCTGAGCCTGAGCGCTTGGCTGGGGACGTGGCCCCAAACCGCCGCTTTGTGCAGGAGCCTTTGCAAGTGGTTTGGGGCAACGCCCCCAGCCAGGCGCCCAGGACTGGGGGCTGCCGCTGGCCTCTGGGGTGTGCTGAGACCCTGGCAGCCACTGCTGTGTGCTGCCTGGGGTCCCTGCAAGCCCTGAGCCTGAGGCTCATGGTCAGGCTGGCTGCTGGCCTCCCCAAGCCGCTTGCAAAGGCTCTTGCACAAAGCGGCGTTTTGGGGCCACGCCCCCAGCCAGGTGCCCAGGTCCAGGGGCTGCTGCTGGCCTCTGGGGTGTGCCGAGACCCTGGCAGCCACTGCTGCGTGCTGCCCGGGGTCCCTCAAGCCCCGAGCCTGAGCGCCTGGCTGGGGGCATGGCCCCAAACCGCCGCGTTGTGCAGGAGCCTTTGCAAGAGGTTTGGGGCCACGTCCCCAGCCATGTGCCCAGGACCGGGGGCTGTCACTGGCCTCCGGGGTGTGCCGAGACCCTGGAAGCCACTGCTGTGTGCTGCCCTGGGTCCCTGCAAGCCCCGAGCCTGAGGCCCATGGTCAGGATGGCTGCTGGCCTCCCCAAACCGCTTGCAAAGGCTCCTGCACAAAGCGGCGGTTTGGAACCACCCCCCAGCCAGGCGCCCAGGACCAGGGGCTGCTGCTGGCCTCCTGGGTTTGCCGAGACCCTGGCGGCCACCACTGCGTGCTGCCCAGGGTCCCTGCAAGCCTCGAGCCTGGGGCCCGTGGTGGGGCTGCCTGCTGGCCTTGGGGCGTTTGGAGATGGGGATGTTCCCGCCCCGCCCCAGAGGCTTTCCCAGCTTCAGCAACAAATGGCAGATTGTGTCCATGCCCCCAGCCTAGCGCCCTCCACAGGGGGATGGCTGCTGGCCTCTGGGGTGTGCGGAGACCCCAGCAGCCACCACCGGGTGGCAGGGACACACCCCTAGCCCAGTGGACACAACCCAGGGGCTGCATGAGCTGCAGAGGATACACCTTTTTAAAAATTTTTTTTATTGATTTTTCTTTTTTTTTTTTTTACAGAGAAGAGGGGAGAGGGATAGACAGTCAGAAATATCAATGAGAGAGAAACATCCATTAGCTGCCTCCTGCACAATCCCCACTGGGAATATGCCTCCAACCAAGGTACATGCCCTTAACAGGAATCAAACCTGGGACCCTTCAGTCTGCAGGCCCACGGTCTATCCACTGAGCTAAACCATTTTGAGAGTAAATACCTTTTCTGACAACTCATTGGCTAAGCTCCCTGTAGGCCACCAATTGCAGTGTTCTTGGTAATTTGGGTTATAAGAATCCAAGAAGGTAATCTAGGGTTTTTCCACCACACTCTTGAAGGAAAAAATGAAGGTCCCTTGAGGGGTCCCAGATTGGAGAGACTGCAGGCTGGGCTGAGGGACAACACCCCCCGCTACCCCCCCTCCACGCCGTGCACGAATTTCGTGCACCAGGCCTCTAGTCTTCTATAATTGAAACTTTGTAGCCTGGAGTAGAGGCCTGGGCCGGTCAGGGCAGGCGAAAAACTTGGCTTCCTCCATTGCCGGGGGCAACCCTAGCCTCCTGCTCTCTCTGTGGCCACAGCCATCTTGGTTGGGTTAATTTGCATACTCGCTCCTGATTGGCTGGTGGGCGTGGCTTGTGCGTGTAGTGGAGGTAAGGTCAATTTGCATATTACTCTTTTATTACATAGGATAGTTTAAATACAAAACATAAAATTTATCATGTTAGCCATTGGATGTATATAATTGGGTGGCATTTAGGACACTCAACACCAATATCTCATACTAGGACCATTAAAGAAAACTCTATAGAACAGCAATGAAATTTAGTTATTTTGCAACTGGGAAAAATAAGAACAGAGATATTTATGAATCAATATGGAGAAATAGGATATATTGTTAAATTTTAAAAAGCAATGTGTAAAAGAGCATTTATAGCATGCTACATGTCATGTAAAAATGAAGGGGAAGTAAAATATTCATATATATGCCCATTTAAAATTAAAGAAATACAGGAAGTAGTTAAGATATGGAAACATCCCAAGTGCCCATCAGTAGATGAGTGAATAAAAAAAATCCATGATACATTTACACAATGGACTACTACTTGGCTGGAAAAAGGAAAATCTCCTTTTGAGACAGCATGGATGGACATGGAAATTATTATGCTAAGTGAAAAAAACTAGACAGAGAGAGACAAATACCATATGATCTCACTATGTGTGTATTGTAATGGTCAATCATGAAAAAACAAAATAGAAACAGAAGTACAGATACATAGAGTAGATTCACAGCTGTGAGAGGGGAGGTATTAAGAAGGGCTGGGCAAAAGAAATGGTGAAGTAATAAAGCAAGAAAAAATATATATCACATATAGACATGGTAAACAGTATGGTGAGTGCTAGAGGAAAAGAGGTTTTGGGGAGGAGGTGGAAGTGAACAAATGGAGGATCAAAGGAGAGGGAAAGAGAGATAACTTTGGGTGGTAAGTGCACAATGCAGTATGCGGATGTTCTTTTCATAGCTGTACACTTGACATCTGTATGGTTTTATTAAATAATGTCAATAAATGGCATTGCAATCTAGAGCAGACTGACAGCTGTCAGAGGAGATGGGTTATAATTATTTGTGTCTTTTTGACTATGTTGTCTTTTGCCACTAAAAATAAATAGAAGAGTTAGTGAATAAAGCAAAATAGAATAAAATAAGTGAACCTAATTATAATCCTACTAGAGGCCCGGTGCCCGAAATTCATGCACGAGTAGGGTCCCTAGGCTTGGCCGGCGATCAGGGCTGATCTGTGGGGTGAACAGCAGGACAATCGGGGGCGACCCCACCGGCACCCACATTGGCCAGCCTGGTGCCGCCCGCTCGCTGGCCTTGCCCCCTGTCACTGCTATGGGTCACCTCCCTCTGCAGGCTGGGGGCAGCTCCTGCATTGAGAGTCTGCCCCCTGGTGGTCAGTGCACATCATAGCGACTGGTCATTCCACCGGTTGTTCTGCTGTTCAGTCAATTTGCATATTAGGCTTTTATTATATAGGATTATACTCTGTAATTACACCAAAGAGGAAAATAAAATAAGTACCCTAAGTAATTCCTGAACCCAGAATTTTGACTACATACTCTCACAATAAAAATAAAAAAAACCCTGCCAACTAAGTTTTAAGCTGTACTTAGTGTGTCACTGACAGTGGTGTGAGTCAAGATTCTGAAAGTTCTCATCATGTATCTGAAGACTCAGCAAATAAGTAAACATTGAGGAAAAGGGAGTCCCTCTCTCTCTAGGGCGCTATGTACATGGAAAAGGAGAAGCTGGAAATAACTCTCTGGTGTCAAACTAGAATTGGAGATATCAATTAGAAATCATGGGCTTTAAAATGTATAAATAGATTGCAATTTATAGGTCATATATCAACATCTATGCTGTTTCCATCTCCCATTCTTCCTGTCCCACTATTGACCCATCCCCTTGTGGTTAAACATTCCTTTAGCTTCTCAGTTTCTAGTTTCTGCTTCTTGTGTTTCTTCCATATATATTTCCCAGTTGGCTTCTCTGAGATCATTTAGAATACTCGTAGGCAATAAGCACAAATAAAGTTTCAAAATGAATAATAAATTATTATAACTCAGAGCATAAGAATCTATGAGTCCATAATAACATCCTACATAATAAAAGGGTAATATGCAAATTAACCCTAACAGGAGAACGACCGGTAACTATGATGTGCAATAACCACCAGGGGTCAGACGCTCAATGCAGGAGCTGCCCCCTGGTGGTCAGTGTGCTTCCACAGGGGGAGCTCAACTTAGCCACAAGCCTGGCTGATGGCTGTGAGAGCAGCGGTGGTGGCGGGAGCCTCTCCTGCCTCCTCGGCAGCACTAAGGATGTCCGACTGCCCGGGGCCCTGATCCTGGGTGCCAGAGGGAAGCCAGTGCCGGCAGCCAGGGGAAGGAAGGCCTACTCTTGTATGAATTTCATGCATCGGACTTCTAGTAAATAAATACAAAACTAATGAGTGTGGAAAAAGAGTAATTTTCTTTTTATAAGAGAGTACAAATAATAAATCTAGAAGCAATAATCCTATATAATAAAAACATAGTATACAAATTGTCCCCTCGAACGACTGTTTGTCCAATAGTTCGACCAGGGGGCGAGGCCAGCCAGGGGAAGGAAGGGAAGCCCTGGCCAGCGGCAGCGGCAGCAAGCAATGGGGACGGGAGGGAGGCCCCAGCCGGTGTCAGTGGCAGTGGCAGCAAGCAGCTGGGGAAAAGGAGGGAGTACTAGGCTGGCAGCTGGCAGCTGCTAGGGACCCTACCAGTGCACGCATTTCATGCACTGGGCCTCTAGTGGAATTATAATATCACAATTTGACAACAACATTTGCAATAATTTTCTAATATAAGAATCACCAATGGATGTCAAATATAATGAGTTGAAATTTTAGTAAAGGAAATGTTATATTTGTATAGTATCAAAATATCTACCAAAATGATATCTATTAATTACAAGGTTAGAATAGTAACTTAAAAAAATAGTAACTTTCCAGCAGATAACCTGGCAGACACTACATTAGCTAATTATAGGTTAGGGCAAAAGTATGTTTAGAGAGATGGAAAATGTGTTTGGTTTTCTCTGTGTGTATGTTACCATGAAAAATAATACAGTAATAATAAATAACAATCTATCCTACCTAATAATAGACAAATATGCAAATTGACCATACCTCTGACACACCCACAAACCACGCCCACGAGCCACGCCCACCATCCAATCAGAGCGAGCATGCAAATTAACCCAAACCAAGATGGCTACAGCCACAGAGAGCAAGGTTTCTAGGTAACAAAGGAAGCCAAGCTTTCCGCCTGCCCTTGCCAGGCCTAAGCCTCCACTCAAGCTACAAAGTTTCAATTATAGAAGGTAAACAAATTCAAACAAATGGCGGCAGAATGGAGCTTGAGAGAGCAGGCCAGGGTTTCTGCTGGCAACAGGAGAAGCATAGCTTTACGAACACCCTGGCCGGGCCCACCCGCTTAAGGCAACTAAGTTTCAATTATAACCCCAACACAAATGGCTGCTGGTCTCAGAGGGAGCCCCAGGCTTGGCTCCGCTCCAGGCTACAAAGTTTCAATTGTAGAAGGAAAATAAATTCCAGATACCAGGGCCTTCGCTTGGGTTGCCAGGGGGCGTGGCCGGCCTGCAAACCACCACAGGCCCCTCGCTCAGGCCGCCCCACGCCCCAAGGGAACCCCCACCTGATCCGGAACGCCCTTCAGGGCAAACAAGCTGGCCCCCACCCCTATACAAGGCCTCTATCCTATCTAATAAAAGAGTAATATAGATTGGTCATCACTGCAACACACAATATAGCTGCCCCCATGTGGTCAAAGATCCTGTGCCCCATGTGGACACAAGATGGCCACCACAAGATGGCCAGCAGGAGAGGGCAGTTGGGAGGTACCCAGCCTGCAAGGGAGGGCAGTTGAGAAGGACCAGGCCTGCAAGGGAGGGCAGTTGGAGGTGATCAACCCTGCAGGAGAGAGCAGTTAGGAGTGACCAGGCTGGCAGAGGAGGGAAGTTGGGGGCAAACAGGCTGGCAGCAGAGTGGTTAGGGGGTGATCAGGCTGGCAGGCAGAAGCGGTTAGGGGCAATCAGGAAGGCAGGCAGGCAAGCAAGCAGTTGGGAGCCAGCAGTCCTGGATTGTGAGAGGGATGTCCGACTGCCCGTTTAGGCCTGATCCTAGTGGGATCGGGCCTAAACGGGCAGTCGGACAACTCTCGAGGGGTCCCAGATTGGAGAGGGTACAGGCTGGGCTGAGGGACAACTCCCCTCTGTGCACGAATTTAGTGCACCAGGCCTCTAGTATATATATAAACAGGTTATATGCAAATTAGCCAGGCAACACAACTGGCTCAGGAGGAGGGTGCATCACGACCACTCAGGAGGAGCTGCGCGCGCAGATGGGCAGGAGGGGACTGCGTGCCGCTCCCAGCCCCAGCGGACACACACTGGGGTGGGGGCATGCTCCAAGCGGCCACCCCCTGCATGTTTCACTTAGTGTGTTACTTATGATTTGCATGTGTGTAGACAAGTGTTTTTGAACAGACATACACCAGGGGTGGGAGCGTGCTCAGAGCGACCGTGGCGTGGCTCGGAGCACGCCCCTGGTGGGTGGCGGCAGCAGCCAGAGAGAAGAAGCCCCGGTCCCAGATGCCTGGCGGTGTCTGGAGCAAAGCAACCCGGGTCCTGGTAGGTGTCAGCAGCAGCCAGAGTGAAGCAGCCCAGGATCCGGGTGCCTGGAAGCAGCTAGAGCGAAGCAGCCCAGGTCCTGGGTGCCTTCAGCCAGGGGAAGGAAGGCCTATTCTTGCATGAATCTTTGTGCATTGGGCCTCTAGTATGTGAATAAACTCTGTGTTTTGCGTACTCACAACTGGAAACTTACTTTTTTCCAACCTTATATGGCATTTTACAATTTTTCTCTATGTTTAACATCATTTAAAATGTTAAGTTGAAAAATCCTTTGTCCCAGCTGGAATAATGCCCAAGAAGAAAGGCGTCAGGGCATCACTGGAATCAGGGACACTGTCCCCTAGGACTCCAGTCCCTCTGGCTGTTGGACACACAGCTCCCCAACAGGCAGTCAGAAATTAGCCAGAAACTTGTGGACTTGGACTTGGTTGCAGTCTCTCATTAATAATTAAGTGTTATCATTGGATTCATTTCTCTAGAGCTGGTTAAGGAAAAGGAAAGTCTGTAGAAGTGCCAAGTCTCCATATATTTCTTCTGTGTGTCTGGACATTAGGTCTCCTGAAGAAAACCTGATCAGCTGGACAACAGTCTGGAGCAGAAGGTGTCTGAACTCACAATGATGAGCCCAGGTGAAAGAAGCTGGAAATCTGCACTTGGCAATGGATCTGCCTGTGTGCTAGTGGGTTCATGTATGAGACTCTGAGTCCATGAATCTGTGTGTGTGCGCGCATGTATTGTATATGCTTGTGTACCTGGTATTTAATAGTATTTAATAGTTGTATGTGTAAGTGTGTATGTCTGTGTGAGCTACATACCTGACTCAAAGTCCTGTTTTCATTCCTGTAGAACAAGTTACCACTTCTTGGCATGTGGAGAGGTACTCCTGATTCATGCCTGTCATCATAAACACTGGCATCACAGCTGAGCATCCGGGTGAGACTGTTATCTCTGCTTCTGGACAGGAAGATGCCCAACCTCACCAGGAACAAGGTCAGGTCAGAGAGAGCTCACACCTCTGCTCAGCAGCGTGTGCTGGTGCACATGGCTGTGCTGTGGGTGACACACTTGTGTGTGAGAGCTGGAAGGGGTGTTGTTTGATTTTCTCTGTGTGTATGTTATCATGTATATGTGACCAAGTGATTGGATGTTGTTGCTGGTTTAATGACTACCTGTGACTGAACAGGCTTAACTGCACCGAGTAGACACTCGTCTCCCAAAGGGAAAAATCAGAAGGGTTGAAGCCTGCCTCTCAGTAATAGGAGAGTGTGTGCTACTTATTAGAGTAGGTGTGTGGTTGGGTGTGCATATGTGCTGTGGTGTGTGTTTCTTGTGAGATTTTTTACAAAAATATTTTTTATTGATTTCAGAGAGGAAAGGAGAGGGAGAGAGACATAAAAATATAGGTCTCTATGTTTGATGAGACAGAATCATTGAATAGCTGCCTCCTGCACCACCATCCCCGCCCCACTAGGGGTTGAACCCACAGACCAGGCATGTACCCTGATCAGAATCGAACCGTGACCTTCTGGTTAATAGGTCGATACTCAACCACTAAGCGATACCAGCCAGGCTCTTGTAAGATTTTCTAATTGTTTGTGGTCTTGTGTGCTTTTGGTGATGTGTGTATAGCGCTTGAGTTATGTATATGTGGTGAGTTGAGTATTACCAGATGAGTCCATAAGTCATATTTGTTAGTATTTTTGTGGGTGAGTGTTCCATCATTGTGTGTTGTGCATGTCTCATTTAGTGTGTTAATTATGATTTGCATGTGTGTAGACAAGTGTTTTTGAGCTGAATAGTCAATATATTGACTATTCTTCCCTGAGGACAGGAACATGGTCACAGGTGACTGGAATCATCAGCTCAGCAGTGTCAGTGTGTGTGTATGTGTGTGTGTGTCTGTGTGTGCGTGTGTGTGTGTGTGTGTGTGTGTGTGTGTGTGTGTGTGTTTATGGGTGTCAGAACTCAAGTAGGTCCTTCCCTGTCCTGTTTTTCTGGCAACGTTAGCTGAGATAGCCAGACTCTAAGCGAATCTGCTCACAGTTCCATGTACCAGAGTGTGAGAGTTCCTCAGATTTTGAAACATCTTCTTTACATTTTTTTTAAACATTTTTCTCTGGTTTTTTGGTCATTTTTAAATTTTCCTTTCCTCCTCTTTACTTTTATTAAACATCCTAGGAAAATAACCTGCAGGCATCAGGCTGTGTGAAGTTATTGGGCAGAATCACCATCAAATAGTGGAGAGACCTTGGGAAAGTTACTTAAATTTTGGTCTTAGTTTCCCCATCTATAAAATGAAAAGAATTACACTTCTATTGTGAATCTTACAGAGGCTCTCAGTAAACAGTTACTGTGCAAAATAAAGTTCATATATTTGAGAATTTATTGTCAGATGGAAGGTATATAAATATAAAGGAATGAAATTATCCAGTAAGAGGTTTCAGAATTTTGGACAACTGAGTCCTCACAGTTCTAATGTAATACTTTGTGCTTGGCTCCCCTAAGCGAAAAAAAAAAAAAAAAAGGAATATTTTCCAGTGTAATGGTTAAGAACGTGGGTTCTGATCACAAATGCTAGTATATATTAGACAGAACCCCATGAAGTAAAACCTGGTGATTTTTTTATATAAAAACTAGTGGCCAGTGCACGGATTGTGCACCCACGGCTGAAGGTGGAATCACGCGGCTCCCTCCTCTCTGGTTCCGGGGTGTGTCACCTGAGAACTGCCGCACCAAGTCACCACAGCTCGGAAGCTCTTGCATAGAGCATCTGTCCCCTGGTGGTCATTGAGCATCATATATACCAGCTGGTCGGATGGTCAGACGGTCACTTAGCATTTTATATATATAGATGATAATAGAAGTTTGATTCATTACATATTACATACATTATACAAACAGATGTACACACATGTGTGTGTCCTTCTAGTCCCTACTGCATTGCTGTGTGCCTGGAGAATGTGTATCATTTATGTTTCTATTTCTTAAAAACTAAAAAGGTGTAAGAACACGAATTATTAGTGCAGCTATGACAGGATTTAAAAATCTGGGAATGTAAGTTTGACATGTGGATTTGATTAGGAAATGTAGGTAGGTCATTAGGCAATATGCAAATGTTGTACTAAATGTTCAACCACAGTATGAAAGATAGATTGTGCACTATTTTGGTTTTGGAGCTGTTCTGGCATCAAGTAGTTTTTAAAAGGCCACCCATTTGAGAGTCTCCCTGAGTTTACAACTGTGGGTCAATGACTCTAGCAGATATACAGGAGGAGTGTGAAAATGCTCCAAAAACCCCAACTCAGCCCGGGAGTCTCACGTTATTTTAAGGCACTAACAACTGATACCAGTTTCTGGGGCTCATCTTCTGTTTCTGCCACAGTGAATTATAAGGGTTTGGCTCTGGCCTGGTATAGACATTATCTCAGTCCTTAAAAGAGGTCCCATCACAGACTTGATGATAAAAGTAATGGTTGAATAAAACAGAGAAACCCCTTCTTGCTACTGTGTGATGAGGTCTTGTTGACCACTTTGGGGGCACAATGTTTTTCTGGAGGCAGACTGGGAGAGATGGAAGATGCATAAATCCACAGGTGTGAGAAATAAATATGAAAGTATTTAAAAATGAACGTTTTAACAGAGAATGACAGTATGAGATGTGATGGTTCTGTTTGTCCTTTCTAGGTTCCTGAGATTCCTATGTCTTCGTCATCCTCAGCAGACAGAAGAGCAGCATGAGGCATGAGAACCAGAGCAGCGTGTCCCAGTTCCTCCTCCTGGGGCTCCCCATCCCGCCAGGGCAGCAGGGCGTGTTCTTCACCCTGTTCCTGGGCATGTACCTGACCACGGTGCTGGGCAACCTGCTCATCATCCTGCTCATCAGGCTGGACTCTCGCCTGCACACGCCCATGTACTTCTTCCTCAGCCACTTGGCCTTCTCTGACATTTCTCTTTCCTCTGTCATTGTCCCAAATATGCTCACGAACATGCAGACTCA